>NC_044384.1:100376287-100685887 GCF_006542625.1 Nomascus leucogenys | reverse complement strand
CACATCGTTTTCAAGGTCGGTGTCACTCCTGCGGTGCTCTGGTGACAGCACCTGGTTTAGATCTAGGCAGTCTGCGCACAGAATTCAGACCTGCCTCAGCCTATAAGCTTCCCCACAGAGATAGCAACCACAGCTTTCAGGCTGCACCCCTCCCCATCTTTCTGCAAGGTCAAGTGCCCAGCTTCTGCATTCTTGTCTGCAGCTCACTTCCTGCTTGCTCCCCAGGTTCTGTTCAGGGGGTGTTTGTCCCCACTTGAGATTGTATCACAAAATTCAGTTGGGAGCTGCATTTAGCCTGTGAATTCTCCCTCGTTGACTGACTTCCCCAAGGGCTCCTGTGAGATACAGTCAGGAATGGCTTCCCTTGGTTCACACTGGAGACTGGGAATGCCTGCAAGCCCCTTCCCCACTGTTGCTTCTACTTTTATATTTTATGCCACTTTCTAAATTTGATCCAGCTCTTGGTAGAGTTAAGGTCTTCTTCCATGGCCTGAATTTTCAGATTCCCCAGTGAGGATGTACTCAGAGGCAGACTCTCCCCTTCTCACGCTCTGAGAACTTAGTTTTTCACCTGTCTCATGGAGTAGGCTGCAGCCTGACACTTGTTTCAAAGGGTCTGTAGATTCTTTTGATTTTTCTATGAAGTTCCTGTGTTGGTTCTTGCTTTAAAAAAAAAAAAAATTCACAGTGTGGCTCTCTACACAATATTCTGACCTTCCAAGTGGGAGAGGCAAGCTAACACTGCCTCCAATCTGCCATTTTGAAAAAATAAAAAATGAAAAAATGAGGGTTTGTATTATGAAGTGATGTTGGATTTTATTGAATGGTTTTTCTGAGTCTATTGAGATGGTCATATGGTTTTTTTTGTTTTTAGTTCCATTGATGTGGTGAATCACATTTATTGACTTGTGCATGTTTACCATCCTTGCATCTCAGGAATAAAGCCCATTTGATCATGGTGAATTATCTTTTGATCTGCAGCTGAATTTGGTTTGCTAGTATTTTGTTGAGAAGTTTCGCATCTATGTTTATCAGGGATATTGGCCTGTAGTTTTTTTTTTTCTTATTGTGTCCTTGTCAGCTTTGGGTATCAAGATGATACTGGTTTCATAGAATGAGTTGGGGAGGCATTCCTTCTCCTCAATTTTCTTGAAGTAGTTTCAGTATGATTGGTACAAACTCTTTTTTTGTATATCTGGTAGAATTCAACTGTGAATCCATCTGGTTTAGGGCTTTTGTTGGTTGCTAGACTTTTTATCACTGATTCAATTTCATAACTTATTATTGGTTTGTTCATGGTTTCAATTTCTTCCTGGTTCAGTCTTGGGATGCTGTGTGTTTACAGAAATTTATCCATTTCCTCTAGATTTTCTAGTTTGTGCACATAGAGATTTTTGCAATTATCTCTGGGAATCTTTTGTATTTATGTGGCATCAGTTCTATTATTTTGGATTGTGCTTATTTGGATTTTCTCTTTTTTCTTTGTTAATCTAGCTAGCAGTCTATCAATCTTATTTTTTCAGAGAACCAAATTTCTTTTTGGTCCTTTGTATGGTTTTGTTGGTTGCTGTTTTGTTCAGTTCTCTGATTTTAGGTATTTCTTTTCTTCTGCTAGATTTTTATTTAGTTATTATATTTCTAGTTCTTTTAGCTGTGGCACTAGGTTGTTAATTTGAGATCTTTCTGTCTTCTTGATGTAGGCATTTAGGAGTATAAACTCCTTTTAGCACTGTTTTTGTTGCATCCCAGAGGTTTTGGTGTGTTGTGTTTCTATTTGTTTGAAATAATTTTTTTTGTTTCTGCCCTAATTTTGTTTTTTACGCAAAAGTCATTCAGAAGTAACTTGTTTAGTCTCCATGTATTTGTGTGGTTTTGAGAGTTCCTCTTGGTATCGGTTTCTAATTTTTTCAACTGTGGTCCAAGAAGATGCTTAGTATGACTTTGATTTTTTTTTTCAATTTATGGAGACTAGCTTTTTGGCTGAGCATGTGGTCAATCTTAGAGTGTGTTCTATGTATAGATGAGTAAACTGTATATTCTGTGGATTTTAGGTGGGGTATTCTGTAGATGTCTATTAGTCCCATTGGTTAAGTATCCAATTTAAGTCCAGAATTTCTTTGTTAGTTTTTTGCCTTGATGATTATCTAATTCTGTCAATGGGGTGTTGAAGTCTCCCATTATTACTGTGTGGCTGTGTGGCTGTTTTCTTAGGTCTGGTTGTAATTGTTTTATAAATCTGGGTGCTTTGTTGTTGGGTGCATATATATTTAGGATAGTTAACTCTTCTTGATGAATTTAACCCTTTATCATTATGTAATGCCCTTCTTTGTCCTTTTTATTGTCTTTGGTTTAACATCTGTTGTATCTGATATAGGAATAACACCCCCTTCTCCTTTTTTTATTTTTCATTTGCATGATCTTTATCTCTTTACATTGAGCCTATGGGTGTCATTACATGAGACATGAGTCTCTTGAATACAGTAGAAAGTTGGATCTCATTTTTTTTTTCATCCAATTTGCCACTCTGTATCTTTTAAGTGGAGCATTTAGGCTGTGTAGGTTCAACTTTGATATTGATATGTGAGATTTTGTTTCTGTCATAGTGTTGTTTATCTAGTTACTTTGTAGGCTGGAATGTGTAGTTGCTTTATAGGGTCTGTGGGTTTTGTACTTTTTTGTGCTTTTGTGTAGCAAGTATTGTTCTTTATTTTCATGTTTAGAACTGTCAAGCATTTCTTGTTGGGCTAGACTGGTGGTGACGAATTTTATTAATGTTTGCTTTTCTAGGAAGGATTGTATTTCTCCTATGAAGCTTAACTTAGTGATACATGAAATCTTGGCTGGCATGTTTTTTCTTTAAGAATGCTAAAAATAGGCCCCCAATCTCTTCTGGCTTATAAGGTTTCTGCTGAGAAGTCTGCTATTTGTCTGGTGGAATTCCTTTTATAGATAATTTAGCCCTTTTTTCTAGCTAGTTTTAAGGTTTTTTTTTTCACGTTGACCTTGGATAATCAGAATACTGTGTAACTTTGGGATGTTTGTCTTGTATATCATCTTGCAGGTGTTCTCTTAATTTCTTGTAGCTGCATGTCAACCTCTAGCAAGATTGGGGAAATTTTTCTGAATTATACCCTCAAATAGGTTTTCTAAATTACTTACTTTCTGTTTTTTTTCTCTCAGAAATGAAAATAAGTCATGGGCTTGGTTGCTTTACATAATCCCATATTTCTTGAAGGTTTTGTTTTTTTAAATTGTTTTTTCTTTGATTTTTGTCTGAGTGGGTTGATTCAAAAGACTGGTCTTCAAGCTGTGAAATTCTTTCTTCTAATTGGTCTAGTCTGTTGTTAAGGTTTCCAATGCATTTTGAAATTCCTGTAGTGAAATTTTAAATTCCAATTCTGTTTGGTTCTTTTTTAATATAGCTATGTTGTCTTTCATATCTTGATCATTTCTCTGGTGTCTTTGTATTTAATTTCAACTTCCATGAGAATCTCATTGTGTTTTCTTGCCATCTGTATTCTTAATTCTATATCGTCATTTCAGACATTTTAGTCTGGTTGGCTTCCATTGCTAGAGAGCTAGTGTGATCTTTTGGAGGTGAAGAAACACTGGCTTTTTTTATTGCCAGAGTTCTTGTGCTGATTCCTTTTCATCTGAAAGAGCTGATGTTTCTTTTTTAAAAAATTTACTTTCATTTTAATGGGCTTTTTTGATTGTTTTATTCTTCTTTCCATTGAGGGTATGACTGTGCTATATGTTGTATATGATCATTTCTCTTCATTTCTGCATGCTTTCAGAGGGCCAAGGTTTTGTATGGGTTCCTTGGTTACAGATAGGTTCATGTAGTCATTTTCTCAGATGCTACTTGCAACGATGTATTTTTCTTTGGTTGTGTAATTCAGGCTGCAGTCTGGTAGATGGTGCCTAAGAGTAAGAGCCAGCAGGTAGGCTTTTACTTAGTTCATGCTTGCTCACCCTCTGCAGGGCTGGAGCAGCCATAAAAGCATGAAAAGCTCTGTCTCTCTTAGCATGTACTTGGCTTTCAGTGGGGGTGGGGCTGCCAAAGAAGCACAAAAATCGTTCTTTTTCAGTGCGCACCCACGAAGCCCCAGTGGGAAAGGCGTCTGCCATGTCTGCAACAGTGCACTGGGGAGGGGAACAGGGGGAAAGAGATGATTCTCTCTTCATGTTCATTCCCAGGCTTTGGTGGAACCCCGTGAAGTGGTTGGTGCCACACCTGCATTCCCTTTGTCCCAAGACAGGGCTTTGGTGTGCTGCCCTCCTCCTTCCCTTAGGTGCAGTTTGTGTTGAAGGTTGTATCTCCAGGGGACCCACAACTCCCTGGGGATCCAACAGTCCCTCATGCTTGCCAGAGTCAGAGTGGGTTGTGGGGTATGTCTGCTGGTGGTCTGAGGGTGCAGTGGCTCAAGGGTGGAGAATCTCTAGTCAGGGCAGTGGTACCACATGTGCACAGCTAGCATGGCACCTGCCATCTCAGTCTGCATCCGAAGGGGCAGGTTCAGCACATCTGCTCAAGGTGGACACCTGGTTCTCTGTTCCTAAGATCTCTAATTGCCACCGATTGTGTTTCCCTGGGACACGGGGTCGGGGAGTGGGCCAGAGGCGCTCTCCAGCAGTTTGGCAATAAGCAGATTATCAGAGGGGGAAGGGGAGGAGGAAAGCACTCTCTCCTATTCTTTCTACTGGACTCTGACCTCCTTGGAGGTCAATGCCAGACAGACTTTTGCTGCTCATTTTCTGTGTGCCCACTTCTTTGGTTGGGCATTCCAAGAAGTCCTGGCTCTCCACCTTCCATTTTCCACTCAAAACTTGACCATTCACTAATAACTCTGATCTTTTTTCTGAGGAGAATTTGTGCTGTTCCTAGTCGGCCATCTTTTGGTCTGTTTCAATTGACTGTTTTTTCCATGGTCATGTCTCCTAGTAGGCCTGATAATTTTTGATTGAATCCCAGATATCACATATGAAAAATTATAGAGGCTTTGCATGCTGTCCTCTTCCCCCATAGAGTGCTCACCTTATCCCCTGGCTATTTGAGTGAGGCAGATTCTTTGATGAGGCAGCATTATAGTCGTGGTAAGGTACAGTCTACCTCTGATTAATATCCATTTTTAGGATACACCCTCTAGTGGTTCTAGTTGAGAGGCTAGGTTGTTTACTGTGTGTTGTTTACCTTCTTGTGAAGTTCTGGATCCAATTTTTGTCTCCAAAACACTGCTAAAATCTGTTCTACTTTTAGTTTACTTTCTGTTAGTCATTTTAGTACTAATAAGCATTTTAAGAATCAGCAAATGTGTCAAGAGGAATAACATCTCCAAGAGCATAGAGCACACCTAAATAGGCTTCTGTCTTCTTTTAAATCTTAGCCCCTCAAGTTTTGGCAACTTTGGCAGCACAAACCCCAACTTTTGTCTTCCCCATCCTGTGTGACTGCCAAAAGCTCTCAGCTATTAGTGGCCATCCTCTCTCTGGCTTTTTAGCCTTTCTCGCCAACCCAAGAATCATTAAATCTCTGATTGGGAAAATGGCATGCAAAATGTTGGGCTACCCCACTGAGTTTTCCTTCTTTCCTTGATCTTTGCTTTGTAATACCTGGCTGTCTTGAAAACTCTTTAACTTCAAAAAGGTATGCTTTGTACTTTTTCATGTGTTTTAGCTGTGCTAACAGGAACTTCGGGCTGCTGGAAACTGTCATCACTAGGACACAGAAATTTTCATACTTTTCAATTTGATATGTCTATAACAATTACTTTTTTTCTATATTTTATTGTCATCCTTTTTTGATCAGCTACTTTGTTGGCAATAGATTTTTGGGTAGGTTAGAGCTGAAATCTAAGCTTTAGTGGATATCTATCCTGATCAATTTTAAGGGTTGAGCCTTAGAAAGGAGAGTACAAGATCATAAAACCATATTGATCACTGCAGTTTTTGTTATATTTCCAAGAAAACTCTGGCCCATGATTATACCTTTAAATTCAGAGATAAGCAGCATCAGGAGGAAGCTGTCTCCTTATGTTTTAATCCACCAGCCTTAAGAGTCTCTGAATGGGGAGCAAGAGGATAAAGGAGTCTATGCCAGCACTTATTTTCATCAGTACTTTGTCCCAGAAAAGCTTGCCCTTTATCCTGATTTTACCATGTTGATATGGCAACCCTAATTGTTGCTACTGATTTTATGGTGAAAGAACCAGCAATAATGTTCTTAGTATTTTTGGAGGGACAAAAGCAGTATTCAGAATAATGCCTCATACTAGTTACCTTCCTGCTATGGTTTGAGTGTTTGTATCTGCCTCTAAATTCATGTCGAAACTTAAGCCCCAATGCAGAAGTATTGGGGGTTAAAAGAAATACCTCCTTTTAGGAGGTAACTAGGCCATGAGGCCTCTTCCCTCATGGTTGAGATTAATGCCCTTATAAACATGCTGGAGGGAACTTCCAGCATATGAGAACATAGCATTCATTCCTTCCAGAGGATGTAGGAACAAGGTACCACCTTGGAAGCAGAAAGCAGCCTTTATCAGATAATGAGTGTAGTGTACTAGTGTCCTGATCTTAGACTTTCTAGCCTCCAGAACTGTGAAAAATAAATTTTAATTGTATATAAAGTACCCAAGTATAAGGTATTTTGTTATAGCTGCGCAAATTAAATGAAACTAAGACACCACCTTCCACATATACATCAGTTTAAGATACTCTTGAGTGTCCTCAAGTACCTCCCCCACCCCACTCTCTCTCTCTCTCTCTCTCTCCCTCTGTGTGTGTGTGTGTGTGTGTGTGTGTATAAGTGTGCATGTTAGTTCCAAGAATCTCTACTTTATTTCTCACTTCAGTGATTTTTCCAGAGTTTATTTTTGGAGAGGTAGCTGGCATCCCAAACTAGTTTGCAATCTTGATAAAACAGAAATTTGCTTACTTTAGTAGTCTTAGTAAGAATATGATTTAGTCCCTACAACTTAAGTTTCATGTCAGTGTCCCCAAATCCTAAATTGATACTCTACTAAACTTTTTTTAATTGAGAAATAATTTACATAGACTATATTGCATACATTTAAAATATACAGTTTTTATTAATTTTGACATTGGTATTCTTGTTTTGAATTTTATCTTCTTTTAATTTAGCCACTCCAGCCTTCTTATGCTTATTGTGTTTGCATGATTATTTTTTTCTTCCAACTATTTTCAATCTTTCTGTGTTCCTATATAAGGAGACTTCAAAAAGCTCATGGATAAATTTTTTCTTTTACTAGATAGAAATTAAAAATGTGGAAGCTGGGTACAGTGGCTAACATTATAATCACAGCTACTCAGGAGGCTGAGGCAGGAGGATCAATTGAGGCCAGGAGTTTAAGACCAGCATAAGCAACATAATGAGACCTTGTCTCTAAAAATTTAAAAACAAAGATTAGCCAGGCATAGTGGCACCTGTCCTATAGCCCAAGTACTTGGGAGGCTAAGGTGGGAGGATTGCTTGAGCCCAGGACTTCGAGGCAGCGATGAGCTGTGATTGTGCCAGTGTACCCCAGTCTGGATAACAGAGCAAGATCCTGTCTCAAAAATAAAATAAAAATATAAACTTTACTTCTCAAAATAAGCTCCATCAAGTTTAGACTCTTCTGTATCAGCCATTTAGTCCATCCTGAGAACTGAGGGTCTTGGAAATTTAACTATGTCAATGTAGTCCTTTCTATTATTAACTGAAGAAAAGTGGATGCCCTTTAAAGATTTTTTAAGATTAGGAAAGAAGTCAGAAGGAGCCAGATCAGGACTGTTTAAGGTGATGCTTGATTTCCCATTAAAACTTTCACAGAATTGCCCTTATTTAATGAGACGAATGAGCAAGAGCATAGTCGTAGTGGAGAAGGACTCTGGTGAAACTTTCCCAGGCATTTTTCTGCTAAAGCTTTGGCTGACTTTCTCAAAACAATCTCATAATAAGCAGATGTTACTTCGGCCCTTCAGAAAGTAAACAAGCAAAATGCCTTAATTATTCCTTAAAACTATTGCTATGACCTTTAGTCTTACTTGGTCCACTTTTGCTTTGACTGGCCCACTTCTACCTTTTAGTAACCATTGCTTTGATTGTGCTTTGTCTTCAGGATCATACTGATAAAGCCTTGTTTCATCTCATGTTAACGATTATTTGAAGCAATACTTCAGGATATTGATCACACTTATCTAAAATTTCTATTGAAAGCTCTGCTGTTGTCTGTTGCTAATCTGGATGCAGTGCAACAGTTTTGGCAGACATTGAGTGGAACATTTGCTCAACTTTAATTTTTCAGTTATAATTGTGTAAGTTGAACCAATTGAGATATCTGTGGTGTTGGCTGTTGTTTGTGCAGTTAATCATTGGTCCTTTTCAATTAGGGCATGAAGAAGATTAATTTTTTCCTCACAAATTGATGTGGTGGGTGGTCTGTGGCTGTAGGCTTCATCTTCAACATCACCTCATCCCTTCTTAAAACAAGTTATCTATTTGTAAACTGCTTATTTCTTCGGGGCCCAAAAGTTTATGGCAAAAGTCTCTATAAACTTTTTGTAAAGCATCAATGATTTCACCATTCTTCCACTTAAGCCTCACAATAAGTTTGATGTTTGTTCTTTTTTCAGTTTTACAGAATTCAGGTTGCTCTGATTGCAGCTCTTTTCAAGTTAATGTCTCATCATTCTTAGTAGCTCAGACTAGTTCTTGTTCAGACTTGTTGTGTCATACTAGCTTGTTATGTTAGTGTGAATTTATTTTGGTGCAAAAAATTTTTAATTCATATATAATTTTTTCATAATATGCATTTTCCGTGAATTTTTTGAGTTCGTATTGAAAGTACATCTCTTATAGGTGGCATTTAAGTGCCTTTTAATTGGAGTTTTTACTCTATATTAAGAATTAATGCAATCATTAATATTCTTCGTATTCCTAGCATTTCATTAGCTTGTTCCATATGTTTTTTCCCTTTTGCATCTTCTTTTGGATTATTTGAATAATTTTAAGAATTCTATTATAATTTATATATCAGCTTTTAAGATATACTTCTTTGCATTATTTTTTGGCTATTACAGTAGGAATTATACATTCATAGCTTTTTATAGTCTACTTGGAGTTAGTATTGTTCCACTTCGCATGAAATGTAGATACTTTACAACTGTATGATGAGTATATTTATAAACATACATCCTATTCTATTCTTTGTTACATTCATCATCTCTATTATATCTTTATATATTATGATTCCTTAAGACAGTGTTATGGTTTTTTTCTTTAATTAATTATATTTTAAAGAAATCAATAGCAAAAATAGTCCTCAATATTTATCCATACATTTACTGGTTCCAGTGTTATTCATTTCTGTAGATTTAGGAGTGGAGTTTCCCCTTGGGAAAGTTCGGTATGAAAACTTTAGCATTTCTTTTAGTGTGAGTTTGGTGATGTCTCTCAGTTTTCTTTTTCTACAAATGCCCTATTTCACCTTCATTTCTTTAACAGTCTTTATTTCTAGATAGAGAATTCTGCGATGATTTCTTTTCTAATACATTAAATATGTTATTCCATTGTGATCTGGCCTCAGTTTCTGATGATCATGTGATATCAGTGATCATGTTCTGCTCTATGTGATTCATTGTTTTCCTCTGACTTTTTAAGATCTTTATTTTTTTATGTTTAGTAGTTTGACTATGGTATACCTATGCATTAATTCCTTTAGTCTGTTTGTGATTCATTGAGCTTATTATTGAATATATATTATGCATTTCTTACAGTTTAGAATTTCTAAATTTACACCCTTCACCAATATTGGGAAATTGTCATTATTTCTACAAATATTTTTCTGCCTCATTCGCTCTTTGTCTTTTTCTCTCCTTTTCCAGCCCTCAGATTCTAATTACGTTAGATATTTTAAATTTTTTCCAGAAGTCTCTGAGATTCTGTTTCTTTTTATTCTTTGTCTTTTCAGATGAAATTCTGTTGATCTTTCAACTTCACCAAGTCTTACGTCATTTTTATTCTGCCATTAAGCTCATGCAGTGATTTTCAAATTTCTCATACTGTGTTTCTGTTCTAAAATTTCCAAATAGTTCTTTTTTATAATTTCTTTTGAGATTTCTTATTTTGTCATTTATTAAGGGCATATCATTCTCTACCTCACTGAGTGTAGTTTTAGTAACTCTTTTAAAGTATTTGTCTGATAATTCCAACATCTTATCATCTCAGGGTTGACATCTGTTGACTGTCTTTTCCTCTGAGACTGGGTAAGCTTTTCCTGACTTATCAGATGTTGGTTAATTTTTTATTGTGTCCTAAACATTGCAAATGTTATAGAGAATCTAGTTTCTTTTTTGTTGATCCTGAGAGTACTGGTGTTTTTGTTTTACAGTTGGTTAATTTGGCTAGACTGAAACTATACACTGTTATGCCTATGGCAGGCAGTGGCTTAGATCTCAATTCAGTTCTCTAAACCCCTTGAAAACAAACTGCTTTCAGTTTGCTCTGTGCATACATAACTCGGAAATCAGCCAAAGACTTGATCTGCATTTAAACACAGAAGTCAGGGTCACCCTTATCAGGCTTTCTCCTTTTTAGTATTTTTTCTCCCCTCACTAGTGCGGTTGCCTATAATCTTCTCCTGATTCCCTTGGCCAGAAAGGTGACTGGCTTTTTATCAGAGTTTTAGCAGATATGAAGACAGTAGATGTCCTTAGGGCAAAGTATCTAAAAAAAATTTTAAAGGTCACTGGGGATGTGGTGGTACTTCATGGTAGTTACTTGCTCCATACTCCCTTCCAAAATCTGCCTGCCTTCATTCAGCCTTGAGAACTCATATATGATTGGTGTTTTGTATTTTGCCCAGAATTTATAGCTGTCATTTATAGGAGGATCAATTTGCTAGACACTTACTCCTCCCTCTGGGGAGTGGAACTCCAATACTATGTTCCTCCTTGAGAGAATGGGATGAAGTACAGTTGTGATCTGCAGAACCCTGATATCTGGTACCCTATGGCTATAATACAGTCAATCTTTCATAAAATTTATCTTTCCTGTTAATTTCTAATTGTAGAGATCAAAATATTCATTGCCTGACAGTCTGAGAGATGATTACCTTTAGGTAGTTTATCTTATGATGTAAGTCTTATACCTGTTACTCTCTCATGGTCATATATCTAAAATACTACCTTAAAGGTTTAATATGTCTTGAAGAACAGAATGCTGAACTTCATACTATACTGTACTCTGATGCCCTTAGCTCTCTTTCCAGCTAAAGCTCCATTTCTCTTTACTTTAGATGTATTTGGAGTCACGACTAGGTTAATTTTTTTTTTTACAAAACATATTGATATGGTTTGGCTGTGTTCCCACGCACATCTCATCTTGAATTGTAACTCCCACAGTTTCCATGTGTCATGGGAGGAACCTGTGGGAGGTAATTGAATCATGGGGTGGGTCTTTCCCATGCTGTTCACCTGATGATGATTAAGTCTCGAGATCTGATGGTTTTAAAAACGGGAGTTTCCCTGCACAAGCTCTCTCTTTGCCTGCTGCCATCCATGTAAGATGTGACTTGCTCCTCCTTGCTTTCCACCATGATTGTGAGGCTTCCCCAGCCATGTGGAACTGTAAGTCCATTAAATCTCTTTTTCTTCCCAGTCTCAGGTATGTCTTTATCACGCCTTGAAAACAGACTAATACACATCTATTTATATGTTTTATATTTTTGATGACCTTTAAGACTTTTTTCCTTTTAAATGATAATTTTTTTCCTTTTAAATAATAAAATATACATAGAGCAGAGTATGTAAATAATATAGGTACAGTTTAAAAAAATGTAATGCAAACAGCTGTGTAACAACCACCCATATTAAGAAATAAAACATTACCAGTAATTTAGAAGTCCCCTGTGTTCCCCTTCCTACTGAAATGACCATTATCTTTATTTAAATTTTTTTTTAATTTCATAGGTTTTTGGGGAACAGGTGGTATTTGGTTACATGAGCTAGTTCTTTATTGGTGATTTGTGATATTTTGATTTTGGTCATGATCATTTCCTTTCTCTTTTTCTCTATAGTTTTCTTCCTATGTGAACACTTCATGAGGTTTTTATTCATTCCTTTCCAGAAATATTAGTCATGTATTACATGCCCAACATTGTTACAGGTTCTAGGGTTGCAACAGTTAATGAATATACACTATCTTTGCCTTCATGGACTTTACAGTTTAGTGATAGAACTTTTGTAGTTAATTTCATTAAATTACCTCTCAGAGAACCTATAAGGAGATTTATTGAGTAGGGTCATATCTATGGAGCATAATCAAGTGTTTTTTCTTCTTTGTCTCATTGTTTTATTCATTAATCAAATAGTTCTTGAGTACTTAAAGGAATTGTGTTATGCCTTAGAACACAGTCTTTAGAACTATCAGAAATAGATTTCTGTTGTCAAAGCTACCAGTTTATGGTATTTCATTACAGTAAATGCAGCTGACTAAGACACCTTAGAAAGAGAATGCAGCCTACCAGACTGTTTAGGAACCAGTGTGAATTCATCTAAAGAAAAATGTGTCAGCCAGAAGAGTAATTTTTAAACAATTGAAACGTAGAAAAAAGAAGGGAGAATCCTCTGGGATATTACTGGGAGTGGAACTGCTGGATTGTAGGGTACATGCCTATTTAATTTTGCCAAATCACTCCCCCAAATTGCTGGCTAAGCTGTACTTTTACCATGATTTTTGCAATTCTGGTGGACAGAATCACAGAGTCAAATGCTAGTGTTGCCTATCCAGATACTTTTTTACTGAAAGGGAGCCCTATTAATCTGGCCAACTACTAATTCCATTTTTAGGGTACGTCTCTGCTGGTAAGTTAGGGTATGTATAGGGTATATGTAGTAGGTGGGCAGGGTTTTAGGATCTAGGCAAGAGATAACTGATTTCAGGAGTCAGCTATGAAATGAAATGGAATTTAAGATTGGGTGAGAAAAAGGTAAAAGCTAGGTACTGTATTGAAACCAACTGTTCATAATGATCATATCCAGTGGAGATTTGATGAGCCCCAGTTCATAGAAGAGAGGCATTTGTATAGCAGAGAGAGATCTGGTTTCAACACACTGTGGAGATGAATACATCAGACCATCACACTGTGACTTCTTTATAAACATTTAAATGATACCAGATTCCCCTTGTTAAAGTTTATTCCAAATGAGTAAGATTTTGATGTTTTAACTCTCTATATACAGTGTTGGTAAGGCCAGTGCTGACATCTGGCTTTATTACTGTTTCTCACTGTATAGTGATAACTTGGCATATTGTTTTGTTTTTCATTACAGTTTCTTTTGGACCCCAAGTAAGGGTTGAAGTAATCATATTCGCTGGTTCGTGGCACATTATTGTCATCAGTCAATTTAATGATCCTCTCTAATCTTATTTGTATATGGCTATTTTTCCCCTTTATTCCATATCCCATCTCCTGTTCTCCTACACATACATTAAAATAAGTACAGGCATGTATTCTAGTGTATTTTTTGGATATGCAGTTATTTCCAAAAGATTTTATATATGTGTTTTAATTTATATAAAAGTTATTGAAACATATTTCTCTACACAGAATGTTGTATACATATTATTTAATATTATTATTATTATTATTATTATTATTATTATTGAAATGGAGTCTTGCTCTGGTTCCCAGACTGGAATGCAGTGGCACGATCTCCGCTCACTGCAACCTCTGCCTCCTGGGTTCAAGGGATTATCCTGCCTCAGGCTCCCGAGTATCTGGGACTACAGGCGTCTGCCACCACACCGGGCTAATTTTTATATTTTTAGTAGAGATGAGGTTTCACTATGTTGGCCAGGCTGGTATCAAACTCCTCACCTCAGGTGATCTGCCCAACTCGGCCTCCCAAAGTGCTGGGATTACAGGGGTGAGCCACTGTACCCGGCCTATTTTTTATTTTTACTTCTAGTTTGCCTCCAGTTTTCTGCTAGGATAAAAAGTTCTGAGATAAACATCCTTATAAATAAATGTTTCCTCAAGGACCAGTGTGAGAGTTCCTCTGGGATATTACTGGGAGTGGAATTGCTGGATTGTAGGGTACATGCCTATTTAATTTTACCAAATCACTCCCCAAATTACTGGCTAAGCTGTACTTTTACCATGATTTTTGCAATTTGGGGGGCTATAAAGTGGCATCTTACTTTTTCCTTTGCATTTTTCTGATTAGTAGTATTGTTGACAATTGCTTTATTTGTTGAGATTTCTTTTTCTCTGAATTATTATTTGTTATCTTTTGTCTATTTTTCTTTTGCGTTCATTTTTTCTTGATTTGTAGCAATTCCTTATAATTTTTTAGATCTCTCATTGTCAGTTTTGGCTGTTATATATATCTACTCCCAGTCTATCATGTCTTCTCTCTACCCCCAGTCTATCATCTGTCTGTTACCTTTGCGATTCTTTCATACCGCAGAAATTCTAAATAGTAATGTAATCACCCTCGGGTTTCCGCATTATAGCTTGTGCTTTGAGGTCTTTGTTTTTTTTTTTTTTTTTTTAACATATAAGACCTCATCTTATTTGTTTTCTCGTTTCATAGTGACAAAGATATTCCTACTACTTTTTATATTATTAGCTCCATAATTTTACTTTTCACATTCATGTCTTTAAACCATCTGGGACCCACTGTCCAGATGGAAATTTGTAATCTCTACTTTTCTCAATATGGTAAGCCAGTTTTCTCTATACCACCTACTAATCAATCTGTTTGTACTTCATTGAATTCTAATGCTGTCTCTACCAAATACCAGATTCTCATGTAAGGTTTATTTCTAGGCTCTTCTTTTATTGTCTGAAATGTGCCAGTTTTTTTTTAATCAAAATGGCTTTGTGATCTGTCTTAATATATGACAAGGCATATCTTACTACCAGCATACCTCAGAGGTACTGTAAATGTGGTTCCAGATTACTACATCAAAGTGAATATTGCAATAAAGCAAGTCACAGGAATGTTTTTGTTTCCTAATGAATATAAAAATTATGTTGAAACTATACATACCTTAATTTAAAAATACTTTATTGCTAAAAAAAATGCTAATGATCATCTGAGCCTTCAGCCAGTCATGATCTTTTCTCTAGTGGAGGGTCTTGTCTAAGTATTGATGGCTGCTGACTGATGAGCATGGTGATTACTGAAGGTTAGTTTGGCTGTGGCAAGTTCTTAAGACAACAAATTTGTTGCATCAATTGACTGTTCCTTTCATGAAAGATTTCTCTGTAGCTTGCAATGCTGTTTGATAGTATTTTACCCATAAACTTCTTTCTGAATTGGAGTCAGGCTTCTCCAACCCTGCCACTACTTTATCAATAAAGTTTATGTAATATTCTAAATCTTTTGTTATCATTTCAATAATGTTCACAGCATCTTCACCAGGAGTAGATTCCATCTCAGGAAACCACTTCCTTTGCTCATCCATAAAATGCAACTGCTCATTTGTTCAAATTTTATCATGAGATTGTAGCAGTTGAGTTCTGTCTTCAGGGTCCACTTCTAATTATAGTTCTCTTGCTAATTCTACCACATCTGCAATCACTTTCACCATGGAAGTCTTGAACCGCTTGAAGTCATTCATGAGGGTTGGAATCAACATCTAAATTTCTGTTACTGCTGATATTCTGACTTCCTCCCATGAATCAGAAATGCTCTTAATGGCCTCTAGAATAGTGAATCCTTTCTAGAAGATTTTCAATTTACTTTGCCCAGATCCATCAGAGGAATCACTATCTATGGCACCTACAGCCTTACAAAATGTATTTTTTTTTTTTTTTTTTGAGACAGAGTTTCTCTCTGTTGCCCAGGCTAGAGTGCAGTGGTGTGATCTTGGCTCACTGCAAGCTCCGCCTCCTGGGTTCACGCCATTCTTCTGCCTCAGCCTCTCGAGTAGCTGGGACTACAGGTGCCCGCTTCCATGCTTGGCTAATTTTTTGTATTTTTAGTAGAGACCGGGTTTCACTGTGTTAGCCAGGATGGTCTCAATCTCCTGACCTCGTGATCTGCCTGCCTCAGCCTCCCAAAGTGCTCGGATTACAGGCGTGAGCCACCGCACCCGGCCCAAAATGTATTTCTTAAGTAATAAGACTTAAAAGTGGAAATTACTCCCTGATCTGTGGCCTGTAGAATAGATCTTGTGTTAACCGGCATGAAAACATGAATCTCCTTGTACATCTCCATCAAGATCTTAGGTAACTAGGTGTACTTTCAAAGAGCAGTAATATTTTGAAAGGAATCTTTTTTTCTGAGCAATAGGTCTCAGCGGTGGGCTTGAAATATTCTGGTAAACTAGCTGTAAACAGATAGGCTGTTATTTAGCCTTTATTGTTCCACTTAGCATAAGAAGAGTAGAATTAACATAATTATTAAAAGCCCCAGGGTTTTTGGAAGGGTAAATGAACATTGCCTTCAGCTTAAAGCCACTGGCTGCGTTAACCTCTAACAAGAGAGCCAGCTTGTGCTTTGATGCTTTGAAACCAGGCACTGCCTTCTCCCTAGCCATGAAAGCTCTAACTTATTCACAGCTGAATTCTACCATATATACAAAGAAGAGCTGGTATTATTTCTACTGAAAACTATTCCAAAAAATTGAAAAGGAAGGACTCCTCCCTAACTCATTCTATGAGGCCAGCACCATCCTGATACCAAAACCTGGCAGAGACACAACAAAGAAAAGAAAATTTTAGGCCAATATCCTTAATGAATATTGATGCCAAAATCCTCAACAAAATACTGGCAAACTGAATCCAGCAGCACATCAAAAAGTGAATCTACCACAATCAAGTAAGCTTCATCCCTGGGATACAAGGTTGGTTCAACACAAGCATATCAATAAATGTGATTCATGACATGAACAGAACTAAAGACAAAGACCACATAATTATCTGAATAGATGCAGAAAGGGCCTTTGATAAAATTCAGTATCCCTTCATGTTAAAAACTATCAATAAACTAGGTATTGAAAGAATATACCTCAAAATAATAAGAGCTATATATGACAAACCCACATAATGGGCACCATCATACTGAATGGGCAAAAGCTGGAAGCATTCCCCTTGAAAATGGGCACAAGACAAGGATACCCTCTCTCACCACTCCTATTCGACGTAATATTGGAAGTTCTGGCCAGGGCAGTCCAGCAGGAGCAAAAAATGAAGCCCATTCAGATAGAGAGAAAGGAAGTCAAACTATTCCTGTTTGCAGATGACATGATTCTATATTTAGGAAATCTCATCATCTCAGCCCAAAAGTTCCTTAAGCGGATAAACAATGTCAGCAAAGTCCCAGGATACACAATCAATGTGCAATAATTGCCAGCATTCCTATAGATCAACAGTAATAGAGCCAAGAGCCAAATCACGAACAAACTCTCCTTCACAGTTGCCATAAAAAGAATAAAACACCTAGGAGTACAGCTAATGAGGGAGGTTGAAAGATCCCTACAAGGAGAACTGCAAACCACTGCTCAAAGAAATCAGAGATGACACAAACAAATTTTAAAAAATTCCAGACTCATGGATAGGAAGAACCAATATAATTAAAATGGCCATACTGCCCAAAGCAACTATAGTCAATGCTAGTCCATTAAACTACCATTGACATTCTTCACAGAACTAGAAAAACTATTTTAAAATTCACGTGTAACCAAAAAAGAGCCTGAATAGCTAAGGCAATCCTAAGCAAAAAGAGCTGGAAGGATCACACTACCTGACTTCAAACTACTGCAGGTCTACAGTAACCAAAGCAGCATGGTACTGGTACAAGAACAGAGACACAGACCAGTGGAACAGAATAGAGAACACAGAAATAAGACCGCCTACCTACAACTATCTGATCTTCAACAAAACAGACAAAAACAAGCAATGGGGAAAGGATTCCCTATTCAATAAATGGTGCCGGGATAACTGTCTATCCATAGGCAGGAGATTGAAACTGCACCCCTTCCTTACACCATATTCAAAAATTAACTCAAGATGGATAAAAGACTTAAATGTAAAATCCCAAACTACAAAAACCCTAGAAGACAACCTAGGCAATACCATTCAGAATATAGGCACAGGCAAAGATTTCATGACAAAGACACCAAAAGCAATTGCAACAAAAGCAAAAATTGACAAATGGGATCTAATTAAACTAAAGAGCTACACAGCAAAAGAAACTGAATGGGGTAAACAGACAATCTGCAGAATGGGAGAAAATCTTTGCATTCTATGCATTCAGCAAATGTTTGATATCTAGTATCTATAAGGAACTTAAATTTACAAGAAAAACCTATTAAAGAGTGCGCAAAGATATGAACAGATACTTTTCGAAAGAAGATATACATGCGGCCAACAATCGTATGTAAAAGAGCTCAACATCACTGATCATTAGAGAAATGCAAATCAAAACCACAATGAGACACCATCTAATACCAATCAGAATGGCTGATATTAAAAAGTCAAAAAATAACAGATGCTGGCAAGGTTGTGGAGAAAAAGGAATGTTTATACACTGTTGTTGGGAGTGTAAGTTAATTCAGCTACTGTGGAAGACAGTGTGGCAATTTCTAAAAGACCTAAAAACAGAAATACCATTTGACCCAGTAATCCCAATATTGTGTATATACCCAAAGGAATATAAATCATTTTATGATAAAGACACATGCATGTGTATGTTCATTGTAGCACTATTCACAATAGCAAAGACATGGGATCAACCTAAATGTCCATCAATGATAGACTGGATAAAGAAAATGTGATACATATATACCATGGAATACTATGCAGCCATACAAAAGAATGAGATTATGTCCTTTGTAGGGACATGGATGAAGCTGGAGGCCATTATCCTTAACAAACTAACACAGAAAACAGAAAACCAAATACCACATATTCTCACTTATAAGTGGAAGCTAAAAGATGAGAGCACATGACACATAGAGGGGAGCAACACACACTGGGGTCTTTCAGAGGATGGAGGGTAGGAGGAGGGAGAGGATCAGGAAAAACGACTAATGGGTACTAGGCTTAATAGTTGGGTGATGAAATAATCTGTACGACAAACCTCCGTGACACAAGTTTACCTATGTAACAAGCCTGCACTTGTATCCCTGAACTTAAAAGTTAAAAAAAAAAAAAAGCCCTAAATGGCATGCATCTTCTTATCTTCTTTTAATAGAAAGCTGTTTTGTCTTTTCCAATAGAAGGCTGTTTTGAAAATCTGTTGTTTACTGTACCCATGTTCATCAGTGATGTTAGCTAGATCTTCTGAATAACTTGCTACAGCTTCTCCATCAGCACTTGCTGTTTCACCTTGCATTTTTATGTTGTGGAGATAGCATCTTTCTTTAAACCTCATGAACCAACCTTTTTTAGCTTCAGACTTTTCTTCAGCAGGTTCCTCACCTCTCTTTGCCTTCATAGAATTAAGAGAATTAGTGCCTTGTGCTAGATTTGGCTTTGGCATAAGGGAATATTGTGGTCATTTTGATTGACTACCCAGGCCACTCAAAATTTTTTTTATATTAGTAATGAGGCTGGTTTGCTGCCTTATCATTTTTGTGTTCACTGGAGTAGCACTTTTAATTTCCCCCAACAAACTTTTCCTTTGCATTCACAACTTGGTCGTTTGGTGCAAGGGGCCTTGCTTTTGGGCTGTCTCAGCTTTCAACATGCCTTTGTCACTAAGCTTAATCATTTCTAGCTTTTGATTTAAAGTGACAGATGTATGACTCTTGTTTTCCCCTTTAACACTTAGAGGCCATTGTAGAGTTATTACTTGACCTAATTTTAATATTATTTTGTCTCAGAATAGGGAGGACTGAGGAGAGGGAAAGAGATAGGGGAATGCCTGATTGGTGGAGCAGTGACAACACAGACATTTACGATTAATTTCTCCATCTTATATGGGTGTGGTTTATAATGCCCCAGAACAATTACAATAGTAACATCAAAGATCACTGATCACACACAGTTCACCATAACAGACATAATAATAAAGAAAACATTTGAAATATTGCAAGAGTTACCAAAATTCCAGAGACACAAAGTGAGTCCATGCCCTTGGAACAATGGAGCTGATAGACTCAGTTGGCACAGGGTTGCCTAGTTTTGCAATTTGTAAAAACTGTACTATCTATGAAGCTCAATAAAGTGAAATGCAATAAAACAAGGTATGCCTGTATTTAGTAGGGCAGGTCTATTTTTATTTCTCATCTTTTGCAAAGTTGATGTAGATATTCATGGTCTTAATTCATATGATATTGTACTTTTGTTTATAGAATTTCTTTATTTAAAAAATCTCCTGAAATTTATAATGGAATAGCATTGAAATTAGGGATTAATTTTGAGATATTTCATTTATTTAAAATATCAAGTCATTCTTACCATGAGCATCTTATTTTATTGTCTTACATTTTTTAGGTTGTACTTTTTATTTTGAGATAATTATAGATTTCCAGGCTGTTTAAGAAGCAATACAGAAGGGTAGGAGCTCTCCTGCTCATGGACCCTGACAGCAGGCCTGCAGCACTGTAGTTTTAGTATGCAATTGGAAGTAACATTGTTATCAGCTTAAAATAGACTGTCATAAGAAGTTTTACAGAAGCCTAATGGTAACCACAAAGAAAAAAACCTGTCATAGATTTTTAAAAGATACAGAAAAAAGAATGAAATTATATCACTACAAAAAATCATTAAATCACAAAGGAAGAAAGGAAGAGGGGAACAACATAAATACAAAACAGAGAAAGTAGTTAACAAACTGCTAATAGTAAGTCCTTAACTGCCAAGAATTATTTTAAATGTAAATACATTAAACTCATTAAGCAAAATATGTAGAGTGACTGAATGGATTTTAAAAACAAGATCTAATTATATGTTGTTTGTAAGAGTTTCACTTTAGCTTTAGGAGACACATAGGCTAAAAGTGAAGGGATGGAAAAAATATTCCATAAAAATGGTAACCTAAAGAGAGCAAAGGTAGCTAGCTATGTGTGTATCAGACAAAATAGATATTAAGGCAAAAACTGTTGTGAGAGACAGAGAAGGTTTTTGTATAATGATAGAATCAATTTAACAGGAAGATAGAACAATTATAAATATATATTCACTCATCATGACACCTAAATATATAAAGCAAACATTGGCATATCTGAAGGGAGAAATAGCAATACAGTAATAGTAGGAGACTTCAGTCCCCCACTTTCAATAATGGATAGATCAGACAGAAAATCAATGAACAACACTATAGACCAAATGACCCAATAGACATATACAGAACATGCCACCCAATAGCAACAGAATCAGTCTTTTTTTCAAGTTCATTCTCCAGGATAGATCACGTACTAGATCACAAAATAAGTCTTAACACACTTAAGAAGTTTGAAATCACTTTAAATATATTTTCTAATAATAGTAGAATGAAAATAAAAGTTTACAAATACATGGAAATTAAACAACACTCTTGAATAATTATTAGGTCAAAGAGCAAATTAAAAGAGAAATTAGAAAGTATCTCAAGGCAAATGAAAATGAAAACAAAGCATACCAAAATGTATAGGATGCAGGAGAATCAGTACAAAGAGATAAATTTATAGTGATAAATATCTACACTTTAAAAAGATCTTAAATAAACAGTCCAACTTTATGCCTCAAGAAGCTAGAAAAAGAAAACTAACTAAGCCTAAAGTTAGAAGGAAGGAAAAATAAAAATGAGAGCAGAGACATAGGTGGGAATTGAACAATGAGAACACTTGGACACAGGGTGGGGAACATCACACAGGGGCCTGTCATGAGGTGGGGGGAGGGGGGAGGGACAGCATTAGGAGATATACCTAATGTAAATGACGAGTTAATGGGTGCAGCACACCAACATGGCACATGTATACATATGTAACAAACCTGCACGTTGTGCACATGTACCCTAGAACTTAAAGTATAATTAAAAAAATATATAAATAAGAATGGAAATAAAAATTAGAGCAGAGATAGAGAATGGAAAACAATAGAAAAAATCAAAAAGATGGTTTTTCGAAAGGAAAAAATCAACAAACTGTTAGGTAGACTAAGAAAAAAGAGAGAAGACTCATAAATGCATTCAGAACTGAAAGAGGAGACATTACAGCTGATGCCACAGAAATGATGGACTATTATGAATAATTATATGCCAGTAAATTGACAACCTAGAAGAAATGGATAAATTACTAGAAATATACAACTTCACAAGGCTGATCAAGAAGAATAAAGCCTGAACAGACCAATAACAAATAAGGAGATTGAATTAGTAATCAAAAATCTCCCAACAGAGGAAATCCCAGGACCAGATGGCTTAACAGCTGAATTATACCAGGCATTTAGAGGATTAATCCAATCCTTGTTAACGCTTACAAAAAACAGAAGGAGGAGCACTTCCAACTCATTTTATGAGGCCAGCATCACTATGATACCAAAGCAAGACAAAGACACTAAAAGAAAAGATAACTTCAGGCCACTATTCCTAAGAACCTAGATGCAAAAACCCTCAAAAAAATATTCAGAAACTGAATTCAGCAGCACACCAAAAGGATCATACATCAAACCAGTAATCCTGGGATGCAAATATGGCTCAAAATATACAAATTAATTGATGCAATATTACCACAATAGGAGAATTAAGGATAAAAATCATATGATCATCTCCATAGATGGGGGGAAAGCATTTGACAAAATCCAGCATCCTTTCATGATAAAAAAAAAAAAAAAACTTTCAACAAATTAAGTACACAATGAATGTACTTCAGCATAATAAAGGCTCCATGTATGACAGCCTCACAGATTATATCATACTCAGTGGTGAAAAGCTGGTGGTTTTCTTCTAAGATTAGGAATAAGATAAGGATGCCTACTCTTGCCACTATTCAACATAGTACAGGTTGAATATCCCTTAGCTGAAATGCTTGAGACTACAAGTGTTTTGGAATTTTTTGGACTTTGGAATATTTGCATATATATAATGAGATATCTTGGAGATGGGACCCCAAGAAATTTTGGAATTTCTAAACATGAAATTCATTGATGTTTAGTGTACACTTTATACACATAGCCTGAAGGTAACTTCATATAATATTTTAAATAATTTCATGCAGGAAACAAAGTTCGTTTACATCAAACCATCATGAAGCAAAGGTGCCATTATCTCAGCCATCCATGTGGGTAGTCTGTGATTGTTTGGCATCATCATCATTCCTGACTCTAAATTTATATGCTAGCAATAAGCAATTATTTTCTTAAACTTATACGTAAGTACTTAACAGTAAAAACTATGGGAGGCTGAGGCAGGAGAATGGTGTGAACCCGGGAGGCGGAGCTTGCAGTGAGCTGAAATCGCGCCACTGCACTCCAGCCTGGGCGACAGAGCGAGACTCCATCTCAAAAAAACAAAACAAAACAAAAAAAACTATGACGTGCCATTAATACAATGGAAAATAATGTGTTCAGGGTAACTGAGCAGCACAGCAGAATCACCAGAATACCTGTATCAGCTTTTAAACAGCAACAACAAACAGTGGCAGGCTTTCGGTCTCTACTTACAATGCTGTGTTTTGATTAAAAGGTTACTGTAGGCTAGGCGCCGTGGCTCACGCCTGTAATCCCAGCACTTTGGGAGACCAGGCCAGGCAGATTCCTTGAGCTCAGGAGTCGAGACCAGCCTGGGCAACATGGCAAGACCTTGTCTTTACAAAAAATTCAAAAATTAGCCAGGCGTGGTGATGCATGCCTGTAGTTCCAGCTACTTGGAAAGTTGAGGCGGGAGGATCGCTTGAGCCTGGGAGGTGGTGATCGCAGTGAGCTGAGATTGTACCACTGCACTCCTGCCTGGGTGAAAAAGTGAGACCATGTCTCAGAAAGAAAGAAAGAAAAAGAAGATTACTGTACAGTGTATTTTAATTGTTTTGGTGAGAAGAAATATCAGAAGCAGTTGAGGGACCTGGAAGTTGGTCCTATAGGGATCAGGAGGCATTGTGCTGGTTCCTTTTTTAAATGGCTAGCTAACTTTATGGGTCAGTTTTCTTTTGAGGACACTAAATAAACTGTTCTGTACCAGTGTTTTGCCTGTGACCCATCATATGGGGTTAGGTATGGAATTTTTCACTTGTAATGTTGTATTGGTGCTCAAAATTTTAGAATTTTGGAGCATTTTGGATTTTTGGATTAGGGATGCTCAACCTATACTGAAAGTCCTAGCCATAACAAATAGACAAGAAAAAGAATAAAAGGCATTCACATCAGAAAGGAAGGAGAAAAATTATCTCCTGTTTTCAGAAAACATGACCTTATGTGTAGAAAGCCCTAATGGGTCCACACACACACACACCAAAAAAACACTATTAGAACTAATAAACGCATTCTGTAAAGTTGCAGGGTAGAAAATCAACACACAAGTATCAGTTGCATGTCTGTGTACTGATAAAGAACTATTTGAAATTAAGAAAATCCCATTTACAATAGCATCAAAAAGAATAAAATATTCAGGAGTGAAATTAACCAAGGAAATTGAAGATCCCTGCAATAAAAAAAAAAAATACGGCTTTGATGACAGAAATTTAAACAAATGGAAAGACATTTCATGTTCATGGATTGAAAAAAATTAGCTGGGCTTGGTAGCTTATACCTGTAATCCCTGCTACTCAGGAGGCTGAGGTGGGAGGATTGCTTGAGGCCAGGAGTTTGAGACCAGCCTGAGAAACACAGCTAGACCCTGTCTCTACCAAAAACAAAAACACTATTACCCGGACATTTTTGTGCACACCTGTGGTCCTAGCTACTCGGGAGGCAGAGGTGGGAGGATCACTTGACCTTAAGAGTTTGAGGCTACAGTGTGCTGTGATTGCACCACTACACTCCAGTCCAGATTAAATAATAATATTTTTATGTAGCTTAAAACCAATATTCTGTTCAGTTAACAGCAGGCCAATTGATACATGAGATTTATAGAATTGTAGCACATTAGGGTTCTCCAAAGAAACAGAATCAATAAGATATATATAGATATATACATAAAAGGAGATTTAGTCTAGAAATTGGCCCACACTTATAGAGGGCAAGAAGTCCCAGGATCTGCTGTCTGCAAGTTGGAAAACCAGGAAGACCGGTGGTATAATTCAGTCTGAGTCAGAACCTGAGAATTGAGAAACAAATGGAGGGCAGAAGAAGATGAATGTCTCAGCTCAAGCAGAGAGTGAATTGACCTTCCTCTGCCTTTTTATTCTTCTCAGGCCTTCAGCATGTTGTATAATACCCATCCATATTAGTTCTTCTTTACTCAGTCTGCTGGTTCAAATGCTGATCTCTTCCAGAGGTACCCAGAAATAATATTTTACTAGATATTTGTGCATCCCTTAGCCCAGTCAAGTTAACACATTAACCATCACATACAGCATTATATGATTATAGATAACCACATATATTTTAATGAAAATAAAAAGTAAAAATGTTTTAATTTTTATTAAATTTTTGGTTTTACACTTTGTGGTGTAACAGTTTGATGGCAGTTCATTGGGTTCAGGTCTAGGACTTAGTGATGCTCAGTTTATTTGTTTCACTTTTGAGAAAAAAATTGTAAATAGTTTCTGTCTACCTTATTCAGAGTAACATGTTCTTCAAATGTAAAGGTTGACTTAGTCAAGAGGGTACAGAATTTCTTCATATAAAATTTTTAAAAATAGATAAAACCAAACAATTTTTAAAGGGATATATAAGCAGTTAAATTCAAAGGAAGAAAAGGATACAAATTAAGAACATGGTTACCTGTAGGAAGTTGAAAAGGATTATTATTAGAGAGGTGCACGTAAGACTCAACGGCAAAGGCCAGATGTGGTGCCCTGGCAGGGGTGCCTTGGTCATTATTTGGAAACACAACTAGAAGACTTGTTGATGTTTGGGAGCCAGGCTCAGAGCAGAGTGTCTTTTGGAGGGAAGGCAAGAAATGTGGTATGGTAATAGTCACAATCACAGAGCCCTTACTAGGTACCAGGCACAGTTAACCCCTGTAATAATCCTTGGTAGATGACCATATTCTTTTTTCTTTTTGTAAAGGGATGAGCAAATTGAGGCACACAAGTAGTAAATTTGCCTAAGGTACTGTAGTTGGCAGAGTTGGGATAGAAAACCAACCATTCTGACTCTAAAGCCAATACCCTTTCCCACGGTGTTAGGCCATTCTTGTGTTGCTGTAAAGGAATATCTGAGATTGGGTAATTTATAAAGACAAGAGGTTTAATTGGCTCACAGTTCTGCAGACTGTACAAGCAGGGCCTTGTATTTGCTTAGCTTCTGGGGAGGCCTCAGGGAGCTTTTACTCATGTCAGGAGGCAAAATGGGAGCAGACACATCACATGGCAAGAGTGGGAGCAAGGGGATGGGAGAGGTGCCATACACTTTTGAACAACAGATCTCACATGAACTCACTCATCACCAAGGGGATGGGGCTAAGCCATTCATGAGGGCTACACCCCATGATCCAAACACCTCCCACTAGTCCTCACCTCCAATACTAGGGATTACATCTCAACATGAGATTTGGAGGGGGCATTTGAACTATATCACCCATTATGCACCATTATCTCTATATTAAAGAATTATGAAACTCCAGAGGAAGGATGAATAGTAGGAAGGCAGGAAATGATCTGGATAAATTTCACAGATTTTTTTGAAGTTCACAGCTTTTTTTTTCAGTAGGTAAGACAGAGTCATTTAAAAGGACTAGAGTAGGCTGGGTGCAGTGGCTTATGCCCGTAATCCCAGCACTTTAAAAGACCAAGGCAGGTGGATCGCTTGAACCTGGGAGTTCAAGACAAGCCTGGGCCACATAGCAAGACCTTGTCTCTATAAAATACAAAAAATTAGCTGAGCACGGTGTGCCTATAGTCCCAGCTACTTAGGATGCTGAGGTGGCAGCATCACTGGAGCCTGAGCAGTTAAGGCTGCAGTGAGCTGTGATTGCGCCACTGTACTCCAACCTAGGCAGCAGAGCAAGACCCTGTCTAAAAAATGAATGAATGAATGGACTAGAGTAGACTAGAGGTAGGAGTTAACGCAACATAATGCCTTTAATGGAGAGTTCCTGGATGCCCTTGGAATTTCAGCTCTTTTCGTGTGAAAGGACTGAGCCTGCTGCATGCCAGTGTGCACTTTCTGCTTTTTTCCTTTCTTTGCGTTAGCAAGGAGACTCAGATCTTGAAGGGGCTTGGTTGGCAGGGTAGCAACTATCATTTCTGCTTTGTATGTACTGTCACCAATGTGAAAGCTGTGAAGGGACAGATGCTATATGTAATCAAGAGACAGAGCTTTCCCTAGGGCATTCTTTTACTGTGGAATGTGTTTCATTTCTCATCCACTCTAGGAATGAGATGTATAAATGGTCTAGCTTTTGTGTTGATTCTGAGAGGGATCATTGCACTAGTGCAGGTTTGGCTGGTTCTATTTATTTAAAGTAATAAATAGCAATGAGGGCTAAATTGAGACTCTGCTTAACTTTGTGACCCATAGCAACCCAGTTGGGGTAGAGGATGGAGGAGGGCCCTTTATAGTAAGGATTATTCAGTTTCATCTTTTAAAAAAGTCAAAGATATATGTATATATGGATTTTTAAGTTATATATTACAGACTACTTGGCATTGAACAAAAAAATAGCTTTAAATTCCTGGCCCTATCTCTCCCCATTCCTGATTCTCACTCCCCATTTTTTAAGCCCTTTTAGTTGTTTCTTCTGGTATTTTACATTTCTAAATAATGTTATTTTAACGTATATCTTGACTTTTCTATTTAAGTTATAGTTCAGTGATCTTCTTATTATAGAAGATAAGAATTAAGCTCCGAATGCTCTTGTTCCTACGTACATACTTTTCCCTTCCCCTTTCAATACTTCCAAACTAGTTGTTTCACCTTTTTTTTTTTTTTTTTTTTTTTGACAGTGTCTTGCTCTGTTCCCCAGGCTGGAGTGCAGTGGCACGATCTTGCTCACTGCAAGCTCTGCCTCCCAGGTTCACACCATTCTCCTGCCTTAACCTCCTGAGTAGCTGGGAGTACAGGCACCTGCCACCATGCCCGGCTAATTTTTTGTATTTTTAGTGGAGACGAGTTTCACCGTGTTAGCCAGGATGGTCTCTATCTCCTGACCTCGTGATCCACCGGCCTCGGCCTCCCAAAGTTCTGGGATTACAGGCGTGAGCCACCATGCTGGGCCGTATCACCATTTTTTGAACCAATGTTTAGTTGTTACTATGTCTGTGTAGCCACTTCACATATAGTGAATTAAGGTTACATTTCCTTTGTTGTGTAACTTTGTTTTTCTTATGGTTAATAGTTGTTTTTCCTTTTTAATTTGCTTTATTTCCTTTGTTTTCTATGTTTCAATCTTTTGGCATAAATGAAAATCTTTGACTATGTTCAAGCACTTCAGGTATTTTATCAGTTGAACTTTTTTCTCAATTATATCCTGCATGGACCCTGCCACCTTCTTTGTCAATCTAACCTGAAAATTTTCTTTGCTTCTCTCCTAGGTCCCTTTGTCTCTTAGGTTAAGTCAGTGTTGCTTTAATTCTTGGTTAACTTCCTCATTTGGTGAAACACTTTCCCCGTAGCTTCCTAAAAAAAAAAAAAAAAAAAAAAAAAAAAGTGTGTGGGAGAATTTTTATTTTTGAGGTTTTACATATTGAAAATGTATTTAGCTTACCCTTACCTTTGATTGATAGTTTGGCTGGATATATACTTCTTTGTTACAAATAAGATGAAGAATTTTAAAAGCATTGGTTCATTATTTTCTAGCTTCCAGTATTGTTGAGATGTTCCATGTTCTGTCCCAATGCCCTTCTAGTTCCTGATCCTTTTATTGATAAGTTGTTTTTTTATGAAAAATTTAGTATTATCTCTTTGCCCCAGTGTTCTGAAATTTTACAATGATTTGCTGTAGATTTTTTTCATTGATAATGCTGGCTAATCAGCCAATTCTTTTAGCCTAAAAGCTAATTTCTTTCAATTCTGGGACATTTTATTTGTATTTCATTTTTTGATATTTCCCTCCTCTTTGTTTTCACAGTTCTGTCTTCCTAGAACCCTTTGATTAGAGTTGGACATCTTCAAATGATTCACTAATTTTCTTACATTTTGTCTCCCATTTATCTGTTGGATTGCATTACCTTTTCATTCTACTTTCAGGCAGGATTCCTCAATTTTGTGTTCTATTATTTCACTGTTTTTTTATATTAAATTACAACTACCCTGCTTTTAACTTCCAAAAGCCCTTTTGGGTTTTGGGAGTTATGCCCCTTTATTATGTCCTATTCTTCTTTGGATGGATGTGCTATAATTTCTATGGTCTTGTAAAATATTAATTATTTTTTCTTTGAAATTTTCTTTTATTCTTGTCATTGTGTCTCTTTCCTCTAATATCTATTTTTCTGATTGTTTTGGTCTCTTTCCTTCATGTTGGAAGCTTTCCTTATTATATGGTGTTCTTTGTCCATTCATATTTAAGAATGAGGCATTAAAATGTTGACAGAAAGTTCTGTGAATTGGGCTAGTATTTATCAATTAGTGAACATTACTTTAGAGGGATTAGAAGAAGGCCTGGCTTTTGATGGAAAAAGTAGAGCAGCTGTCAATATTTCTGGATCTTTTCCCCTGGGCTGAGTTTTCCTAAAGAGGAATCTTCTCCATTCTTCTTCATATGAAGGTATCAGCTTGGTTGTTAACATCTGGGGAGCTCGATGCGGAAAGGGCACTGGGCAGGGGTTGGGGGTAAAGGGGGATAATACTTCTAGGCTTCAGAGATTTCTGGTACCTCCAGTCCCAGAGCCTTTCTGCAGAGGCTTGCGTCTTAACTGATTTCTTCCCTATTTCCCACCCTCCTCACTTGTCTTCCTCCACCCTACTCTTAGGGCTTTTTTAGTTTTCTATTCTTTAACAAGTCATCTACTTTCAAGCTTTCACCTTTAATGTTTGGTGGAGTGGGTAGTTGTGCGTGGGAAGGATTGAGGCTGGCTTTTTATTAGTCTCCCTAAGAAGAGATGCCTATGGACACATTAAGGACTGACTTTAAGTAGAGATTTGATCTGTCCTGTGTAATAGGAGTGACTGTGAGCCTGAGAACGCCTCAGCTGTTTACTGCCCACTGTTAGGTAAGTCTGCCTTGTTCAGAATTGTGAATGGATACCCTTCACTTGGCATCTATCCATCCGTGAATGGATGACTTCAGCAACTACAGCCTCCATTTTCATATCTCTAATATTTTTTCTACCTTTCTGCCCTTGGTGTTGTTCCTTTCTTATGAAGATCTGCTCTGTGGAATAGAAAGATTTTTACAAATCTTAGCTCTCCTGCAAATATGTGTGTTGTAAGAGAGGATTAGAACTATAATGCTATTTGTTATTTGGAATATCAACTCTATAATGGAGGATGTATTTGGGCTGGGGATAGAGTGAGGATGACATCATGGCCCTTGAGATGTGGAGGAGTTAGATGTATGTGCCAAGGAAATAGATATTGTATGGGTACTTCCTCATATTAATGAAGAGAAAAAGAATTTTCATATTGCTTCTTTGCATTTTCATTGTTGTAAATATGTGCTTGAAAATCAGTGTGAATTAGCTTTGGTTTAGATACTGTTTTGTTTCACAAAAATTTCTATCTTTTGTACTCAGTTGCTGACTATGTTGTTTGGCAACCTAAAATGAAAGTTTAGATTCCTGGGTTTAAAGGTATTTTTTTATTATTTTATTTATTTAATTTTTTAGACAGAGTCTCGCTCTGCCCCCAGGCTGGAGTGCAGTGGCGCAATCTCAGCTCACTGCAAGCTCCGCCTCCCAGGTTCACACAATCCTCCTGCCTCTGCCTCCCGAGTAGCTGGGACTACAGGCGCCTGCCACCACGCCTGGCTAATTTTTTGTATTTTTAATAGAGACGAGATTTCACAGTGTTAGCCAGGATGGTCTCGATCTCCTGACCTCGTGATCCACCCACCTCGGCTTCCCGAAATGCTGGGATTATAGGTGTGAGCCACTGTGCCTGGCCATTTAAAGGTATTTTTGACATAAAGGTCATTAGGGCTCCAAGTACTGCAGTCTAGCAATCTTTTCATTATATTGGGATGAGTTTTGGAATATAAGAAAACATCTAGAATAGGATTAGAGGTTACTTCATAAAAAGAGACTTGATTATTAGTGGTAATGAAAAAAGAATGCTGTTTTGGGAGTTTTGAATAAACTCAAGTTCTTAATGGTTAGTTTATTGAAAAGAAAGTGAGAAAAAACCCATCTACTTATGTATAAAGGAATATTCAAAAAGAAAATGTAAAATAGGGGAGATCTGGTAATCTTCCGACAACAACTTGAAATTTAAATGCAATGTTTAGCTTCCATTAAATTGATTTTGATGTAAAGTTTTTAGTACTAGTGGCAGGACATTATTCTCTTTGAGGATAGCAGAATTTCTGATGTCACTTTTATTTAATTAGATTTTTATGATGCTGTGTTTATATTAATTGGTCTGTAAGCATATGTAGTTTTAAAATAAACGTAATATACTTTCTGGCAAATGCCCTACAACTTTGCTCATTTACTGACTTAGAGGCATCACTGTGGCACAACGTTTCTTTCCGTACTGGGTTAAAAATAATTTAGCAAAAATTATCTTTAAAACAGGAGCACTAAAACATATTCTTTTTTTCTGCAGAGCTCCAGGGATTGTTTCACAACAGTGAGGCAAATTGTACTTGGCATGTGTTTGTAAAGTAGTTTAATCATTCTAAATTTATGGTTTCTGCTGACTCTTCAGTGTACTTTCCAAATAATCTGTGACTGATCTTGACAAATATTAGTCTGTAGAGTTTTTGGAGAGGCTGGATGTGTTGCTAAGATGAGCTATACAGGTTTCTTCTGCCCAATCTCCTCCTCATGGAATTTTCCTTTTATTTTAGCAGTGACAGGAAATAGGGATGATTGTGCCAGAAAACAAAACCTGTAGTGCCAACCTAATTATACTGTTATTTTAATCCACTGAGGAGCAGGTCTTTAAGTAGAAAAGGATTGTTTTTCCTGAGTGAGGTATTCAGCTGTTTTGTGGCATCAAATCATTCTAGGTGAATGTATGCTCTGGTGCTAGTCACCCAGATTGCTCACCTTGAGTGGTATATACTGTCTTATGCTAACAAGCCCAAGAACACAGTGCAGTGTCGGAGCAATGTTGGTGGAGCCTCTACTGCTAGGGTCTCTGGTCAGAGAGGTCATTAGGTTGGCCCGGAAAAAGATATTAACACCACATTTGTTATAATAACAGTGCTGCTTTACTTAATCCATTTCCTTCTTTGTGCATCTTTACACAATTGGTGTAGGGTAATTTCATTTTCATGTATTTGGAAACAACTGATTTTCTATTGAAAAAAATTGTGTAATTGTTTCAGTTACCTACATAACAAACCATCCAAAGCTTAGTGGCTTAAAATAACTATATTTTTCATTCTTTTCTGGATATAGTGAACTCAGTTGGGCATTTTTCATTTAGAGTTTCTCATTCTGTTGCAGTTGAATATTGGTAGGGGCTGTAGTCCTTTGAAGGCTCAGCTGGGCTAGGTATCCAAGATTGCTCACTCACACCATTGAAACTCCTTACTTATGGCCTCAGCTCCCAAGAACATGCATTCCAAAATGCAGGAAGCAGAAGCAGCCAGACTAGTTAAAGGCTGAGAACTGGCCTAGCTCACTGCTGCCATATCTGTTGGTCAGAGCATTCTCAGGGCCTGCCCAGATTCAAAACTGTGGAGAAATAGACTCCATGTCATGCTGGAAGGGTATCAAAGTCACATTATTGCAAAAGACCACTTGTCATGGAAGATATTGTAGTTATCTTTGGAAAATGCAATCTGTGAAACTCTTGATTAAAAAAAAAACATGTACAATGCCTTAAAAGACTACATTGTATATTCTTGCATAGATACTGTGTGTTTGTGTGTGTGGCATAGATATGGTATATGTGTATTGTGCCTTTATGTATGTATTACATGTGTATGTGTGTATGTATGTACATGTATATGCATTAATATACATGTACATAATACATATATGCCATCTTAGTTTGTTGGTCCACTATAACAACATTTTCTAAGTTGAGCAGTTTATAAACAACAGAAGTTTATTTATCACATTTCTGGAGGCTGAGAAGTCCAGGATCAAGAAATTGGCAGATTCAGTGTCTGGTGGGGGTCCACTTCCTCATAGTTTGCACCTTCTTGCTATGGCTTCACATGGGAGAAGGGATGAAAGAACCTCCCCCTTGGGCCTATTTTTTTTAAGGTAATAAATACAAATATTTAATTAAATATTAATAGGAAATTTGGCTGTGTGTGTATACATATATATGTATAAAATAATTACATATATATGTATGTATGTATAAAATCATTTTAACTTTTATTTTAGATCCGGGGGTACGTGTGTAGGTTTGTCACATGGGTATATTGCATGATTCTGACATTTGAGATATGAATAATCCCCTCATATAGGTAGTGAACATAGTACCTAACAGGTAATTTTTCAACCCTTGTACTTCACCCTGTCTCCACCCTCTAATAGTCCCCAGTGTCTGTTATTGTCGTCTTTATATTCATGAGTACCCAGTGTTTAGCTCCCACTTGTAAATGAGAACATACAGTGTTTGTTTTTCTGCTTCTGCATTAATTTTCTTAGGATAATGGCCTTGGGCCTATTTTATAAGGGCACTAATCCCATTTCACGAGGGCTTGACCCTTATGACCTAATCATCTCCCAAATAGTTTCACCTCCTAATACCATTGCCTTGAGGGTTAGGATTTCAATGTTTGAATTTATTGAGGGGGAAATGCAGATATTTGGACCATAGCACACACGTGCATTAATACACATGATGCCTCAATATCAGTATACTTCATTAGACTTGTCTAGAAAAAAAACCACACACACACACACACACACACCCCACATTACTTTTAATTAGTTTTCACAGATCTCAAAACTACCTAGCAATGGAACTAACTTTCTGGTCAATTCGAGTTACCACTCCGTAAGAGACTGTTTTATATTGTTTCCTCTATTCTCAAATCTCAAATACCCCTTCCCACTCTGTTCACTCCCAGCTGATGATATTGCTTTTTATTTCTCTGAGAATAAAGCAGTCAGAGGAAAATTTTAGTTCTCTTATTACCAGATCTACAAGCTACCTGTGTCATTACCCATATTCTGTACCTTTCCTCTCTGTAAAGAATAGGTAGGTAACACAGAGTATCAAGCCTCTTACCTAAATCAGACCCTCCCCTTTTTTCCCCAGGATCCATCTGTTCATGTCTACTCAAGGATTTAACAGCTGCATCATCAAATTTTCTCCCTCTACTAGATTACTCCCTTCAAAATTTAGTTTTAAATTTTGTCAAATCTTTTAAAAACCCTTCCTTAACCACACAGTCACATTCTGCTACCCCATTTCTCTGCTTTTAGTTACTGCAGATTCTTCAAAAGAGTTGTCTGTGCTGTTTCTCCACTTCTTCCTCTCACAATCTCAGTCAACTCACTCCAACAATTCATGGAAACTGTTCCTGTAGAGGTCAGTGACAGCCACCACAATGCCAAATCCCCTGGCCAATTCTCAGTTCATATTTATTTAACCTCCCCCCCAGTGAATTTGACAAAGTCCTCCTTAAAATCCAGTTTTCTAAAATTTTCTCCCATTCTGTAGGTTGCCTGTTCACTCTGATGGTAGTTTCTTTTGCTGTGCAGAAGCTCTTTAGTTTAATTAGATCCCATTTGTCAATTTTGGCTTTTATTGCCATTGCTTTTGATGTTTTAGACATGAAATCCTTGCCCATGCCTGTGTCCTGAATGGTATTGCCTAGGTTTTCTTCTAGGCTTTTTATGGTTTTAGGTCTAACATTTAAGTCTTTAATCCATCTTGAATTAATTTTTGTATAAGGTGTAAGGAAGGGATCCAGTTTCAGCTTTCTACATATGGCTAGCCAGTTTTCCCAGCACCATTTATTAAATAGGGAATCCTTTCCCCATTGCTTGTTTTTGTCAGGTTTGTCAAAGGTCAGGTGGTTGTAGATGTGTGGTATTATTTCTGAGGGCTCTGTTCTGTTCCATTGGTCCATATCTCTGTTTTGGTACCAGTACCATGCTGTTTTGGTTACTGCAGCCTTGTAGTATAGTTTGAAGTCAAGGGCTAATATCCAGAATCTACAATGAACTCAAACAAATTTACAAGAAAAAAACAACCCCATCAACAAGTGGGTAAAGGATGTGAACAGACACTTCTCAAAAGAAGACATTTATGCAGCCAACAGACACATGAAAAAATGCTCATCATCACTGGCCATCAGAGAAATGCAAATCAAAACCACAATGAGATACCATCTCACACCAGTTAGAATGGCAATCATGAAAAAGTCAGGAAACAACAGGTGCTGGAGAGGATGTGGAGAAATAGGAACACTTTTACACTGTTGATGGCACTGTAAACTAGTTCAACCATTGTGGAAGACAGTGTGGCGATTCCTCAGGGATCTAGAACTTGAAATACCATTTGACCCAACCATCCCATTACTGGGTATGTACTCAAAGGATTATAAATCATGCTGCTATAAAGACACAGGCACATGTATGTTTATTGCGGCACTATTCACAATAGCAAAGACTTGGAACCAACTCAAATGTCCAACAATGATAGACTGGATTAAGAAAATGTGGCACATATATATACCATGGAATACAATGCAGCCCTAAAAAATGATGAGTTCATGTTCTTTGTAGGGACATGGTTGAAGCTAGAAACCATCATTCTGAGCAAACTATCGCAAGGACAAAAAACCAAACACCGCATGTTCTCACTCATAGATGGGAATTGAACAATGAGAACACATGGACATAGGAAGGGGAACATCACACTCTGGGGACTGTTGTGGGGTGGGGGGAGAGGGGAGGGATAGCATTTAGAGATATATGTAACGTTAAATGGCGAGTTACTGGGTGCAGCACACCAACATGGCACATGTATACATATGTAACTAACTTGCACATTGTGCACCTGTACCCTAAAACTTAAAGTATAATGAAAAAAAATCCAGTTTTCATTTGGCTTTCATGACACATACTCTCCTGCTTTTCCTCTCACCTCACTGCTTACTCCTTCTAGTTTCCTCTGCTAAATACTTCTCACTTTCGTAACCTCTGAATGTTGGAAATCAGTGTCAGACTTAGCATGTCCAAAATTAAACTTAGTTTCCTTCTTCCAGACATGCTTTCCAGGCCACAAAACAAGAGTGATACTTTACTCTGTTCATAACCCACATCTAGTCTATCAGCAAATTCTGGCACCTCCACCTACAAAACATGTCAAAACTTCAAGCCCTTCTTAACATCAGCATTCTTACCTTTATCTAAGCAGCTGTTATGCTGTGAACTGTTGCACTAAATAGCCTCCTGACTGGAATCCCTGCCTTCCTCTTTGCCTTTTTATGGTTTATCTTCAATAGAGCACTCAGAGTGATGCTTTCGAGACTTAAGTCATATCACTTCACTCTTCTGCTCCAAATCTCCAGTGACTTCCCATCTTGCTTAGAATAAAAGCCAAAGCCCTAAAGGTGGTTTACCAAATCTCTGTTTAACCTGGTGCCTGCTGCCTCTCTGCATCATCAATCTTCCCTTTCTCAAGACACACTGACCCTGTTCTTCCTGAACATGCCATGTTTACTTCCACCTCAAGGCCTTTGCACTTGTTTCTTATGCCTGAAAAATGTCCCCAGTTTTCTTAAATGTTGCCACCTTACTTCATTCAGGTATATTCTCAAAGTTCAGCTCTCAAAAAGTCTTTCCCTGACCACTCCACCTAAAGCAGTACCTTCCCCAGTGCCCCAGCCAGCCTACCCTTGGCCACTGTGATTTTTCTTTTTATAATTTATCACCATCATTAATGATTTGCCTATTGCCTGCTCTCTAGATCAAAAGTGCCATGAGAGCAGGGACTTTTGATCACAACAAAGTGTTAGTACTCAAGAGGTGCTGCACAAACATTTGTTAATTGGATGAATGAATGAATGCTTGTGGATGTATACATGCAATGGACTATCATAGGCTTTGATGGGAAAATAATAATTCAAACTTTCTGTTTTATACTTAAACAGGTGACTTTGTCTTATCAATAAGAAATGTATGTGTTGGAAACAAATATCACATTGCCTTTATAGCTTAATCGTCAAGATTCCAATTTTCCAGATGGTATAGTTTGCTTAGGCTTTGCTGGTTTTTGAGCTGGCAGGAATTTGTGAGTTCTCACCTTTTGCCAGCATTGTGTACCATCAGGATGCTTAACTTTTTTTCATCAGTTCATCAGTTAAAGAAAGGAGAAGTTAGAGTGTATGATTCCTAACATCTTCTAGTTAAAAATAATTTCTCTTTAAGATGAATCTTTAAAAGTCTAATGGGGCCAGGTGTGGTGGCTCATGCCTCTAATCGCAGTACTTTAGGGGACCGAGGCAAGAGGATTACTTGGGCCTGAGAGTTTGAGATCAGCCTGGGCAACATATCAAAACTCTATCTAAAAAAAAAAAAAAAAATTAGCCAGGCCTGTAATCCCAGCCACTCAGGAGGCTGAGTTGAGGGGATTTCTCAAGCCCAGGAGATGGAGACTGCAGTGAGCTATGATTATATTACTACACTTCAGCCTGGGAGACAGAGTGAGATCCTGTTTCTTAATAGAAAAAAGTCACATTAGATGATTTCTAAGTAGTATGATGTTCTGAATGTTTTAATTATAAGATCACTGCCCACCTCAAAACACTACCTGATTCTACTGTTTTGTGATTTGCTGTAAAGCTAATTTTATTTATAGCTTCTTTGACTTAAGCTTATTTTGGCAAACATCTTTTTTAGGGTAAATCTCATACAGATATTTTACTAACATCTTAATCTGCCTTCAGAAGCATTATTTATAGATCAGTTACATCCCAAGAATTTTAATCATACAGAAACCAAAAGATTCTAAAATCAAGATTTCACATATCAGCAAATAGGACTTGAGTTTTTAAACTCATACATTATTTTTAAGTACATCTTTTTTCTGAGGCATCTATTCTCATGACACTTACATTTTTCTACTTTTAAGGTTAAAACCACTATAAGGTCCATAATTAAGTTTGTTAAGATGTTTCCATTTAACTCTTACAAAGGTTACAATTTTTATTAAACTGAAAAGACTGGAAATCTGTTACACCAGAGGGAGTCAGGGAAGGACACACTGTTTAGAAAAGCTAATTAGAAAATCAGATGAGGCCTAGAAATCAGGAGTGAATTTCACTCCAGGGACTGTGGCTTTATATTGAAACATTAGTTGCTTCAAAACAGGGCAAATGATTTTTCCTCTCCCAACTTGGATATCCCTCCTAGAGAAACCAGAGTTATTGCTGGATGGTTGAAATTTTTGCTTTTATGTGAACTGCAACTTCTGTGAGGGAAAACAGCTCTGGGCTCCTGTGTAACATGCTGTTCTAAGTTTAGTAACTTTGATTTACTAAAGAAATGAATGATCTAGGGTGTGGTAGAGATAAATGCTACTTTTGCACGATCCAGATCAATTATGTTACTTTGTTAGATGTCACTATGTAGAGATTTTTGGATAGAAAGAGGTAATGACTTTCAGACTTTAAAATTAAGTTCCTCTTTATGTTACCTTAGTGGTTCAGAGAAATGAGCACTTTTCGTAGTTTAACTATTTCTCTTTTTCTTTTCATTCCTTTTCCCTGTCTCTTGTATTTCACCCAACACCAAAAATGCCCTTTCAGAAACACAAAGTAGATCTTTTCTACAAACTACGCCACGTGATGAATGAACTTATTGACCTGCGAAGGCAGCTACTGTCTGGTCACCTGACTCAGGATCAGGTGCGGGAGGTTAAGCGGCACATCACTGTGCGCCTGGACTGGGGTAATGAGTAAGTATGAAAATTGTTTGGGTATCTCTCAGTTTCATTTATGATAACTCAGTCTTCAGGGAGTTTGCACCTATACAAAGCTTCTCTTTAATGATTCAAAGACAATGTTATATTCTTCACTAAGCTTTCATCATTTTTGCTAGGAGCAGTTATTTGTCCTAGTTAACAAAGGATACTCACTGATTCTAGTTGCTGAACCTCTTTTAGCCTCTGTTTTTGCTTCTGGAAAGAAGAGGTAAATAATAGGACTAGATTATCCTATAAAGTTAAATTTCTTTGACCTCAGATTTCTTGATTCTACACCTCCTAATCAGAATACACTTAAAAATATATTTTAGTGTTTTCTTCAAATGTGAATTTTGTGTCCTTTACATTTTATAGCCATACGATGAATCTGAATGAGCATAACCTACAAATGGAAACTGTCTACATATGTACTTCAGAATATTTTTAACTACCTCATCATTCAGTAATAGTCTTGCATTTATGTAATGACTATGACTTGCTAATGCCATACAAGTACAATTTGAAGACTTTGGTATGGGAAGTTAGGGTATAATTTTCAATGGATATAATTGATATATCAATAATTGATATAATAATTAATATAACTTTATAATTGATATAAATTTCAGGTGCTTTTGTCTTATTCTCTTAAAATTGGGTCCATTGAACTTTTAAGTGACCAGGTTGCCTCCTACTTATAGTATACATATACCTTAAGTATAGTTAAATATGTGTCTTTAGCTCCTTATCCTTTTTGGGAGGGGCCCACCAATAAATGAGATCTATGAGCCCATTTCTGGAAGCTGGAAAGTAGATGAAAGATTAATGACAGAGTAAATCCATTATATGTGGAGGAAACCTTAGTTAATGAGAGAGTCAGTCTGCCCCACAGCTCCCAGAATCATAGAAGGTGGGATAGGCCTTGAAGCTTTGAAAAGGACTTGGCTTAAAAGAGTGTCTAAGGAACAGTCTACCCCAATCAATGAGCAGAAAGCCTGGTCAGGTATTTCCTCTTCAGATAAACAAATATAAAAAATGGCCACTGGGGGAAAACTGGGCAACAGGAGTGTGAACTGGGACTTTCTTGCAAAACTCTCCACATTCTGGCATTTAAGGACTTTAAAGTATAATGAGCAGACTGCTTCCACTTACCAGAAAGGGAAACTTGCCAGTCACCTACCCATGTACAAAAAACCTCTACATTTCTTCTGCTATCTTTTAAGAATAGACAATCAGGTATCACCAGATGTTTGAAGAAACGCTTCTACAGGACAGAGAGAGACCAAGATTAACAAAACACCTGTACCCAAAGAAAGTAACCTGTCCCCAGAGCGAATTGAGATTGATAAAGTACTTTAAAACAAAACAAAACAAAAACACTTTAATATCCTCAAATAGAATCTAAAAGATCCATTATGTAGAATAAGATGCCATGTAAAAGAAGTGGAGAATGTAATTTCCAAAATAAAATACTCAGAGAAGATAAATTTTATGTAATCTCTAGGAAAATAAGACAAATATATAGGCAATACATGAGGAAAGAAATTCAATACAAAGGCTCTACCCAGGGAGATCCAATATCAAACATTTTGCCTTCCAGAAAAAGAACAGAGGAAATTCTGAAGGAATAATAGAGAATTTGTCAGAGCCAAAAAACAGGAATCTTAAGATTGAAAGCGTTCCACCAAATATTTATAATGAATGGGAAAACAAAACAAACAAACAAAAACTCATAGCGAGGCACATTAAGATATCTTAGTATTCTAGGAATGAAGAGAAGACTATTTAAGGGTTTTAGACAGAAAAATAGTTCCTCTCACAAAAGAGTAAGTATCATACTGTCCTCAAAAGTGTTATCATTAACACTGGGTGCTAGAAGATAATGAAATAATATCTTCAGAGTTCTGTAGGGAAATGATTTGCCAGCCAGAGTTTTATTTTACAAATCCCAACCATCTAATTAAGTGAGAGGGGACACAAACCATAAAGCCATTTTTAGGTATTCAGGGATGCACAAAAATTACCTCTCATGACCCCTTCTTAAGAAGGGACTTGAGGGTGTGCTCCTGCAAAGTAGAAGAATAAATCAGGAAAGAGGAAACATGGAATCTAATCAACAGTGGATCACACCCAAATTGGTACTGTTCATCAGTAGAAAAGAGAAAATATAACACTAAATTTGTTATTTGTGACCTTTTTGAAGCCACAACTTAATATCCTTGTTTGTTTTGTTTAATTACACCCTCTCATGACTGTTAGTAGGATTGCTTGGCACCTACCACAGACTACCTTCTATAATAGTGTATAACATGAATTTAGGTGTACCGTAGATCAGTGTTCTCTAAATCTAACTTTGGGGAATAACAATTTAGTAAAATACGGTATGTTGATGTACAGCATAGCTACTGATTCTGCCTCTTCAAACCCAAACATTTTTATGTTATGAAATTATATCACTGTTTTTATTTTTAAGTCAATGATAAGAATACAGTAATTGCAAATATAACATTACTGTGTGCCAAGCAAATTGGTCACACTTGAACTGATGACACTAATAAATGTGTAATTCATTATGTTGCAGTTTAACTGCAACTATAGATTCCATTAAATAGAATTATTTCAGAACTATCAGTACCTATACCTCTTTATTATGAAACTTGAAAAACAAACCAATCTGATTTTGCAATCAAATCTGAAAATAAATAGATGATAGCTTAGAAACAAGTTCAAATTGTACTTGAAAAAGGCTCAGAACATTATAAATACCTGCCAGTAAATTATAGGGCTATTCCAATTTCATGACTAACTTTTTCTCAATGAAATATGTTTGTGTGTGTGTGTGTGTGTGTGTGTGTGTTGGAGGGGTATGTATATGCATATCTTAATAAGCAAAAATGAAAAACACAGTTCCACTTCCCTCCCCACTTCCCTTCTCCCTCTTTCCTGTTTCTCCTTTTCTCCCTTCCCTACTTTCCGTCTTCTTTTCTTCTCCTTTCTTCCTCCCCTTGCGCTTCTTTCCCTCCACCCCTCTCTTCCTTTTTTTCTTGTTTTCTCCTTTCCTTCAGTGGAAAATATAGTCACTTAAAAACCTAAACACGAACTTTGCAGGTCTGTCATTATTGAAAGGAAAAGACATGTTGCACCAAAACTGATAGGACTATTCTTTCTGATTTCTCCTTGAGCTTACTCTTTTAAAACTTTTCTTCCTATTTTGAAAGAAAAGATGGTATGTTATAAAAACAAAGTCATTTCATACCATTAGATTATGTAAAACAGACTGTTCCACACAAAAACTGAGAACAGATGACTATAACCATTGTTCCCATTTTATTCTGATAGTTCCACACTTCTTGTTCCACCACACTTTTATAAATGCCATAAAATCTTGAAGTTTAGCACGTTAACATGTGAATCAGTGTTTGCCAAATGTATTTTAATCTTTTAATTGATGTAATTAAATATGTGATTTTAAACTCTTACGCCTTTTCTCTAAACTCTTACATGGACATTATAGCTCTGCCTTTTCAGAATCTATTTCAGAAACTAGTAATTGTTATTAGTAATGTATTGGTTAAATATGTCTACATCACTATGGCAAGTACATGGTCTCACTTCATGCACTGTTGTAATGAAATGCTACTATGTGTTGGCTGGGCACGGTGGCTCACGCCTGTAATCCCAGCACTTTGGGAGGCCGAGGTGGACAGATCACAAGGTCAGGAGATCGAGACCATCCTGGCTAACACGGTGAAACCCTGTCTCTACTAAAAATACAAAAAATTAGCCGGGCATGGTGGCGGGCACCTGTAGTCCCAGCTACTCGGGAGGCTGAGGCAGGAGAATGGTGTGAACCTAGGAGGCGGAGCTTGCAGTGAGCCGAGATTGCGCCACTGCACTCCAGCCTGGGCTACAGAGCGAGACTCCGTATGAAAAAAAGAAAAAAAAGAAGAAGAGGAAGAAATGCTGCTATGCCTTTCTAGGACAAGAGCTCTAAACAGAGCTCTAAACCCATTGAAGAAACCTAGGCTCAAAGGCACTTTTCCCAGTGTTGTATAGTGGAAGGGTAGAGCTGGTATTTGTACCCAGAACTGATCCCAAAGCCCATGTGCTTTATGCAGAACCTTATCATCTGTCTAATTATGTGTGAGTCTTAAAACCAGGCACATTATTGCCAGTATTTTTAGTCATTAGGCTATTTGATCTTTGTTCTGTTCTGCAAGTGTGAATACTGTTATATCCTGTAATGTATATCTGAGTAATATTCAGTTAGAACTTCCAAGGATGGAAACTGAACTAGTCCTGTAATCTTTCATTTAGAGTTTTAATTTAGTGAGGAGCTCTCCACATCTAGATAACAATTTTTTATTTTGTTTCCTGAGATTAGGAACTATTTATTTGGCCTAAAATTTGAATATTCAGACATTAAACTTATGTGACTTAAAATTATTGGCCTAAAATTTGAATATTCAGACATTAAACTTATGTGACTTAAACTTACTGGCCTATATGTAGATACTCCATAAGTAAAAATTATTAAATTGTATCAGATAGAAACCAGCATTTACTACATTGTGCTCTTATATTTTTAGGAACTGCAATACAAGAAGGGCAGAAAGTTGTGTTCAGATTAACTAGTCATCATCTTTGCTCAAGTGTCTTATATAGAGAATTAGTCAATTAATTATATCTACTCCAGATAAATTTTAAAATAATTTGTCTAGTGATGTAAATTTAATTTAACTTAATATTTTCAACATCTTCTCTAAAGATGCTAAGTTTCTTCTGTCTCTAATTTCATCACTACAGTAGCTAGCTAGGTTAAAATTGCATTAACCAAGAACTGACATAGCCTAATTGATCTCTGCCTAAGAAAAATACCTAAGAAATATTTTATTCTTAGAATAATAATTTAACAAATCATATATATATATATATATACACATAAAATTCTGGTTCTTTTATTCTCTTTTTCTCTCCCTCTGTCATTTTTTCTTCCTCCTCCCCTTTTCTACTTTCTCATATTTTTACATATTCTAACCTATCTATATCTCTTTGTCTGTCATCAAGGGAATTGCTTTTGGAGTAAGATACACAAGCAGTAATTTAGTCTGTTATGTGCAGAAAATATCCCCCAGTGAGTTTCCTCTAAGTAGATTTTTAGCCAGGATCTAGAAAGGTTTGTGGCTTAGTACTTTACCCTTGAGGACTTACTGATATTTTCCAGCTTTAGGACACCTGAAATTAGCAGAAATTTTCAATGATTTCACAGTTACGGTTCTTCCCATACCTGGTGGTGTGTTCACTGATCAGTGTCTTGCCCTGTTCACAGTCTGGGATGTCTTGGCTATGTTTAAAGTATGTATGGTCAAAGTCCTGTCAAGTTTATGTTCAATCGACTGACTAACACACACTCTTACACAGACACTCTTTTGGCATTTTTTGCTTATCATTATAACCTGCACTCAGCACTTGGTAGGCACTATGTGAACATTTGAGTAATAAAGTGGATTTGTTTTCATGCCTGGTGGACACTCATTAATCAATTGATATTTGTTTCCTTCTGGTTTGATGTTTGACACAGAATCATCTTTCAAACAGTTATGACTAAATTGATTTTTACAACCACTTGTAACCATTATTACTTATTATAACTTTCAGTTATTTTTAAAAAGACAGCAGGTATAATGGAAATACCATAGGTTCAGAATGAGAACAACCTAGCTTGAGACAAGCCCAGCTCAACTCCTTTAATAGGCCACTTAATTAACCTCAGTGGGCCTCAGCTTCCTCGGTTAAAAAATGGATCTAATACTGTCTACTTCCCAGAGTGCTTAGAGATGATGTTCATAAAGTGCCTAGCCCAAGTAAATGTTTGGTAAAAGGTAGTAATTACTAATTATATATTTTTATATGTTATATAAATATAAATATGCTATGTTTTCATTAGTGTAGTTCTTATCTGTATGCTGTTTTTACTATAAGCATTAGAAAAGGGCACTGCTCCACAAGAAATCTTAACATCTCCATCTTTTCTCAACTGATACTGGGTCCCCATCTCCTGGGCTGTGGACCCCTGTTAGGAACTGGGCCGCACAGCAGGAGGTGAGCTGCTGGTGAGCCAGTATTAGTGCCTGAGCTCCACATTCTCTCAAATCAGCGTGAACCCTATTATAGTGAACTGTGATGTGAGAGATCTAGGTTGTGCGCTCCTTAGGAGAATCTAATGCGTGACCATCTGAGATGGAACAGTTTCATCCTGAAACCATCCCAACCCCTGCACCCTCCCCCCGATCCATGGAAAAATTGTCTTCCATGAAACCAGTCCCTGGTGCAAAAAAGATTGGGGACCACTGCCTTAAAGTATCCATTGTATATAATTAAATAATTTCAGATTATTTTCTATATTCTGTGGTTCAGATGAGGAAAGGAAAAGATAAAATAGAACATAGCATAGAGAGTATAGAGCATTTAAAAGAAATAGAGATTCAGGGTCTCAGAGAGCTCCACCTGAAAGAATATTGGGTCAGGATTATGTCCCTTATTAGCTGCTGTGTCCCTAGGTTGAACATGAGCTTAGCACAGAGTAGGTTCTAATATATATTTGTTGAATTATTGGAGTGAATGAATGAATGATCAGTGATGGGTGAGAGAAGACCAAGTATTTTTGTGAAGACTGTTTACCTAAACAATTGGTAGGACCATTTCTGAAAACTTAGCTCTGTACTACATCTGTATGTAGATATACATAGATGTTTGCCCCCTGCTTGCATTCCTCTGTTTAAAGAGTTTTTTATTCAGACACCATACTTCTTTGATCACAATCCCTATAGTCTAAGCTAACATTTTGGCTAACAATGTAACATAGGGATAATAATTAAAATAACAGTAGCAATTTACAATGCCAGGTACTGTGCTGGGTTGTTTATGTGGATTAATCCTTACAACAGCTTACGATAGTAGATTTTAGACAGTGTGGTTTGGTGGTATACCCAAGATACAGACCAGGCGATCTGACATCAGAACCCATGCTCCTTAATACTGTAATGCAATGCATCTTTCACTGTGAAGATAGAGATCATGTTGACCATTCCCTGCATTCGATGTTCACTATTCTTGGAGTAAACCATAGGAAAAAATAGCCAGGAGCCTTTTTTTGAGAGTGAAGTTTGTAGTGAACACGTATTGGTTCTCACTGTCCAACATCTCTGCCTTTTTCAAATGAGGACAGTCACTAATATAACTTTTGCAAACTACCCTTTATCCATTAAAGATAGTCTTAGTAGGGGGAACTCTTTTTGGTTTTTACCAGATCACCCATTAATCTCTTATTTCTCAAGATAATGAAATTACAAAACTAAAAGATACTGTGCTCTAGTTACTTCTGGGAGAGGGAAAACACTCTGCTGTCAAGAGAGGATTAACATGAAGAATATGAACATTTGCATGACTCAAAGCTACTGTATTCTTTATGTCTAACACCATTGGGAGGATACATAATAGTTCCTCAGAAAGTTCTGTGGGGTGGATAAATATTTATATGGGTGGGCGGCTGACTGTACAAGGAAGCTAAGGTTGCCATGATGCTAAGATAGATCTCTTATAACGCCAGTCTCCACACATGGCCATCACTGTGTGATGCACTACCACAGAGGAGCACATACACTCAATTCCAGACCTAATGACTTAAATGTCATCTGGATATTTCTTAAACTGTTGTATCTAATGCAATTTTTTTTTTTGAGATGGGGTCTTGCTCTGTCATCCAGACGGGAGTGTGGTGGCATGATTTTAGCTCACTGCAACCACCGCCTCCTGGTTTCAAGTGATTCTCATGCCTCAGCCTCCGATGTAGCAGGGATTACAGGCACACACCACCACACCCAGCTAATTTTTGTGTTTTTAGTAGAGATGGGGTTTTACCATGATGACCAGGTCAGTATTGAACTCTGACTTCAGGTGATCCACCCACCTCAGCCTCCCAAAGTGCTGGAATTATAGGCCTGAGCCATGGCGCTCAGCTGAAAACATTTTTTTTTGAGACAGGGTGTCTCTCTGTCCCTGAAGCCTGAGTGAAGTGACACAATAATAATACACTACAGCCTCAAACTCCTGGCTCAAGTGATCTTCCTGCCTCAGCCTCCTGAGTAGCTGGGGCTGCAGTCACATGCCATCACAACCTGGCTAATTTTTTTTTTTTTTTTTAGAGATGGGGTCTCACTGAGTTGCCCAGGCTGGTCTCAAACTCTTGGTCTCAAGCAGTCCTCGCTCCCTGACTTCCTAAAACTCGGGGATTATAGGCATGAGCTACCGCACACCTGGCCATAAAAACACCTATTTTGATATATTATTTACTCATTCTTTTTTGTTGTTGTTGTTGTTTCCTAATTGTAGGCTAGTTCACATATATTTTTAGATCTCAAATGATTAAAGAATATGTATGAAATGTTGTCTCTTCATTTTTTATTATTTTAAAAAGTTTAAATAATGTGACTACAGAAAATTTGGAAAGTGTTTTAAATATTACTATTTCAGTTTTCTAATACAAATGCTAATATTCTTGTGATCTTTCCATTGTTCTTCCATATCTCTATAAAAGTATTTTAAATATTTGAGATTTTATCTGCAAAATTATCTTTATAATGTCAGTTGCTTTTTATAAGAAGGGGGGTAGAAAGGATGTACTGCACCTCTCTCTTGCACTCCATGAACACTACTGCCTTTGCATGCTCTAAGTGTTAGAAGCCAGAGGCCTGAAATTGTTTCAGATAAATGAAGAATAGCTAATAAGAGGTGATGGAATGGAGTGTTTCTTTAAGAAATCGGGATCCCAATTATAGAAAAATAAAATTTCATAGATTTAATTGCATTAACTTCAGTTGGCATAGTTTTATCATTAAATTGTAAACCATCATGGATAAGGCCAACAGTTTATTACTGATCTTCTCATTATGTAAAACTGTGGGTTATTTTTAGCATTTGATTCAAAAATTTTTTCTCTTTAAAAACTCATTTTTTTAATTAGTGGATAATAGAAAAAAACACTACTTTAATTGAAAAACATAAGTTTTTAACCTTTAATAGGAAAATGTTTTTTCTTTATTTCTTGCCTGCTAGAAAGTATACATTTAAATTTTAATTCTTAATCCTAGTAACCATTTTAGCATATGCTGTTAGTACATTTGCTTCTATAATACTTTCTCCATATAGGTTTGATTTTCCATTTTTATTTTACCAGTCTCACTGCAGTGTAATTTTATCAGATATTTTCCTATGAACAGGGTATAAATTGTAAATGAATCTGAATTTTGGATGTGCACCTGATTTTATTTTCAATGATGAGTTTTATGCACAGAAAGAGCATATAGATTTAGCTGTGCTAGCATGTTCTAAATTAGTTCATAGTCTAGTTGAAGAGAAAAAAAAATCTTTCTTCTTCTATAATCCCATGGAATGCTTTTGCCAGACACAATAATTCATAACCCTTGTTTTGGAGTAGGGTGGTCACAGAGCATTTCCAAAATTCTGATGAGAGTTATAGACCCTCTCCTCAGAAAAAATTTATAATGAACACACACACAAACTCATCCCATGTCATAAGCAGTTTCAGAGGTCTGCAACCCTATAAACATTGAATTCCTGGTTTAGAGCTGTTGTCTTAGAGTGCAAGAAAAGAGCTAACATTTATTGACCATAAATTACATACCATTTTGAACTCAAGTGCTGACTGTGTCCAGAGTTATTTCCACTGCCTAATACTGCCATTACCATCACTTCTTTCTACTGCCCCAAAGATCCTCCAAATACTGTTGTCTTGAGTAGTAATACTTGTTGGTTAAACTTTTATCTAATGTTTCTTAAAATATTGGTGCTAATACATATCTAGGTCTTTTCCACTATCAGTATTAGTTAAATTGAAAATGAGATGAAACTCAGCCAAAATATACATCTCTTTGAACACATGGACACGGGGAAGGGAACAACACACATTGGGGCCTATCTGGGGGTGTGATGAAGGGAGGGAGAGAATTAGGAAAAATAGGTAATACATTCTGGGCTTAATTTCTAGGTGGTGGGTTGTGAGATGCAGCAAACCACCATGGCACACGTTCACCTGTGTAACAAACCTGCACATCCTGCGTAACAAACCTGCACATCCTGCACATGTACCCCAGAACTTAAAAAATAAAATAAATGAATAAAGAGAAAAAGATACATCTCTTTGAATTTAGTAACTTTTAAGAGGTGAATTTTATGTGTTTGACTTTGAATTACACCCTGAAGATTTTTTTCATCCTAATAAAACTAATGCATAACTAAACCTTGAGCATAACTGTCAGATGGGGGGAAATAGAAAAATAAACATGACTTATTAATGATCTAAAGAAAACCTATCCTTAATGAACTCAAGCATGCTGATATAATGTAATACTGAATGAAACCTTTTTACCATCATGAGTGGAACTGCCTGAACTGGAATTGTGTCAACCTTAAATCCCTAGCCTCATTTACCCAGAAGTGAACAGAATTAGATGTTGCTGTATAAAGACATGTTCCTGCTAGGACAGTGTCTGATCCTCTGTCCACAAGATGTGGCAGGTATGGGTTCCCAGGCACATAAAGAGAGATAAGTAATCTGAGTACATGGCATACTGAGTGTGGTCTTTCTCTTTACTAGACATTTGGGCCTGGACCTGGTGCCTCGGAAGGACTTTGAAGTAGTGGACTCGGACCAGATTAGTGTCTCAGATCTCTATAAGATGGTAAGAAATCTAACATGAGGTAGCTTGTTCCTGCATACCTCATTTTTTCTCTTTTGTTTATTTTCTCTAACGTTATGAAACAACATTGCTAAAATTGTTGTTGTTGTTGTTGTTGTTGTTGTTGTTGTTGTTTTGCCTCTTTCCCAGTGTATTTAAGTGATATGTCTTATTCTGGCAATATCTGTCACACTAGCTTTCCAAATAGGATTCCATTGTAGTAAACTACAGATACTGGGCTTACCAGGTTATCTAGGCATTACTTCTTTGTTGACTTTCTTGGTGAACCAGAGCTCCTTCAGCCTGCAGCATAACTAAAGTTGTGTCTCTTTCCTCTCACCTCTTTAAAAGAGAAAGTAGTTAAAGCTGGAAAGAGCCAATTATTAGGTAATATAGAAATTGAGCCTGGAAATAATGTACTAGTCTTTCTAGAGAGACAGAGCCTGATAGATTCTTAGCTATCTGTTGGTTATTATAAAAGTCCGTTGGGTCGACTAATCAAGATTGCATTTTATAGTCTAGATGCAAAGTAAGTAAATGAAGGGTACAATATTTTAAAGTAAAATAAATAAACAGAAGAAACCTTAGGTGGTAACAGTTATGCTTAGACTAACAGACTGGATAAAAACTCATTTTGAAGAGTATGTATTTGATGAGTATATATTGGTGAGATTTATAAGTTTTAGAGTCTGTTTAATAAACCATAATATTTTTAGGGAGCTTAGAGGGTACCAAGTATGTTGCCTGGACAAGGACCTAAGGAAATTTGCCTAAGTAATATGCAAATAACATATAAATTGCTTCTGCACATTTGTTTATGTGTACTTACTAGCATACCCAAGCAATTTTGTTCAGTTGCTTTAACTATGCTGTATGCAGTACAATAGGTTGGTAAGTGTGAGATATAGAGATTAAAGATAGCTGGATGTGGTGGCATGCACCTGTAGGTACAGCCAGCTACTCGGAAGGCTGAAGTGATAGGATCGCTTGAGCTCAGGATTTTGAGAGCAGCTTGGACAACATAGTGAGACCCATCTATTTAAAAAACAAAATGTATGAACAAGACTTACCTATTCCCTAAAGAATCTCACTATCTAGGGTATTGGTTCCTAATCCCTTTTGGATCATAGAAGATCAGGTGAAACTTTCTCCCAGGACAATGCAAGTATGCTTTGCATACAAAGTTTTATAATCAGTTTTAGAGAATTGATGGATAGTTTCTCCTGATGCTTGCTCTGAAGCCCATGCATGGACCCTATGTTAGAAACTCTACTCTAGTGGAATCAATAGACCACAGTCAAACAGTTGCCATATGTGTGCTGCATATATGTGCTGTGTAGCATAATTTAAGTATACAATGATGCTCTTAGAGGTAGTGACTGGTTTCCTGGGAGTAGGAAAAGAGAAGGAAAGACATTCCAAAAAGGCACACAGCATATGGAAGTGGCAGTTCCAGGAAATGATAAGACATTTCATAACTTTGGCATAAAGTAACACTAACTCATGTTAGTGAGTGGGAGTGAGGCCAAGAAGGAGGCAAAAGTCAGACCATGAAGAGCTTTGTATTTCTCAAATTAGAGTCTATCCAGTAGTCTGAAAGAAGCATGAGAGTGGCATAAGCAGATACTGATTTCAAACATTGACTCTGTCTAGAGAGAATATAAAATGCAAAAGACTGGAATGAGGGAGGAAAGAGACCCACAGGAGTGATTCAGGTAAGAAAAATGGCTAGGCAGCAATGGACAAGAAATACAATAAGAATGTAGATGTTTGGAATTAAAATTGATAAATTTTGATGATCAGTTAGATATGGAAAGTGAAGAGAGAATGAGAGTTTGAAACTAAGAATTCCCCTTGGAATAGTGGCTTGGAGGATGCTGTTTTCTTGGTAAAGGTTTTGGATTTTATTCTTAGTGTGACAGTAAGCTTGTGAAGGTAAATTGAGCAGGAGAATCACATGATCAGCCTTACATTTTTAAAAGATGCCTTTGCTTGCTGTGTGGAAAAGGATTGGAGTGGGGCAAGAATAGAAGTAGAGAAGAGTCATTCAAGCAGGAGATCTTAATTTCAGTAGCTTGAGCTAGAGCTAGAAGAGTGAAACTAGTAAGAAGTTGGATTCTGAATATATTTTGAAGTTAGAACCATAGTTGTAGATAGATTAAATTGCCATATGTGTATACAAGAAAGCGAAAGGTCAGAAAAGAATTACACCTGTGTTTTTGACCTGCCTAATTATATAAAAGTGAAATGGGAAACCTTGTGGAAGAAGCAGTTTGGAGAGTGAAGCAGTAAGGATCTATAGTTCTGATTTTCTTTTCACGTTTGAGATGCCTTTTAGATATCCCACCAGAGATGCTGAAAGTCTAGAGCTCATAAGTGAAGTTCAGATAAAACAGTTTTAGAGCCATCATATTACATATGGTATTTAAGGCTGTAGGACTGAATTAGATAACCACCTCCATACAGTGAAACCCAGTGGCCATACAGCACTTCCAGACAACCAAGCATCAATAGACAAAGCTCTCACATAATGTTCACTATTTGGGTGATGGGTACACTTAGAAGCCCAGACCTCACAATTTTGCAATATCCATACAACAAATCTGAATCTCGAAAAAAGAGAGAGACAGAGGGAGAGAAAGAAACAGAGAGAGAGACCAAAATGAACAACATACGGAAGGAACTTGGAAGAAAGAGACAGCCCAACAGAAGAAAATGGTGATTGCTGTCTGCAGAGAGAAATTAGGAAACAGAGTACAACAATCCAAAGAGCTTTACAAAATTAAAAAGCAGATTACTGGAATACACTTGGAATAAAGGTTAGAAAATAGAGAAAAATCTCCCTGAAAACAGAACAGCAACAAAATAAAGTAACAGTAGGAGAGAAAACGTTTAAAAATTTAGAGGTTCAATTCAGGAAGCCCAGTATTCAGAAGAGAGAATAAAGAAACAAAGAAAGAAAATTACTGAAGGAATCATATTAAAAACTTTCTCAGAACATGGATATGAGTCTCCAGATTTAAAGGGCCCAACGTAATTATGAAATTTCAGCTCACTAGAGATAGAGATTAGTTTAAAACTTCCAAAGAACAAAATGGATCACATACAAAGGATTTGTTGTAAGAAAAACATTTGGCTTCCTAATAGCAGCATTAAAAATTAGAAATAAGAGCATTACCTTCAAAATTCTGAGGGAATATAACATTCAACCCAGAATTCTATATTTACTCAGCCACATTATAAATCAAGTGGGAGAGTAGCCTAAAGAGAATTTTGGTCACTCAGAGTCTCAAAACAATAATAATAACAATGCTCTTTAACTCCTTTTCAGCAAACTACTGAAGAGTAAGTTATTCCTTCTAAAATGAAGGAGTAAATCAAAAGGTCTACTGTGTGTTATCCAGGAAAGGGATTCTGACACAATGAAAGCCCTCTTTATTTCATTTTCTGCTAAATTTCCTGTCTTTTTATCTCATGTATTTGCTTTTTCATACAATTAGATATGATAAAAAACAATTGTAAGAGTCCACACATTTATTAAAAACCACTTAGGATTTATATGTTAAATTGCACAGTAAATTTTTGGTTAAATCTTAAAAGTTCAAGATTCAAAAGAATATCCTTTTAGATTTTGTGTTAACATGTAACTCTATTGCTGGAAATTATGAAGACTTTATATGAAACTTTCTGATTATAATACTCCTTGTCATTGATTTTAGGGAAAAAAATCCCGTATGAATAAGATTATACTTAAAGTTTGCACTCATAGCATTTTTTTAATAAAAAATGAAGCCTCCATGCAAATGTTGAATGATAATGATTGATAAAAGTCTCTTTAAATACACAGTTGGATTTTGCATTCTTTTTGTTTGTTTGTTTTATTTTGTTTGTTTGTTTTGAGACAGAGTCTGTCTTTGTTGCCATGGCTGGAGTGCAGTGGTGTGATCTGGGCTCACTGCAACCACCACCTCCTGGGCTCCAGCAATCTTCCCACCTTAACCTCCCAAGTAGCTGGGAGTACAGGTGCGTGCCACCACACTCAGCTAATTTTTATTTTATTATTATTATTATTATTATTTTGGTAGAGATGAGATTTCGCCATGTTGCCCAGGCTAGTCTTCAACTCCTGGGCTCAAGCGATCCTCCCACCTTGGCCTCCCAAAATGCTGGGATTACAGGCATGAACCACCATACTTAGCAGGATTTTGCATTGTTTATGATGAAAACCAGAGGAAGTCCTTAGTGCTCTTCAATTCTGCATCATAACAACTCTAAATCCATTTTAAACAATAGAGAATTGGTGCTGTGAAAATATAAAGTATTTCAATAGGCACCACAAACTATTTGTGTTAATCTTAATTAGCCATGCATCTTTGTGAAATGTGACACTCAAAAATTACATAATATGAGAGTTTCTAAATTGTGGCAACATCTAACGGAACACTTGCATTATAGCCCCCTGCTTCATTATTATCCATCCACATTATCATGTATTGGGATTTGTGTTTGCCTGTTGTCTTCTTATGTCAATTAATATTTTTAATAGCTCAATATTTATACATTCATTTCTGGAATAAATCAGTCAATTAGATTATTTACTAAAAATCAGTAATTTTATATGCTTCATCCTTTCATAGATTCTGACTAGATATGCCTTATACTTCCTTGTAAGACTCACAATATTTAACACAATTCCCAACCTATATAGCAGGCAATTAATTTTGTTATTCAGTTGGTTAACATATCCAAAGCTGCATAGTTTCTTTCCATATTGCTAGATTTTTGTAGACTAAACGAACAAGAGACTTTACAGGGCTGAAAATGACTTCTCTACTGGGGAAAAACTGGCAGAGGCAGTAATGTGTTCCATGCATTTCTTAATTAATTTATATTTTTGATACACATTGCTAGGCACTTGTAGTATAAAGATAAATAAGATAGTGTTTTGCTCCCTGGAAGTGCAAAGTCTAGAGTTACGTAGCAAACATGGAAACAATGCATTACAACCCTAATAGAGGTGATGATTACACTGAAAAGGGAGGTATTGGCTGACCAGCTGAAGGCTAGTTGACAGGAGTGCCCTGAAAGAGGTTCCAGAATGCCAGTTCCGATGCCTTTCTCTGGCTGCCCATGTGGTGTGCTTTCAGACTAAATCAGTCTCTCAAAATTTGATGACTGAAATAAAAAAATGACTTATTATTGTCAACAGGGATGTTTCATACTGAAATTAGCTGCTTCATAAACTCCTTCTGTATATAGTTCTAATTGAAAATTTATGACTACCAAGATTGGTAGTCCTTTTAATGGGTTAACAGTAAATCTACTTGAGAAAAATGGCTTAGTGCAGCTCCTGGATATAAAATAAAACAACGGAATTTATTTTAGTCTAGTAACCTTCCAGTGAGATATGGTCAGTAAACCACAGAAAACCTGATTTGTTTTGGAATGCTTGAATTTTTTTTTTGTACTTTTTTAAAACCTATTTTATATGTGAATTTTTCTTTTGTGCATATACATTCTACATGATGTTTTGTCCAGCTGGTGGAGACTTGATTTTTTGTATTTCATATATATATCATGGGGACATATATTTCCATGAATGAACATTAATACTCAATAATAATTAGTTAATATTGCTAATATACACATGGATATATTATACACATGGATATAATATACACATGGATATAATATTGCTAATATACACATGGATATATATTACTAAATATACACATGGATATTTAGTAATAAGCAAATATAGCTGGTCAGACACATTTAAATCAATATTTAATTGTACTTCTCTTTTATATAGGGTTAAATATATGTGTTTGGAAAAGAAATGGAAACTTCCACTGCCACAACCATTCTTCTTACCCATGTGATATGGAGCAATTCAACAAATGAGTGTGGTACCATACCTCTAGGGTCCAAAAGGAAGCAGGATGAAATCTGTCATTGTTGAGTTTACCAACACCAGGCACTGAACATTTGTAAATTCACCATTATTCCTGGCCAGGGTTTACTTCTAAATGTGAATGACTTTCTGTAATAACTAATTATAAAAAAGAGTAACAATTATACTAATAATAAAAATACCAATTGTGAATAATAATTATCAGCCACTTACACTATGATAGGTAATATGCTGAGTCAGTCTGCTCAAACTCTGTGAGGTTGAGTTAGGCATAAAATTTTATACTCACTTTTCAGATGATGAATACACAGATATAAGTGTGAGTCAAGATTCAAAACTAGGCCAGTCATGGTGGCCCACGCCTGTAATCCCAGCACTTTGGGAGGCCAAGGCGGACAGATCACGAGGTCAGGAGATCGAGACCATCCTGGCTAACACGGTGAAACCCCGTCTCTACTAAAAATACAAAAAAAAATTAGCCAGGCGTGGTGGCGGGCACCTGTAGTCCCAGCTACTCGGGAGGCTGAGGCAGGAGAATGGCGTGAACCTGGGGGGCGGAGCTTGCAGTGAGCCTAGATCGCACCACTGGAATCTAGCCTGGGCGACAGAGCAAGACTCTGTCTCAAAAAAAAAAAAACAAAAAAAAATTCAAAACTAGAGGGTTGCAGAGGGTGGCATCAAGATGGCTGAGTAGAGGCACCTGGCACTTGCCTTCTACTCAGTGAGTAATTAACTACATATTGAACAGAGCATCTAAGACAGAATACTGGAGTTCATCAGAGAAGTGACAAGAAACTTCAGAGTCATGGAAGGAGAGGCAAGCAAAGCAGCCAGCCCACCCAGGATAATCTTGGAGCTAGAAGGAACTCCCCATTGTGGAGAAAAGGCATTGTTCCAGAGAGTTTGGGCTGGGCCTCACACTACCTCTGAGATTCAAGTGGCCACAGCACGGTGTCATTTTGAGAGCCTAGCTCCCACCAGACTACATTTTTGTACCCTTGGGTCCAACACACCCGAATCTGCACATCCCTGGAGCCCTGCTGACATCCGCCTGTGTCCATTCAGAGGGCTGCAGCATCACAATATATGCTGGACCCAGCATTGTTCCTGGGTCTCCAGCGCTTTAGCCCACACAGTGACTTACACCCTGGGGAATGGGTGGTGCAGTGCACCTAGGAGACTGCCCCCATGACACAGAAAGCTAAAGCTTGTGCTCCCCAGAGCCTGAGAGCTGCATGTCTGGGGCTACTGCCACTGATAGCAATCCTGCTCCCTCCAGTGGCAGAGCCACTGCATACCTGCACACACATTCAACACATTCAAGAGGCCTGGGGGACTGGTTCACCTGTGTGCGTTGTCCCGGAACCTGAGGACCAGTCTGCCCCATATACTGCCATGGGCACATAAGTGCATAGTCCAAGGAACTAAGGATTGACCCACCTCACCTGTCACCACCAGTACCCACACATACCTTCCAGGACCTGGGTATTGACTAGCATTCCTCCTGCCACCAGCACCTGTGTTTACCACCTGGGGGCCAGAGGACAGACCTATCCTACACACAGCTGTTGTCCCCATGTGCCATCTAGGGTGATCAGCCTGGTGAAACTGCCCTAGCTGTTGCCTGTGTACTAAGGGACCTGAGAGGTGGCACACCACTGCTACTGCCATTGCCAGTGCCATGTGTACCACCTCGGGGCCTGAGTACCCACTTGATCATTATCACTAGCACCCAAGCATGCTGCCTGGAGGCCGAAGGACTGACCTTCCACCATGGGGTCTCACATATACCACCTGGGGACCTGAGGACCAGCCCATCTGACCTTCTTGTTCCTAGCTAAGCCTCACCACAGCCTCTACTAACAACCGCAGTCTAAGTCACTACAGAACTCACAAACACCACTGACACTGATTATAGCTGAAGAAATCATATGGCGAGTCTGCTACTGCACTCACCTAGAATCAAATCCAAAGCACGCTACCTAACACTAAATATACATCTATAGGAAAAAGTCTTTCCCTATGTAAACCAATCTATAAAATTAGAACAAGCAGCTGTTACACTGGATGTCCACGTATCAATGTAAGGACACAAGAAACATAAAAAAGCAAGGATATATGACACTTCCAAACAAAGACGATAATTCTCTAGTAACAGATCCCATAGAAAAGAAAATGTACGAAATCCCTGAAAAATAATTCAAAATAAGATTAAAGAAGCTCAGTGAGATACAAGAGAACACAGATAAACAATAAAAAATCAGAAAAGCAATTCATGAGCCGAAGTTTAACAAAGAGATATGCATCATAGAAAGGAACCAAACAGAAATTCTGGGACTGAAGCTTTAGTGAATGAAATAAAAAATACAATCAAGAGCTTCAACAATAGATGAAATCAAGCAAAAGAAAGGCTTTCCAGCCAAGTGCAGTGGCTCATGGCTATAATCCCAGCACTTTAGGAGGCCAAGGCAGGTGGATTACCTGAGGCCAAGAGTTTGAGACCAGCCTGACCAACATGGTGAAACCTTGTCTCTACTAAAAATAGAAAAAAATTAACCAGGCATGGTGATGTGCACCTGTAGGCCCAGCTACTTGGGAGACTGAGGCAGGAGACTCACTTGAACCCACGAGGCGAAGGTTGCAGTGAGCCGAGATCACACCACTGCACTCCAGCCTGGGCGACAGAGAGAGACTCCATCTCAAATAAATAAATAAATAAATAAAAGAGTTTCTGAATCTGAAGACAGGTTTTTTGACATCAATCAGATGAAAAGAAAAAAGAGTAAAGAAAGCTTATGTGACATACAGGATACCAGAAGCAAATAACTATTCAAATTTTGGCAGTTTCACAAGGAGAAGGCAAGGGCAAAGATATAGAAAACCTACTAATGAGATAATAGTGAAAACTTCACAAGTCTTGCAAGAGATAAAGACATCCAAATACAGAAAGCTCAAATATCCCCAAATAGACGTAATCTAATAAGATTTTAAAGGTATATATATATATAATCAAACTATTAAAAATCAAAGACAAATAATTCTAAAAACAGTTAAAAGCATCGTGTCACATATAAGGGAATCTCCACCAGACTAACAGCACATTTCTCCGCAGAAACCTTCTAGACCAAGAGAGAATGGGATGACAGATTCATAGTTCTGGGGTGAAGGATTGGTGGGGGCATGAGGGGAATTGTCAGCCAGGAATACTATTCCCAACAAAGCTATCCTTAAATGGAGGTTACATAAAATCTTTCTTAGACAAGCAAAAACTGAGGGAATTCATCACCACTAGACCAGTCCAACAAGAAATGTTTAAAGGATTTCTATATCTGGAAGTGAAAGGACAATGTCTACCATCATGAAAACACACAAAAGTATAAAGCTTACTGGTAGTGTACATACACAAATGAGAAAGGAGTTAAACATTACCATCATAAAAAAAAAACAGCAAATCTTAAAGGCAAACAAACAAGGAAGAAAGAAATGAAGAATGTATTAATCACAAAATAATTAACAAAACAACAGGAATGAGTCCTTACCTGTTACTAACAACCTTGAATGTGAACTGTTTAAATTCTCCAATTAAAAAATATAGACTGGCTGAATTGATTTTTAAAATGTGGCACTATTCACAATAGCAAAGACTTAGAACCAACCCAAATGTCCACCAATTATAGACTGGATAAAGAAAATGTGGCACATATACACCATGGAATACTATGCAGCCATAAAAAATGATGGGTTCATGTCCTTTGTAGGGACATGGATGAAACTGGAAATCATCATTCTCAGTAAACTGTTGCAAGGACAAAAAACCAAACACCACATGTTCTCACTCATAGGTGGGAATTGAACAATGAGGACACATGGACACAGCAAGGGGAACATCACACTCCAGGGACTGTTGTGGGGTGGGGGGAGGGGGGAGGGCTAGCATTAGGAGTTATACCTAATGCTAAATGACGAGTTAATGGGTGCAGCACACAAACATGGCACATGTATATGTATGTAACAAACCTGCACATTGTGCACATGTACCCTAAAACTTAAAGTATAATAATAATAAAATTTTAAAAAAATCAAGACCCAACTATATGTTCTCTACAAGAAACTCAGTTTACCTATAACGACACACATAGACTGAAAGTGAAGGGATGGAAAAAAAAATTCCATGCAAATAGAAACCTAAAGCATGCAATAATAGCTATACTTATATCAGAGAAAATGGATTTTACATCAAAAAACATAAAAATAGATGAAGAAGGTCATTAGGTAATGATAAAGGGATCAATTCAGCAAGAGGATATAGCAGTTGTAAATATATGTGCATCCAATACCACAGGACCCAGATATATAAGCAAATACTATCAGAGCAAAAGAGTTCAACAGACCCCAGTGCATTAATAGTTGGGGACTTCAGCATTACACTTTCAGCACTGGACAGATTATCCAGATGGAAAGTCAACAAACATTAGACTTACTCTGTGCTATAGAACAAATGTACTTAACAGACATTACAAAACATTCATTCAACAGTATAGAGCACATATTTTTCTCATCAGCACATGGAACATACTCCAGGATACAGCACATGAGGCCACAAACAAGTCTCAACAAATTTTGAAAAATCAAAATCATGTCAAGTATCTTCTCAGACCACAGGGAAATAAAACTAGAAATCAATAAAAAGAAGAACTTTGTAAACTGTGTAAACACATGGAAATTAAACAGCATGCTCCTGAATGAGCAATGAGTCAATGAACAAATTAAAAAGGAAATTAAAAACTTGCTTGAAACAAGTGAAAATGGAAACACAACATATCCGAATTCTGTGAGATATGGCAAAAGCAGTACTAAGAGGGAAGTTTACAGCAATAAATGCCTACATAAAAATTGGAAAGATTTCAAATAAACAACCTAATGGTGTGCCTTAAGGACCCCAAAAAAGGAAAAACAAACTAAACCTAAAGTTAGTAGAAATAAATAATAAAGATCAGAGCAGAACTAAACAAAATAGAGCTGAAAAAAAAAAAAACAATACAAAGGATCAGCGAAACAAAAAGCTGGTTTTCTGAAAAGACAAAATCAAGAAACCACTAGACTAATCGAGAAAAAAGAAGGTCCATGCCAAGACCGGTTCAGTCAGGGAGACCCTAACCCAGTGGCGCTGGAGCAATTAAAGACACACACACAGAAATATAGAGGTGTGGAGTGGGAAATTAGGAGTCTCACAGCCTTCAGAGCTGAGAGCCTCAAACAGAGATTTACCCATGTATTTATTAACAGCAAGCCAGTGATAAGCATTGTTTCTATAGATTATAGATTAACTAAAAGTATTCCTTATGGGTAACAAAGGGATGGGCCAAACTAAAGGGATGGGTTTGGCTAGTTATCTGCAGCAGGAGCATGTCCTTAAGGCACAGATCCCTCATGCTATTGTTTGTGATTTAAGAACGCCTTTAAGTGGTTTTCCACTCTGGGTGGGCCAGGTGTTCCTTGCCCTCATTCTAGTAAACCCACAACGTTCCAGTGTGGGCATCATGGCCATCATGAACATGTCACAGTGCTGCAGAGATTTTGTTTATGGCCAGTTTGGGGGCCAGTTTATGGCCAGATTTTAGGGTGTTCCCAACAGATCAAAATAAAGTCAGAAACAAAAAAGGATACATTACGGCTGATGTCACAGAAATACACAGGATCAGCCAGCATGGTGGCTCACTCCTGGAGTACCAGCACTTTGGGAGGCCAAGGCAGGTGGATCACCTGAGGTCAGGAGTTCAAGACCAGCCTGGCCAACGTGGCAAAAACCCATGTGTACTAAAAATACAAAAATTAGGTGGCCATAGTGGCGCACATCTGTAATCCCAGCTACTCAGGAGGCTGAGGCAGGAGAATCACCTGCACCCAGAAGTTGGAGGTTGCAGCGAGCCAAGATTCTGCCACTGCACTCTAGCCCAGGCAACAGAGTGAGACTCATCTCAAAAAAAAAAAAAAAATACAAGGAATCATTAGAGACTACTATGAACAATTATATGCAAACATATTGGAAAACCCAGAGGAAATGGATTAATTCCTGGACACACACAATCTACCAAGATTGAATCAGGAAGAAATGAAATGCTTGAATAGACCAGTAACAAGAAAAGAGATCAAATCAGTAATAAAAAGTCTTTCAGCAAAGAAAAACCCAGAACTGTATGGCTCTACTGCTGAATTCTACCAAACTTATAAGGAAGAACTAACACCAGCTCTTCTCAAACTGTTCCAAAAAATTGAGGCAGAGAGAATTCATCCTAACTCATTCTACGAGACCAGCATTACACATTACACTGATACTAAGTCAGACAAGGACACAAGAAAAAAAAATATGGGCCAGTATCCTTGATGAACACAATGAACACTGACACAAAAATCCTCAGCAAAATACTAGCAAATTGAATCCAACAACATGTCAAAAAGATTATAAACCATAATCAAATGGAATTTATCCCAGTGATGCAAGCATGGTTCAACATGTGCAAATCAATCAGTGTGATACATCACATTGACAGAACGAAGGACAAAAACGATATGATCATCTCAATAGGCACAGAAAAAGCATTTGATAAAATTTAACATCTTTTCCTGTTAAAAACTCTCAACAAGTTAGACATAGAAGGAAAATACCTCAGCATAAAAGCTGTATATGACACATCCACAGCTGACATCACACTGAATGAGGAAAAGCTGAAATACTTTCCTCTAAGACTGGAACAAGACAAAGATACCCACTTTTAATTCTCCTTTTCAACATAGTACTTGAAGTCCTAGCCAGAGCAATCAAGCAAGAGACAGAAATAAAAGGCATCTAAATTGGAAAGGTAGAAGTCAAATTGTCCCTCTTTGTAGATGACATAATCTTATATATAGAAAAACCTAAAGAGTCTACTAAAAATCTCTTAGAACTGATATACTGATATACTTAGAACTCTTATACACTGTTGGTGGGAATGTAAATTAGTACAGCCACTATGGAAAACAGTATGAGACTTCCCAAAAAACAAAACAGAACCACCATTTGATCCAGCAGTCCTACTTTGGATATTTATCAAAAAGAAAGAAAAATCAGTATATCAACGAGACACCGGCACTCTTGTGTTTATTGCAGCACTGTTCACAATAGCCAAGATATAGAATTAATCTAAGTGTTTGTTAACAGATGAAAGGATGAAGAAAATGTGGCATATATGCACAATGGAATACTATTCTGCCATAAAAAGAATGAAATCCTGTCATTTGTAGCAACATGGATGGAACTAGAGGTCAATATGTTAAATGAAATAAGCCAGGCACAGAAATACAAATATCTCATGTTCTCTCATATGTAGGAGCTAAAAAACAAAAACAAAAACAAAAAAATGTGGATCTCTTGGAGATAGGGAATAGAAGAGGGTTACCAAAGGTTGAGAATGGTGGGGTGGTGGGGTTGAAGAGAGGTTGCTCAGCAAGTACAAACATCTAGTTAGAAGGAATAAGTTCTAGTGTTTGATAGCACAGTGGGGTGAGTGTAGTTAACAGTAATTTATTCTACATTTCAAAGTAGCTAGAAGAGAAGATTTGAAATGTTCCCAACAGAAAGAAATGATAGATGTTTGAGGCAATGAATATTCTAAATACCCTGATTTGATAATTATACATTGTATGCATGTATCAAAATATCACATGCACTTCATAAATATTTTAAAATATTATGTATCAATTTAAACACTTTTTAAAAATTCAAAACCTAGGGTCCTCACTTCTGCACTTAGGTCCCTAACTTCTATATCATACTGACGCTCATTATGTAATTTGAGCTTCACAATAACTTTGTAAGGAAGGTAATACAGGCTCCTATCTGAATTTTACGTTCAGGAAAATGTCTCCTGGAGAGATTAAGTGATTTGTCTGAAATTTCACAGTCTTTGAGTGGCATAGCTTGAATTGGAATCTGCTTCTTCTAATTTCAGCCAGCCAGCAGTAAAGGAACAGCATGGGGAAGTGTTTGGGAGGGAGCCCTTTATTGTTAAAGGCATCATTGTGGAAAGTCTGAAGAAGCTGGATCAGGCAGCTCAGAAAGTGGTACAGTATATGGAGACGACAGTGGCAAAGCAAAAATTTAGTACCAGGCACCCACTTGTGACTTGTCTGTTAGTCAGATGTGGAAGGGTTCAGGTTTGAATCTGGATTTTGCCACTTTCTTGCTATGTGACCTTCAGCAAATTACGTCCTTACTCTAAGCCTTAGTTGTCTCCACCAAATATGAATAACACTTATTTTACAAAGTTATCAGAATCAAATGAGATCATGAATATAAAAGGCATAGCAGACTGCCCAGCATATAGAAAGTTCTTAATAAAATGTAGTTTCTTTCCCGGTAGAGTTTATTTTTCTTTCCTTCTTCCCATAGCATTTATCTAGCCGGCAAAGTGTACAGCAAAGCACATCCCAGGTAAGTGGCTTTCCTGGGTCTTCCAGCCTTTCCCCTAACTTTTTCTGTTAAGAGATTACAACATATGAACACACCAGGAAATGACAGACACCACTGACTTCTTGACTGTGTGGTGTCTTTATCTGAGGAGGCTTGACCTCTAAACAGTTTTGGCCAGACTCTACTTCTACTGTGCAAATTGGCATAAGCACAATCAAAGCAGACTGAAACTAAAGTGAATCAGTCTGGGAGAAAATAAAAATGTTATTTGGAATGGTAACTATTACGAGGTAACAGTGTAAATTAAGCGCATTGGGGTCATAATGGTATTTCTTTAAAATGACTTTGAAAATGGTTTTCTGGGCTGGGCGCGGTGGCTCATGCCTGTAATCCCAGCACATTGGGAGGCCGAGGCAGGCGGATCACCTGAAGTTAGGAGTTTGAGACCAGCCTGGTCAACATGGTGAAACCTGTCTCTACTAAAAATACAAAAATTAGCTGGGCATGGTGGTAGGTGCCTGTAATCCCAGCTACTCAGGAGGCTGAGGGTGGAGAATTGCTTAAACCCGGGAGTAAGAGTGCAGTGAGCCAAGATCATGCTACTGCACTCCAGTCTGGGTGACAAAGTGAGACTCTGTCTCAAAAAGAAAAAAGAAAATGGTTTCCTGGAGAATTAAGATATTTGTCACCTGGTGGAGATTTTTAGTTCACTTGTAAGTTGGAATTACTGTCCCTATATTTCTTTCACTGTTTAGTCCTCCCAGCTGCTTGCTTGCCCACCTCAACCCAAGTCTGTTGATGCAGTATCCTCTACAAGCAGAGAAAACATCTTCAGTTTCTCAAATAATCTCCTTCAGTAGTGTGAAAAGAGTTTGTAATTTAGTTTCCACCTTTTAATGATCAATATAAAAAATAACTAAAATAAAAATCACTGGGTTTTTTTCTTCCTCATTAGGTAGATACAATGCGCCCACGTCATGGGGAAACATGTCGGATGCCAGTGCCACATCACTTCTTCCTCAGCCTGAAGAGTTTCACTTACAATACTATTGGGGAAGACACCGATGTCTTCTTTTCCTTATATGACATGAGGGAAGGCAAGCAGATCAGGTGAGAGTCACTGGAAATTCTGGTAAGGTTCTATGTTAGGATGGTATGGGTCATAGGCATCTCTGGCCATCAGAGAAGACAGATGTACAGAAGAAGCAAAACAAGATAAAGTAACCTCATCTCATTAGCTAGGAGTTTTGGCCCCAATTCTCCATGTGCCCTTAAGTCATGTAAACCATACCATGGGTGGCTGCCTTTTTTATGACTTTTTCCACATAGAAGCTCAAAATCGAGTCTTGGCTATCACCACCTCACAGAGAGAAAAGGATGCATCTATTTAATACCACAGAAAAGGCATAGGAGAAACATAGAACCAAGCAAATGCAGCAGAGACACACAGCCCCAGAGTGCAGGAAGCCCTGGGCCTTGGCTTGCTGCATGTGGAAGAGAGGGTTTGCAGAAGAAGGGGGCTGATGGTGTCTTGTCTGGGCAGCCCATGAAAGGAGAACATCTTCTGAGTTTCTTTTATATTGCTTGGGAACTTCTTGTGTTAGGAATGCTTTATGGCTTTTACTTGCTTTAGTACTTTAAATTCGAAAGCAGATTTTTCACTTTTCCAATTATATATTACATGTGGGAAAATTAGAAATGGAAGTTATAACAGAATGCAAAAGAAAAACAGTTAATTTGCACGCCCCACAGTGCCTCTGATCTTGACAAAAATATTAATACACTATGCTTTACTTTGGCATAGGGATAAAATGATGCACCCATTGATCAGGACATGTGAATTTTCCTTATCACCAATGGCTCCTAGTATGTGCCCTTGGGAAAGTTATTGTAGAGAAGGTCGTAGTGGTATTGATGAAAGCTAAAACTGTTGCACATAGGCAAGACTACAGGCCAGGGCTGTGTGGATATGGATTCTGGCTGCTCTTCTTTTCCTACTATCCAGATGTTTGTAAACTTTATTTGTGTGTGTGAGAGTGTGTATGTGTGTGTAAAAATCCATTCTTCAAGCTAAATTTTATGAAAAAGTCCAATATATGAAACAGTTAAAACTATTCCATTATTGTGGCCCAGGAACAATGGCTCATGACTGTAATCCCAGCACTTTGGGAGGCCGAGGAGGGCAAATCACAAAGTCAGGAGTTTGAGACCAGCCTGAACAACATAGTGAAACCCCGTCTCTGCCAAAAATACAAAAAATTAGCTGGGTGTGGTGGCGGGCTCCTGTAAGCCCAGCTATTCAGGAGGCTGAGGCAGGAAAATCGCTTCAACCCAGGAGGCAGAGGTTGCACTGAGCCGGGATCACGCCACTGCACTATAGCCCAGCTGACAGTGTGAGACTGGGTCTCAAAAAAAAAAAGATGGATTGTTGGCAAGGTGGCCGAATAGGAAGAGCTCTGGTCTGCAGCTCCCAGCAAGATTGATGCAGAAGGTGGGTGATTTCTGCATTTCAACTGAGGTACCTGGTTCATCTCGTTGGGACTGGTTGGACAGTGGGTGCAGCCGATGGAGGGCAAGCCAAAGCAGGGCGGGGCATTGCCTCACCTGGGAAGTGCAAGGGGTTGGGGAATTTTCTCCCCTACTCAAGGGGAGCCATGAGGTACTGAGCCTGACGAACTGTGCACTCCAGCCCAGATACTGCGCTTGTCCCATGGTCTTTGCAACCCGCAGACCAGGAGATTCCCTCTGGTGCCTAACCCATGAGAGACCTGAGTTTCAAGCACAAAACTGGGTAGCCATTTGAGCAGGCACTGAACTAGCTGCAGTTTTTTTTTCTCCATAACCCATTGGCACCTGGAACGCCAGTGAGACAGAACTGTTCACTCCCCTGGAAAGTGGTGCTGAAGCCAGGGAGCCAAGTGGTCTGGCTCAGCAGGTCCCACCCCCATGGAGCCCAGCAAACTAAAAGATTCCCTGGCTTGAAATTCTCACTGCCAGCACAGCAGCAGACTGAGATCGACCTGGGACGCTCGAACTTGGTTGGGGGAGGGACGTCTGCCATTACTGAGGCTTGAGTAGGTGGTTTTATGCTCACAGTGTAAACAAAGCCGCTGGGAAGTTTGAACTGGGTGGAGCCCACTGCAGCTCAGTAAGGCTGCTGTGGCCAGACTGCCAGATTTCTCCTCTCTGGGCAGGGCATCTCTGAAAAAAAGGCAGCAGCCCCAGTCAGGGACTTATAGATAAAACCCCCATCTCCCTGGGACAGAGCACCTGGGGGAAGGACCAGCTGTGGGTGCAGCTTCAGCAGACTTTAATGTCCCTGCCTGATGGCTCTGAAGAGAGCAGCGGACCTCCTAGTACAGCATTTGAGCTCTGCTAAGGGTCAGACTGCCTCCTCAAGTGGGTCCCTGACCCCCATATATCCTGACTGGGAGACACCTCCCAGTAAGGGCCTACAGACACCTTATACAAGAGAGCTCTGGCTGGCATCTGGCAGTTGCCCCTCTGGGACAAAGCTTCCAGAGGAGAGAACAGGCAGCAATTTAATCCATCTTGAGTTAATTTTTGTATTAAGGTGTAAGGAATGGGTTCACTTGCAGTTTTCTGCATATGGCTAGCCAGTTTTCCCAACACCATTTATTAAATAGGGAATCATTTCCCCATTGCTTGTTTGTGTTGTTTGTCAAAGATCAGATGGTTGTAGACATGTGGTGTTATTTCTGAGGCCTCTCTTCTGTTCCATTGGTCTATATATCCGTTTTGGTACCAGTAACACGATGTTTTGGTTACCGTAGCCTTGTAGTATAGTTTGAAGTCAGATAGCATGATGCCTCTGGCTTGGTTCTTTTTGCTTAGGATTGTCTTGGCTATGCAGGCTATTTTTGGGTTCCATATGAAATTTAAAATAGTTTTTTCTAATTCTGTGAAGAAAGTCAGTAGTAGCTTGATGGGGATAGCATTGAATCTATAAATTACTTCAGGCAGTATGGCCATTTTCATTACATTGATTCTTCCTATCCATGAGCATGGAATGTTTTTCCATTTGTTTGTGTTCTCTCTGATTTCTTTGAGCAGTGGTTTGTAGTTCTCCATGCAGGGGTCCTTCACATCCCTTGTAAGTTGTATTCCTAGGTATTTTATTGTCTTTGTAGCAATTGTGAATTGGAGTTCACTCATAATGTTGCTCTCTGCTCATCTATTATTGGTGTATAGAAATTCTTGTGATGTTTGCACATTGATTTTGTATCCTGAGACTTTGCTGAAGTTACTTAACAGCTTAAGGAGATTTTGGGCTGAGACGATGGAGTTTTCTAAATTTACAATCATGTCATCTGCAAACAGAGACAATTTGACTTCCTCTCTTTCCTTTATTTCTTTCTCTTGCCTGATTGCCCTGGCCAGAACTTCTAATACTATGTTGAATAGGAGTGGTGACAGGGCATCCTTGTCTTGTGCCAGTTTTCAAAGGGAATGCTTCCAGCTTTTGCCCATTCCGTATGATACTGGCTGTGGGTTTGTCATAAATAGCTCTTACTATTTTGAGATATGTTACATCAATACCTAGTTTGTTCAGAGTTTTTAGCATGAAGCGGTGTTTAATTTTATCGAAGGCCTTTTCTGCATCTATTTAGATAATCATGTGGTTTTTGTCATTGGTTCTGTTTATGTGATGGATTACATTTATTGATTTGCATATGTTGAACCAGCCTTGCCTCCCAGGGATGAAGCCAACTTGATCATGGTGGATAAGCTTTTTGATATGCTGCTGGAGTTGGGTTTGCCAGTATTTTATTGAAGATTTTTGCATCATTGTTCATCAGGGATATTGGCCCAAAATTTTCTTTTTTTGTTGTGTCTCTGCCAGGTTTTGGTATCAGGATGATGCTGGCCTCATAAAATGAGTTAGGGAGGAGTCCCTCTTTTTCTATTGGTTGAAATAGTTTCAAAAGGAATGGTACCAGCTCCTCTTCGTGCCTGTGGTAGAATTCGGCTGTGAATCTCTCTGGTCCTGGGCTTATTTTGATTGGTAGGCTACTAATTACTGCCTCCATTTCAGAACTTGTTGTTGGTCTGTTCAGGGATTTGACTTCTTCCGGGTTTAATCTTGGGAGGGTGTATGTGTCCAGGAATTTATCCATTTTTTCTATATTTTTCTAGTTTATTTGTGTAGAGATGTTTATAGTATTCTCTGGTGGTAGTTTGTATTTTTGTGCGATAAGTGGCGATATCCCCTTTATCATTTTTTATTGTATCAATTTCATTTTTCTCTTTTCTTCTTTATTAGTCTGGCTAGAGGTCTATTTTGTTGATCTTTTCAAAAAAATGAACTCCTGGATTCATTGATTTTTTTGAAGAATTTTTCGTGTCTCTATCTCCTTCAATTCTGTCCTGATCTTAGTTATTTCTTGTCTTCTGCTTGGTTTTGAATTTGCTTGGTCTTGCTTTACTAGTTCTTTTAATTGTGATGTTAGGGCATAGATTTTAGATATTTCCCACTATTATTGTGTGGGAGTCTGAGTCTCTTTGTAGGTCTCTAAGAACTTGCTTTATGAATCTGGGTGCTCCTGTATTGTGTGCATATATATTTAGGATAGTTAGCTCTTCTTGTTGCATTGATCCGTTTACCATTATGTAATGCCCTTCTTTGTCTTTTTTGATCTTTGTTGGTTTAAAGTCTGTTTTATAAGAGACTAGGATTTCAACTCCTGCTTTTTTTTTTTTGACTTTCTATTTGCTTAGTAAATATTCCTCCATGCCTTTATTTTGAGCCTATGTGTGTCTTTGCATGTGAGATTGGTCTCCTGATGGGTCTTGACTCTTTATCCAATTTACCAGTCTGTGTCTTTTAATTGGAGCATTTAGCCCATTTACATTTAAGGTTAACATTGTTATGTGTGAATTTGATCCTGTCATTATGATGCTAGCTGGTTATTTTGCCCATTAGTTGATACAGTTTCTTCATAGTGTCGATGGTCTGTACAATTTGGTATGTTTTTGCAGTGGCTGATACTGGTTTTTCCTTTCCATATTTAGTGCTTCCTTCAGGAGCCCTTGTAAGGCAGGCCTGGTGGTGACAAAATCTCTCAGCATTTGCTTGTCTGTAAAGGATTTTATTTCTCTTTTGCTTATGAAGCTTAGTTTAGCTAGATATGAAATTCTGGGTTGAAAATTCTTTAAGAATGTTGACTATTGGCCCCCACTCTCTCTGGCTTGTAAAGCTTCTGCAGAGAGATCCACTGTTAGTCTGATGGGCTTCCCTTTGTGGATAACCCGACCTTTCTCTCTGGCTGCCTTTAACATTTTTTTCTTCATTTCAACCTTGGTGAATCTGACGATTATGTGTCTTGGGGTTGCTCTTGTGTCTTGGGGTTGCTCTTCTCGGGGAGTATCTTTGTGGTGTTCTCTATATTTCCTGAATTTGAATGTTGGCCTTTCTTGCTAGGTTGGGGAAGTTCTCCTGCATAATATCCTGAAGAGTGTTTTCCAACTTGGTTCCATTCTCCCCGTGACTTTCAGGTACACCAATCAAACATAGGTTTGGTCTTTTCACATAGTCCTATATTTCTTGGAGGCTTTGTTCATTCTTTTTCTCTTTTTTTTTTTCTCTAATCTTTTCTTCACACTTTATTTCATTAAGTTGATCTTCAATCTCTGATATCCTTTCTTCCACTTGCTCAGTTCGGCTATTGGTACTTGTGTATGCTTCACGAAGTGAAGCTGTGCTGTGTTTTTCTGGCCCATCAGGTCATTTATGTTCTTCTCTAAACTGGTTATTGTAGTTAGCAATTCCTCTAACCTTTTTTCAAGGTTCTTAGCTTCCTCGCATTGGGTTAGAACATGTTCCTTTAGCTTGGAGGAGTTTGTTATTACCCACCTTCTGAAGCCTACTTCTGTCAATTCACCAAACTCATTCTCTGTCCAGTTTTGTTGCCTTGCTGGTGAGGAGTTGTGATCCTTTGGAGAAGAGGCATTCTGGTTTTTGGAATTTTCAGCCTTTTTGCACTGGGTTTTCCTCATCTTTGTGGATTTATCTACCTTTGATGTTTGATGTCGGTGACCTCTGGATAGGGTTTCTGTGTGGACATCCTTTTTGTTGATGTTAATGCTATTTCTTTCTGTTTGTTAGCTTTCCAGGTCTGCTGGAGTTTGCAGGAGGTCCTCTCTAGACCCTGTTTGCCTGGGTATCACCAGCGGAAGCTGCAGAACAGCAATGTTCCTTCCTCTGGAAACTTCATCCCAGAGGGGCACCCACCAGATGCCAGCCAGAGCTCTCCTGTATGAGGTGTCTGTCGACCCCTGCTGGGAGGTGTCTCCCAGTCAGGAGGCACAGGGGTCAGGGACCCACTTGAGGAGACAGTCTGTCCCTCAGCAGAGCTCAAGCGCTGCGCTGGGAGATCCGTTGCTCTCTTCAGATTCACAGGCAGGAGCACTTAAGTCTGCTGAAGCTGCGCCCACAGCCGCCCCTTCCCCTAGGTGCTCTGTCCCAGGGAGATGGGAGTTTGTTCTATAAGGCCCTGACTGGGGTTGCTGAGTTTCTTTTAGAGATGCCCTTCCCAGAGTGGAGGAATCTAGAGAGGCAGTCTGGCTACAGAGGCTTTGTGGAGCTGCAGTGGGCTCCACCCAGTTCGAACTTCCAGGTGGCTTTGTTTACATTGTGACGGGAAAACTGCCTACTCAAGCCTCAGTAATGGTGGCTGGCCCTCCCCTTACCAGGCTCCAGCATCCCAGGTTGAATTCAGAGTGCTCTGCTGGTAGCGAGAATTTCAAGTCTGTCAATCTTAGCTTCCTGGGCTCCATGGGGGTGGGATCTGCTGAGCTAGACCACTTGGCTTCCTGGCTTCAGCCCCCTTTCCAGGGGAGTGAACGGTTGTCTCACCTCACTGGTGCTCCAGGCGCCACTGGGATATGAACAAAACTCCTGCAGCTAGCTTGGTGTCTGCCCAAACGGCCGCCTAGTTTTGTGCTTGAAATCCAGGGCCCTGGTGGCGTAGGCACCTGAGGGAATCTCTTGGTCTGTGAGTTGCGAAGACCGTGGGGAAAGCATAGTATCTGGGCCAGAGTACACTGTCCCTCATGGCACAGTCCCTCACGGCTTTCCTTGGCTAGGGGCTGGAGTTCCCTGACTCCTTGTGTTTCCCTGGTGAGCCAACGCCCCACCCTACTTCAGCTCACCCTCCATAGGCTGTACCCACTGTCTAACCAGCCCCAATGAGATGAGCTGGGTACCTCAATTGGAAATGCAGAAATCACTTGCCTTCTGCGTTGATCTCGCTGGGAGCCGCAGACCAGATCTGTTCCTATTTGACCATCTTGCCAGCCACCGATCGGAGTTTTGCTCTTTTGCCCAGACTGGAGTGCAGTGACACGATCTCAGCTCACTGTAACATCCGCCTTCCGGTTTCAAACTGTTTTCCTGCTTCAGCCTCCCGAGCAGCTGGGATTACAGGTGCCCACCACCATGCCCAGCTAATTTTTGTACTTTTATTAGAGATGGGGTTTCACCATGTTTGCCAGGCTAATCTTGAACTCCTGACCTCATGATCTGCCTGCCTTGGCCTCCCAAAATGTTGGGATTACAGGCGTGAGCCACCGTGCCTGGCCCAAAGTCCCATTCTTACTCTCTTGGAGTTTTTTCAGCATTCAAGATACCTTGCATAAAATAAACTTTTTCTTGAAAATCAGTTGCTTCTATAATTGAAATAGAGGGCTCTCCCTGAGAGTCAAGCATTCTACCCAAATGAGATAATCTGCCTCTGTGAAAATCTTAGGGGACCCTGGAGATAAATTTCATTTTAAAATGATGGGTGAGCACTTTTTTATTAAAGCAAACAATTTTGTTTCCTTCTGCAAAAGAGGTTATGTATGTAACGCAGCTAGAGCTTATCTGCAGGATTTAGGTAGTCCACTAATAGACCTGCAATTTAGTCTTGGTCCTTCGACCCTAGGCCCCATGGTAAAGTCTAGCCTGTCTTAACTTGGTCCAGGACATAGACTCCAGCTCACTAACCAACATTTTCACAAAGATTTTCTGTGAGTCCCGGCAGAAATAAGAGAGGAGTTGGTACCTTGTCTCTGGTAACTGTTAACATCACTTTCTTTTTCTACCCTGCTCTCTGGTCTGTCATTGTCAGTATACATATCTTCCCTAAAAATTATGAGGGGCTAGAGAAATTAATAGTATTCTCTCTTTTTCTTTCTCTTTCTCACACATCCACAAAGAAAGCTAATGATTTCTGTGCCCTATGGATGAGGAGGCCAACAAATGGATGTTTAAGTGAAACTTTATAATCCTGTTGCCCTGCTAAGTTTTTCATCAGTATATTTTGTTACATAACTCAAAACTGAAAATACAGACAGCATGAATTCAAATAGGGTTTAAAGCTAAATATATTTCATACTAGTGGTCAGGCTGTCTTGACATGCTTCTACATATATGCCCAACACATCAGCTCTTACTCGGAAGCATTAAAGTGAAAGTCTTTTGAGAGATAGACACAGTGAAACTTTTACTTTAGATATATACTTTGGCCTATGGTTAAACCTGCCTTTTTCATCTGAAAGTAAGATCAGAAACTGCTGTTCTGTATATGCCATCCTTCATTATGTTCTGAGTCTAGCTGTTAGGCTGTGGAAAATTTTTAATGTATCATCCTGCAGAGTCTAGATAAAAACAGTGAAAGAAAAGATCAGGTTCTTTAGAAAGTTTCACATTGTTTACAAGAAATTTGACTTCTTCTCTGCTTAAAACATAATACGTAGGACAAGGTAGAGCAGAATGACTGATGCATCTCACATATCAAAAAAATCCTCTGTGAGGAGAGGAATGTGGAGAATTAAGTGAGATCAGAGGTAGAAGTTACAGTGTTTGATAAAGTCATTTATTTATGCACCAAATGTTTATTTTTACACCTGCTATGTGCTTGTGCTGCTACAGGCTCTAGTAATATGGCAGTGGATAAAACACACAAAAATCCATGTTCTCATGAAGCTTACATAATAGGGACAGACAGTAAATAGAAATAAGGAAATTGTATCATATTCGAAGGGATAAGTGTTATGGAATAGAAGAAGTAAAGTATAAGGGAGATTTGCTATGCTAAATAAGATTGTCAGGGTAGGCCTTACTGAGAAGATACACCTACTGTGGGGCTACCTTCCAGGGAAGAGACTTAATTTCTCCCATCCTCTCATCCTTTGATCTCTAAATGATTTCCAAATTAATGAGGTGGAGCCAAGGGATCAAATTCCTGGCAGCCGTGTCACCCTTATTTACTTAAGGATAAATAAAAAAACTAGATAAAGAAAGAAAGCCTTTGCAGTGACCAGATGACAGACGATGGGCTTGGATTCTGGCTATCTTCTAAAGGTAAAGCTGTGCTTATTTTGTTTCTGGTATGATGGAGTAAGCCCCTGACAGTCTGGCCCTCCTACAGTTAACACTGGGCAAAATCCAAAAACTACCTGACAGTGTTGCCAAATGAATAAAGCAGGCAGATATTGTAAGGCAGTAAAAAGTTGGAGAAAAAGATCAACATGAGGTGAATTTTCTGTTTTTGTGGTTTTGATCTGAAAGTGAGCTGTAGTCCTAGCATAGTATAGAGTGTCTAAAACTCCATTAGAAAGCCTGCCATATTTTTAGCCTGAGGAACCAAGAGATGGAAGTTGGGGCAAGTATGGCCACCAGAGGGAGTTCTGGAGAGAAGAGAGCAGGAAATGGGAATCTCAAATTCTGTGGATGAGCTCTACCCATGTCACTGGCTCACCTCTGAACCATGCATATCCAAGGCAGACGCAAAGCAGCTAGCAACTAAGGCTAAAAGAAAACTGTGATTTGACCCACCACGGGAGAAACGGAGATTATAGATTAAGTCTAATCAAGTTAATTCCCCATTAAAACAAAAATACTAATTCTCTTCAGAATATAACAGAATTCAGATTCTGTACAACGTAACATTTACAAGGTCCAGGATAAAATCCAAAGTTATGGGATAACCAGAAAAATTAGTTACTTCAACAAAGCAATAGCTAAATTTAATTAATCTTTTTTTTGAGATAGGATCTTGCTCTGTTGCTCAGGCTGGAGTACAATGGCACAATCATGGCTCACTGCAGCCTCAATTTCCTGGGCTCAAGTGATTCTCCTGCCTCAGCCTGCTGAATAGCTTGGACTACAGGTGCATGCCACCACACCCGGCTAATTAAAAAAAAATTTTTTTTTTTTTTTTGTAGAGATGACATCTTGCTATGTTGCCCAGACTGATCTCAAACTCTTGGCCTCAAGTGATTCTCCCACCTCTGCCTCCCAAAATACTGGGATTATAGGCATGAGCTACCACACCCAGCTTAGTCTTTCTTAGAAAATTGCAAAGCAGCAGAGATCATCAGGATGCTGAAAAGGAAAATAGATAACTTGTGGTAGAATGATACTCCATTATGAATAAAGTGGTGGTAAACTTTTGAAGATGTTTTTCAACTTACCGTGAAAACTAGAAAATAGCCATAATATGTACACACTAATTCCTCCCTCTGTTCCCTTTCCTTAGAATATTGCTGATGTAAGCAAAAATGTTACAGAGCCTGCTATGAGCTGGTAACATTTATCAAATGAACAAATGACTTATTATAAACTCTCAAGATGGAGTTCCAACATTAAATCTATAGTTGCAAAAAAGGCTTCGTGTAGAATCCAGCTGAACTCAGATTAAGGCATTTTAGGCTTTCTCCCATTTCTACTCCTGCCTCAAAGCCAGGCTCACAGAAAGCATGATTTAAACAGACAGTTACTTCCCCTCCGATCCCAGCATCCACTTGGCCAAATCTCAAATTTGCAAAGTACCACTAAAGCTTTTCCAGAGTTGGGGATAAAGGAAAATATGAAGGAATCAAAGAAAATACAAGCTTGAAGTTCACTACCTTTCTTGCACTTCTTTTAAAAAGTTTTGTTGTCGTTAAAATATATTTAGCTGGGGAAATTTTAACTAATTTGTGTTTATCTGAAAACATGGTACTTGGAGAAACAGCTCAACTATAAGGCCTGTGGCTGGTGTCTTTGGAGTCACAATCATTGAGGGTCTCTGGACACAGACTTCTAGTGACTGGAGGTGTTTCTGTCAGCACCAGAGCATTTATTCATAAACTGGGGATTATTTTCTCTACTTTTACATTTACAAAGCAATGTAAAATATCTGCCTGGCTGTAGATCAGGGTTTATTAAAGATCATCTCAAGACAGAGCAAGATTTAAAAAACTGGATATTTTAATCTTCACATGGAAGTGAAGAACACAAGGTACTGGATCCTGTCAGCAAATCAATCAGTATGTCAGGATTTGTATTTTGAGGAATGTGCTAAATGGTGTTTAAAAACAAAGTCTGGATCAGTATATCAGGATTTATATTTTGAGGAATGTGCTAAATGATGTTTAAAAACAAAGTCTGGAGACTCATTAGAGAGAATGGAAAATTGAGTGACATATATGTACACTTGCTGTCCATGGAGTAAGCTGTGTGGCTGTTGTTAGGGTAACTAGAAATCAGCTACAAAAGAATAGAAGAAATAGTGTTGTAGAAATAGCACAAACAAAAGGAAGCCCTGAGACTAGATGGCTCCTTTACAGTGCATGGGAACCAGGAGTCCAATAATTGTGACGCATTAGAAAAAGTTAAATGGTATGAGAGAAAAATAGAAATTTAGAATTTCAAATATAGAATATATACAATTATGAGTTTTTAAAAATCAATTCTTGGTTAGAAAAGGGAGAATATTTTGTCTATGTGTAAACTTCTAATGGCATCTAGAGATATGGCTGCTGGTTTCTGAGAAAGAATGCTCCAAATATCTTTCCCTCTGAGCACATTTAGAACAGAGACTGCCTTGGAAATAGATTCCGCCAGTTGTTTACCTTGAACTCAATTGTCATTAAAACTACTATTCCCCTCCCACTGCAGGAAAGCCACAATACACTTTATATAGACTCTTCAAATCAAAATTGTAAAACTCTTTATTAAATGTCTACCTGATTGTTGCTATTAAGTTTTGAACCTAAATATATAAAATGATATCTTTTTCTTTCAAGGGCTTTTAATGGAAAATATAAATATTTCAGCACCCCAAGACATAGAATGGAGAGAAATATATAGCAGACGCACTAAACCAATGATGGTACAGGCCCGAGAGCTGGAGCCTGTGCTACAGTGAGACTACAGAGCAAAGTAGGTGACATGCTCATGCACAAAAAAGGGAATAGAACAGAAGAGATAAATTCTAGCATCTCAAAAAGTGAAAGCAAAGCTAGTTTATAAATGGCATAGGAAAATGAGCCTTATTGTCGTCCTGTTTATTCGACAAAAATCATTTTACCTTTCTTGATTATCTACCTTTACCAAACTTAGCCGTGAATTACTTTCTGCCATTTCTAGTAAATCTACCCTCAAAAAATTGATAAGCTACTCCCAAGATACTTAAGCCATGTGCAATAGTCTCATAGAAGGTTCAAAACAATTCTCCAAATGCTTAAAGTGGGTTGACTCTATTTAGTGCCTACAATGTGCCAGGTCATTCTCTAAGTCCCAGATATCAGTGAAAACCAGTAAAATACCTCTGCCTTCAAGGACTTAATATAAATCTATTGCCTTATGTGTACAAAGGAAGGATACATTTCTTTGGACAAGTTGGACTCTGTGAGCTTCCTGAGCTATGTTTGTGCTCAAGGAGAAAAAAAACTGGAGGATATTCACTTATCCAACTACACAATGGGATGAGCCTTGTTCTAATGTCCTGGGGATATACTAGGGAGCTAGACAGCAGTATTTCTACCCATCATGGGGGATGAGGGAGAAGCAGACAAAAAACAGGACGAGTAAGTAAAATATGCGATGTGTTCAATTATTTGTATACAGATATTGTATGTATTAGAAGAATAAAGCAGAGAAGGGAGCTAGAACATGGGATAGGGGAAATTTTTGATAGGATAAATGAGGAGAGAGGTTTACTCAGAGGATGACAATTGAGTACAGACCTAAAAGAATTGGGGCAACAATCAGGTGAATATTTTGGAAAAGAAGTTTCCATGTACAGGGAACCACAGCAAGTTCAGAAGCTCTCAGGCAGAAGCATGAGCTTGAGGACAGCAAGGAGACCAGTGTCATTGGAACAAAATGAGCAAGGACATAGGACAAAGTAGACCATGAAGTCAGAGAAACAAATATCTGGCCTTGGTGAGGGAGTGGTAGAGAACTGTGGGGTTTTGAAGGCCATTATAAATGCTTTGGATTTTACTTTAAGTGAAGTGGGGACCATTGAAGGTTTCTGAGGAGAAGAGGGACATGTTCTGACTTGGGTTTTAACCTGTTCACTGTAGTAGCCATGTTGACAGTGAATTGTGGTAAATGCAGGCAAAAACAAGGAGACCAGCTAGGAGACTTAATATAATAATAGCAGGAGAGATTGGGTTTGGACCAGTGGCGGCAGTAAAATGGCTTTATGTGAAAATGTTAACAGTGATTATGATTGCCTCTGAGTGAACAATTTTAGTGGGACTGTGGACAGTTATAGCTTTCTGCTTTTGCTTTTAAGTAGTTCCCAGATTTACTTTAGTAAACACTTATAATCTGAGAAAAATATATAAACAACAATAAAGAGTTGCTCAGGGTATTGTCAGAACGTCTAGGAGGATTTCCCATTCCTTTTTTAATTTTTAAAATGTTTTTAATATTTTTGAGACAGGGTCTTGCTCTGTCTCCCAGGCTGGAGTGAAGTGGTGGAATCACAGCTCACTGCAGACTTAACCTCCTAGGCTCAAGTAATCCTCCAACCCCAGCCTCCTGACTAGCGGGACTACAGGTGTACACCACCACACCTAGCTAATGAGAATTTCCCATTTCTTCCTGAGGGTTAGGAAAAGTTTTCTGGAAGAGATAATGGGGAAGCATGAGTACTCCTACTAATCTTTGCACTGAGGGGCAGAAGGTATTCCAAGCAAAGGAGAGAGTGTGAATAAAGACTTAGGAAATAAGCAGTGGCAGGAAGCACCACAAGCATTTGATGTTGTTATAGTATGAATGGTGAAATCAGAGATGAGGGAGAGGAGTGTTCTGTGCCAACTAAGGGTCTTGGGCCTTATTTATAAAGAAGATGATAAAGAACATGATTGAATTTTAAGGAGGGGCCTGGCATAGTCATCTTTAAATATCAAATCATCCCTCCAATGGTGAGGATCTCATAGTGCACAGATAATGTGCAGAGGTTGGGTCTGAAGTTTAAGTAGTTTCTAATAAAGTTAAGCATATGCCTACTCTGTTTCAGCAGTTCTGCTCCTAGGTATATACCCAAGAGAAACAAGGCATGTGCCCATAAAAAAGACAAACAAGAATGTTCATTGAAGCTTTGTTCATCATAGCCAAAAATTGGAAACAAATCACATATCAACAGGAGAATGATAAATAATTGTATCTATATACATACATTGTATCTATATATAATGGAATACTACTTAACCATAAAGAATGAAGTATTGATACAGCAACATGAATGAATCTTGAAAGCATTATGTTGGGTGAAAGAAGCCAGACGCAGACTCCTGCTCCAAGATGGCCAATTAGTTGGAGCCAGAAGAACATTTCCCACTGACATCCGGACATTGGGAAGATGGTTGCACTCCTAGAAGATCTTCAGAGGGAAGACATTGTGAGCAAATGGAGGGAAGACATAGAGGCTGGATTGAAGGGGGAAGAAGCTGGGAATTCTGCATGGGGCTACCATGCACCAGGATTCATTCCTGACCTTCAACAACTCCTGCAGAGAGGGTGAGTTGAACAGACAAGGAACAATCTGCTCTTGCCACAGGCCCCACAAATCCTGGCAGGAAGAGATCCTTCAACCACCACAGACACTTATGTTGACAGGGAAAGCTGCTTAGAGAAGTAGTAGGGGCAGAACTCTGGCCAGGGTGGAGCCCAGAGGGTTTGGTGTGGGAGCATCTGTAGTGGAGCATGGCCAGAGATGCCCCTCCTGCTAGGCTTCACTTGCTCCAATAGGAGACTTTAGCCCCTAGAGGAACTGTCTGACCTGAACTCTGCAAGGTGGTCTGGCCCATGAGATAGAGCTGGGTCAGACCTGAGCACCCCTCAGTTGGCTAGCGTCTCCCAGGGCCCCAGCCTGGCTGTGCCTGCATCAGTGTGGCCCTTAGGTAATTTGTGGGTACCCACATCATAGCTCCTGCACTGGCAGACCACACTTATTCGGCAGAGAGCTCCAGCATAGCAGCCCCCACTGACAGGCTGCAGCCCACCCACACCCTTCCTCCACTGCAGCCTCCCTATGCCACTTTGCCTGCACACACGTCACCATGGCCACCCTCTATATCACTTTGCAGGCATGTGTGTGTGTGCATGCACTGTGCCATGCCACACCTGCATACATGAGTGTCCTTGCCCTTGCCTCCCCCTGCCATACTGCCATTGTTTTCAAAATGTTGGTGGGCTCCTTCCCTCACCTGTGCCTTGCCCCTGCACCAGGGGCACTGGCATAAAACTAGGCATGGAAAACAGTGGACTTGCTCCTAGCCCTGAGCAGCCACTGCTGCTGGCATCAATGCATGCAGTGGATACACACAGTCCTGCCCCCACCAGTACCCTGCCCCCGTGCTAACACCACCATTGTGCAAATGTGAGCATAGTCATTATTAGGAGGGAGTGTCCCCCCAGCCAAACTTCAAATGCTTGAATGGAGGCTGGCACCTCAGTACCCACTAGCACCCTGCCCCAGCAACAAGCGTGCTCCCCACTGCGTTGCTGCTGCCATTGGCACATGAAAACAAAGACAGATCCCGCTGCCACCACCATATGAAGTACTTTGGTTGGCACCACCCAGCAGAGTGTTGTGACCAGCAGTCCCAGAGCACCTTGACCCCTCCAGTGCAGCAGATTCCTAACCTCAAGCCAGATTTCAAAGCCAAGCTTGATATCAGTTTCCAGAGTGAAACCACACATTATAGAAGTCCTGAGCTGAGCCTTGGTTTCCTAAAATCTTCCAGTAATGAAGCTTGTACTGAACCCACCTTACATCACAATCAAACCCCCAAGGTCATTAAGTAGTATAAAAGGGAAAAAAACCCATCCAAAGGATAGCAACTTCAAATATTGAAGGAACGTTAGCCCACAAAGATGAGAAAGAACCAGTGCAAGAACTCTGACAACTCAGAAAGCCAGAGTGTCTTCTTTCCTCCAAACAATTGCAACAGTTCTCCAACAAGGGTTCTTAACTGGGCTGAGATGGCTGAAATGACAGAAATAGAATTCAGAATATGAATAGGAATGAAGATCATTGAGATTCAGAAGAACGTTGAAACACAATCTAAGGAAGCTAAGAATCACAGTAAAACAATACAGGAGCTGACAGACAAAATAGCCAGTATAGAAAAGAACATAACCAATCTGCTAGAGCTGAAAAACACTCTAGAAGTATTAACAGCAGAATGGACCAAGCTGAGGAAAGAATCTCAGAGCTTGAAGACTGGCTTTTTGAAATAAGACAGACAAGAATAAAGAAAAAAGAATGAAAAGGAACAAACAAAACTTCCGATAAATATAGGATTATCAAGAGATTGAATCTGCAACTCATTGGCATCCCTGAAAGAGATGGGGAAAATGGAAAGAACTTGGAAAACATATTTCATTATATCATGCATGAGAACTTCCCAACCTAGCTAGAGGGCCAACATTCAAATTCAGGAAATGCAGAAAACTCCCAGAAAACACTTCACAAGAGGATCATCCCCAGTACACGTAAGTCATCATATTCTTCAAGGTTGAAATGAAAGAAAAAAATATTACAGGCAGCTAGAGAGAAAGGACAGCTCACCTACAAAGGGAAGCCCATCAAACGAATAGTGGACCTCTCAACAGAAACCCTACAAGCCAGAAGAGATTGAGGGCCAATATTCAACATTTCTTTTTATTTTTTGAGACAGAGTGTTGCTCTGTTGTCCAGGCTGGAGTGCAGTGGCATGATCTCGGCTCACTACAACCTCCGCCTCCTGGGTTCAAGCACTTCTCCTCAGCCTCCCGAGTAGCTGGGATTACAGGCACTTGCCTGGCTAATTTTATATTTTTAGTAGAGACAGGGTTTTGCCATGTTGGCCAGGCTGGTATCATTCTTAAAAAAAGGAAATCCCAACAAAGTATTTCATATCCAGCCAAACTAAGCTTCATAAACAAAGGGGAAAGAAGATCCTTATCAGGCAAGCAAATGCTGAGGAAATTCGTTACCACCAGACCTGCCTTACAAGAGCTTCTAAAAGAAGCACTAAATATGGAAAGGAAAGACCATTGCCAGCCACACTTAGGTACACAGACCAGTGGCACTACAAAGCAGCCACACAAGTTGGCAAATAGCTTAAACAAATAAACACGAACACAGGATAAAATTTACACATTCACTATTAACCTTGGATGTAAATGGGCAAAATGCCCCAATTAAGAGGTACAGTAACAAGATGGATAAAGAAGCAAGACCCAGTGGTATGCTGTCTTCAAGAGACCCATCTCACATTTCGTTGATACCCATAGGCTAAAAATAAAGGGATGGAGAAAAATCTACCAACCAAATGGAAAACAGAAAAAAGCAGGGATTGCAATCTTGATTTCAGACAAAACAGATTTCACACCAACAAAGATCAAAAAGACAAAAAAAATTATATAATGGTAAAGGGTTCAATTCAACAAGAAGACCTAACTATCCTAAATATATATACGCTTAACACAGGAGCACTCAAATTCATAAAGCAAATTCTTAGAGACCTTCAAAGAAACTTAGACTCCCACACAGCAATAGTGGAAGACTCCAACACCCCACTTACAGTATTAGATCATCAAGGCAGAAAATTAATGAAGATATGCAGGACCTGAACTCAACACTGGACCAAATGGATCTGATAGACATCTACAAAACTCTTTACCCCCCCAAAAAATATACATTCTTATCTGCACATGGCACATACCCTAAAATTAACTACACCATTAGACGTAAAACAATCATCAGCAAATCCAAAGCAAGCAAAGTCACATCAACCACTTTCTCAAACCACAGAGCAATAAAAATAGAATTCAAGAATAGGAAAATCTCTCAAAATCACACAATTACAGGGAAATTGGACAACTTGCTCCTGAATGACTTTTGGGTAAATAATGAAATTAAGGTGGAAATCAAGTTCTTTGAAACTAATGAGAACAAAGATACAACGTATGAGAATCTCTGGAACACAGCTAAGACAGTGTTAAGAGGGAACTTTATAGCACTAAACACTTATATCAAAAAGCTAGAAAGATCTCTAACAACCTAACATCACAACTAAAAGAACTAGAAAAGCAAGAGCAAACCAACCTCAGAGCTAGCAGAAGATAACCAATACCAAAATCAGATCTGAAGTGAAGAAGATTGAGACACACAAAAAATTCAAAAGATCAATGAATCAAGATGATTTTTTGAAAAAAATAATAAAATAGTCCATTAGCTAGACTAATAAGAAAAGAGAGAAGATCCAGCCAGATGCAATGGCTCATGTCTGTAATCCCAGTACTTTGGGAGGCCAAGTCCAGAGGTCCAGGGGGACCACTGGAGCCTGGGAATTTGAGACCAGCTTAGGCAACATGGCCCCATCTCTACCAAAAATACAAAAATTAGCCAGTCATGGTGGCGCACACCCATAATCCCAGCCACTTGTGAGGCCGAAGTGGAAGGATTGCTTGAATCTGAGAGGTAGAGGTTACAGTAAGCCAAGATCATACCACTGCACTCAAGCCTGAGTAACAGAGCGAACTCTGTCTCAAAAAAAAAAAAAAGAAAAGAAGATTCAAATAAACACAATCTGAAATGACAAAGGGAATATTACCACTCACCGCACAGAAATACAGATAACAACCAGAGAGTATTTTGAACAACTCTGCATGCAAACTAAAAAAATTGAGAACAAATGGATAAATTCCTGGGTACATACACCCTCCCAAGACTGAACTAGGAAGAAATTGAATCCCTGAACCGACAAATGGCAAACTCCAAAACTGAATCAGTAATAGCCTGCCAGCCAAAAAAAAAAAGCTCTAGAGCAGATGGATTCACAGCCAAATTCTACAGATCTACAAAGAAAAGCTGGTGCCATTCCTCTGAAACTGTTCCTAAAAAATGAGAAGAGACTCCTCCCCAACTCATTCTATGAGGTCAGCATCATTCTGATACCAAAACCTGGCAGACACAACACCACCACCACCACCAACAACAGAAACTTCAGACCATTATCCTTGATGAACATTGATGCAAAAATCCTCAACAAAATACTAGCAAACCGAATCCAACAGCACACCAAAAAGCTTATCCACCGTGATCAAGTAGGCTTTATCTCTGGTATGCAAGGTTGATTCAACATACTCAGATCAATAAATGTGATTCAACACATAAATAGAACTAAAGATAAAACCCCATGATTATCTCAATAGATGCAGAAAAGGCTTTCAATAAAATTCAACATTTCTTCATGTTAAAAACTCTCAATGAACTAGACATTGAAGGAACATACCTCAAAATAATAAGAGCTATCTATGACAAACCCACAGCCAACTTCATACTGAATAGACAAAAGTTGGAAGCATTCCACTTGAAAACTGGCACAAGGATGTCCTCTCTCACCATTCATATTGAACAGATTGTTGGAAACCTGACCAGAGCAATTAGGGAAAACAAAGAATTAAAGGGCCTCCACGTAGGAAGAGAAGAAGTCTATCTCTGTTTTCAGATGACATGGTTCCATCCTAGAAAACCCCATAATCTCGGCCCAAAAGCTCCTTAAGCTGATAAACAACTTCAGCAGTTTCAGAATACAAAATCAGTGTACAAAAATCACTAGCATTCCTATACCCAACAACAGCTAAGCTGAGAGCCAAATCAGGAAGGTAGTCCCATTCACAATTGCCACACACAAAAATAAAGTATGTAGGAATACAGCTAATCAAGGAGGTGAGAGATCTCTACAATGAGAATTACAAAATACTGTTCAGAGAAATCAGAGATGACACAAACAAAGGGAAAAACATTCCATGCTCATGGATAGGAAGAATCAGTGTTAGAATAGCCAAGGCGATCCTAAGCAAAATGGACAAAGCAGGAGACATCATGCTACTCTGCTTTGTTGTTTTAAATATACTAACTTTAAAATATACTACAAGGCTGCAGTAACCAAAACAGCATGGTATTGGTAGAAAAACAGACACATAGACCACTGGAACAGGATAGAGAGACCAGAAATAAGGCTATACAGCTACAACTATCTGCTGTTTGACAAAGCTGACAAAAATAAGCAATGGGGAAATGATTCCTTATTCAAGAAATGGTGCTGGGATACCTGCTTAGCCATATGCAGAAGATTGAAACTGAACCCCTTCCTTATACTGTATGTAAAAATCAACTCAAGATGGATTAAAGACTTAAATATAAAAACCCTGGAAGACAACCTAGGCAGTACCATTGTGGACATGGGAACGGGCAAAGATATCATGATGAAAACACCAAAAGCAATTGCAACAAAAGCAAAAATTGACAAATGGGATCTATTTAAACTAAAGAGCTTCTGCATGGCAAAAGAAACTATCAACAGAGTAAACATACAACCTACAGAATAAGATAAAATTTTTGCAACCTGTGCACCCGACAAAGGTCTAATATCCATCATCTATAAGAAACTTAACACATTTACAAGAAAAAAAAACTTCATTATAAAGTAGGCAAAGGACATGTACAGTCACTTTTCAAAGAAAGACATACATGTGGCCAAGAAGCATAAGAAAAATTCAGCATCACTGATCATTAGAGAAATGCAAATCAAAACCACAATGAGATACCATCTCACACCAGTCAGAATGGCTACTATTAAAAAGTAAAAAATAATAACAACAGATGCTGGCGAGGTTGTGAAGAAAAGGGAACACTTATACACTGTTGGTGGGAGTGTAAATTAGTTCAACCATTGTGGAAAGTAGTGTGGCAATTCCTCAAAGACCTAAAAACAGAACTACCATTTGACTAAGCAATCCCATTACCGGGTATATACCCAGAAGAATATAAATCATTCTGTTATAAAGACACATGCATGCATATATTCATTGTAGCACTAATAAATTTTTTAGAAAAAAGAGAAAAAATTATAAGTAAAAAAGCCAGACTCAAAAGGATACATATTGAGTGATTTTGTTTATGTAAAGTTCAAGAATAGGCAAACCTGAACTATAGTCATGGTTGGTGGTATTCACTAGAAAGATCACAACGGAACCTTTTAGATGGTGGAATTAATTCTGCATCATGATCTGCCATGGTGGTTCCCTAAGCAAAAATTCATCAAGTTGTATACTTAGATTTGTGCCTATTACCATATGTAAACTGTACTTTGGTACATTTAGAGAGAAAAAGAAAGATGGCATAGTTTGCTACCTGTATAGTGGAAGTGACAATAAAGATAAAAGGACACATTCAAGAGACTTGTTTTTAGAGGTATGTGAAGCAGGAGGGGCGACTGTTGAGTGTATGTAGAAGCCATTAGCCACAGGAGGGTATGCAAAAGGAGTGGACAGGTTTTAAACCAGGAGTTCTTAATCTTAAATGCACATACAATTAAAGTTTTTAATATCCTGGCCACTCTACAGATTAATTAAAACAGGATTTCTCAGATGATTTCGGTGTGTAGGAAAGGTGAAGAACTAGTGCCTGCGACAGCTGAGCTCAAGGACTCTGTTGGATTTTGGGTAGAGCTGCTACATCTAAAAGGTATTAAGAGGGTATTATAAGTAATTTGTTACTAATACAGTGCTGATTTGAAAATCATTTACTTTTTATAAATTTGAGTGGATTTGAGATTATATCTATAATATTCTTCTTGTTTATTTATTCAAAACACATTGTATGCCCACCATATATAAGATACTGTTCCAGGTGCTGGGGATTCAGCATAAAACAAGACAAAATCCCTGTATTCTTGTAGTTTATGTTCTAGAGAGGGAGATAGACAATAAATATATATATTTATAAAACTGACATGAGGTAAATTCTTCGAAGAAATGAAGCAATGAGAATCACAGAAATAGGGCATGGCACTTTTTAAAGAAGGGCAGTTAGGCATGACCTCTCTAAAGAGGTGACACTGACTCTGCAGATTATTAAAACATTGAACATTTCAGAACCCCAGTGACTGACCCCACAACAATTCCGCTTCAGTTGCCAAACTCTGGGCCTCCTCAGCCATTGACCTCTAAAAGACCCCAGTAATCTACTGGTGTTGGCCCCCACATACTATTGCTAGAAGCTGTACCATCACTGAAACTCTGAAGCTTCTCGAACATTAATCCACATACCAGAAACACTAATCCACCCTGACTCCAGAGCTGCTGAGAGCTTCCCTTGGACTGTAAATCAGACAGACTCCCAGTCATAAGACACTGAGACACTGCAAGACCCCAGATAAATCACTGGACTCACATAGATGTCTGCATCAGTGATCTAATATACCTGTTAATCCCTCATACCCCAACACTGATACTCAGAATTTTCCTGTATTCTGCAGTGCCCAGTGGTTCAACAAATCTTTTTTCATTATAGTTCCTTCAAACCTTGCTATTTGAAGTTTGATTCAAAGACAAATACATCAATAAAATTTGAGAGTTTGTTAGAAATTGATAGTCACAGCCTGCAGTCTCAGCACTTTGGGAGGCTAAGGAGGGAGGATCACTTGAAACCAGGAGTTTGAGATCAGCCTGGGCAACAAGCGAGACCCCATCTCTACAAAAAATAAGAATTAGCAAGGCATGGTGGCACATGCTTGTAGTCCCAGGTTCTTGAGAGGCTGAGGTGGGAGGATGACTTGAGCCCAGGAGGTCGAGGTTGCAGTGAGCCATGATTGCATCACTGCATTCAAGTCTGGGCAACAGAGCAAGACCCTGTCTCATAAAAAAAAAAAAAAATGCCTGAATGATTGGAATGGTACATATATAGAAAGAAGTCTAGGCCAGAGATTTAGATATTAGCACTCAGTGATTGTTGACATCAGAACAATGTGCCAAATAACCAAGGGGGAATATTTTAGATAAAGAATTGGATGAAGGAAAAAACTGGGGAATGAAAAGGAAGAAGACCTAGCTAAGTAGACTGTAAAGGAGCGGTCAGACGGGAGAATCAATAGAAGCCAACAAAGGAAACATTTCAAGAACAGAGATAGGGTGAGGCAGGGACGCTTCCTGTGGCCAACATTATTTCACACCAACATCAATGCCAGAGGCTGCAGAGGAGTGACACAATGATAGGATTGGATGTGGAGGCCATCAGTGGAGATTTTAGTTTAAATAAAGTGTTTTGAATTTTTGGATAAGTAGAAACTTAACCAAAGTTGGCTGAGGAATGAAAGAGCAGTGTAGGAATATAGAGGCAGAAATGAGGATACCTCTAGAAGTTTGGTGGAAAACAAAATGGACAGGGTTAGGGAAGGCTTTTTTGTTGTTGTTGTTTCTTTGTTTTTATTATTATTTTACTCTAAGTTCTGGGATACATGTGCAGAACGTGCAGGTTTGTTACATAGGTATACATGTGCCATGGTGGTTTGCTGCACCCATCAACCTGTCATTTACATTAGGTATTTCTCCTAATGCTTTCCCTCCCCTTGCCCCCCAACCCCCAACAGGCCCCAGTGTGTGATGTTCCCCTCCCTGTGCCCATATTTTCTCATTGTTCAGCTCCCACTTATGAGTGAGAACATGCGGTGTTTGGTTTTCTGTTCCTGTGTTAGTTTGCTGAGAATTATGGTTTCCATCTTCATTCATGTCTCTGCAAAGGACATGAACTCATCCTTTTTTATGACTGCATAGTATTCCATGTTGTACATGTACCACATTTTCTTTATCCAGTCTATGATTGTTGGGCATTTGGGTTGGTTCTATTGTGAATAGTGCTGCAATAAACATATGTGTGCATGTGTCTTTATAGTAGAATAATTTTTAATCCTTAGGGTATATACCCAGTAATGGGATTGCTGGGTCAAATGGTATTTCTAGTTCTAGATCCTTGAGGAATCGCCACACTGTTTTTCCCAGTGGTTGAACTACTTTATACTCCCACCAACAGTGCAAAAGTGTCCCTGTCTTTCCACATCCTCTCAAGCATCTGTTGTTTCCTGACTTTTTAATGATCGTCATTCTAACTGGCATGAGATGGTATCTCACTGTGGTTTTGATTTGCATTTCTCTAATGACCAGTGATGATGAGTTTTTTTCATATGCTTGTTGACTGCATAAATGTCTTCTTTTGAGAAGTGTCTGTTGATATCCTTTGTTCACTTTTGGATGGGGTTGTTTGTTTTTTTCTTGTAAATTTGTTTAAGTTCCTTATAGATTCTGGATATTAGCCCTTTGTCAGATAGATAGATGGCAAAAATTTTCCCCATTCTGTAGGTTGCCTGTTCACTCTGATGATAGTTTCTTTTGCTGTGCAGAAGCTCTTTAGTTTAATTAGATCCCATTTGTCAATTTTGGCTTTTGTTGCCATTGCTTTTGGTGCTTTAGTCATGAAGTCTTTGCCCATGCCTGTGTCTTCAATGGTATTGCCTAGATTTTCTTCTAGGGTTTTTATGGTTTTAGGTCTTATGTTTAAGTCTTCAATCCATCTTGAGTTAATTTTTGTATAAGGTGTAAGGAAGGGATCCAGTTTTGGATTTCTTCATATGGCTAGCCAGTTTTCACAACAGCATTTATTAAATAGGGAATCCTTTCCCTATTGCTTGTTTTTGTCCAGTTTGGCAAAAATCAGATGGTTGTAGATGTGTGGTGTTATTTCTGAGGCCTCTGTTCTGTTCCATTGGTCTATATCTCTGTTTTGGTACCAGTACCATGCTGTTTTGGTTACTGTCACCTTGTAGTATAGTTTAAAGTCAGGCAACGTGATGCCTCCAGCTTTGTTCTTTTTGCTTAGAATTGTCTTGGCTATATGGGCTCTTTTTTGGTTCCATATGAAACTTAAAGTAGTTTTTCCTAGGCCAGGTGTGGTGGCTCCTGCCTGTAATCCTAGCACTTTGGGAGGCTAAAGCGGGCAGATCATGAGGTCAGGAGATCAAGACCATCCTGGCTAACACAGTGAAACCCCGTCTCTACTAAAAATACAAAAAATTAGCCGGGAGTGGTGACGGGCACCTGTAATTCCAGCTACTCGGGAGGCTGAGGCAGGAGAATGGCATGAACCTGGGAGGCAGAGCTTGCAGTGAGCCGAGATTGCACCACTGTACTCCAGCCTGGGCTACAGAGCAAGACTCCATCTCAAAAAAAAAAAAACAGTTTTTTTCTAATTCTGTGAAGAAAATCAATGGTAGTTTGATGGGAATAGCATTGAATCTATAAATTACTTTGAGTATTATGGCCATTTTCATGATATTTGATTCTTCCTATCCATGAACATGGAATGTTTTTCCATTTGTTTGTGTCCTCTCTTATGCTTTTGAGCAGTGGTTTGTAGTTCTTGTTGAGGTCCTTCACATTTCTTGTAAGTTGTATTCCTGGGTATTTTATTCTCTTAGTAGCAATTTTCAATGGGAGTTCACTCATGATTTCGCTCTCTATTTGTTTATTATTGGTGTAAAGGAATGCTTATGATTTTTGCACATTGATTTTGTATCCTGAGACTTTGCTGAAGTTGCTTATCAGCTTAAGAAGTTTTTGGGCTGAGATGATGAGATTTTCTAAATATACCATCATGTAATCTGCAAACAGACAATTTGACTTCCTCTCTTTCTATTAGAATATCCTTTATTTGATTCTCTTGCTTGATTGCCCTGGCCAGAACTTGCAATACTATGTTGAATAGGAGTGGTGAGAGAGGGCATCCTTGTCTTGTGCTGGTTTTCAAGGGGAATGCTTCCAGCTTTTGCCCATTCAATATGACATTGACTGTGGGTTTGTCATAAATAGCTCTTATTATTTTAAGATATTTTCCATAAATACCTAGTTTATTGAGTGATTTTAGCATGCAGGGCTGTTGAATTTTGTTAAAGACCTTTTCTGCATCTATTTAGATAATCGTGTGGTTTTTGTCATTTCTTCTGTTTATGTGATGGATTACATTTTTTTATTTGTGTATGTTGAACCAGCCTTGCCTCCCAGGGATGAAGCCGACTTGATCGTGGTGGATAAGCTTTTTGATGTGCTGCTGGAATTGGGCTTCCCAGTATTTTATTGAGGATTTTTGCATCGATGTTCATCAGGGATATTGGCCTGAAATTTTCTTTTTTTGTTGTGTCCCTGCCAGGTTTTGGTATCAGGGTGATGCTGGCCTCATAAAATGAGTTAGGGAGGAGTCCTTCTTTTTCTGTTGTTTGGAATAAGTTCAGAAGGAATGGTAGCAGCTCCTCTTTATACCTCTAGTAGAAATCGGCTGTGAATCCGTCTGATCCTCGAGTTTTTTTGGTTGGTAGGCTGTTAATTACTGCCTCCATTTCAGAACTTGTTGGTCTATTCTGGGATTTGCCTTCTTCCTGGTTTAGTCTTGGGAGAGTGTATGTGTCTAGGAATTCATCCATTTCTTCTAGGTTTTCTAGTTTATTTGCTTATAGGTGTTTATAGTATTCTCTGATGGTAGTTTGTATTTCTGTGGGATCAGTGGTGATCAACCCTTTATAATTTTTAATTGTGTCTGTTTGATTATTCTCTCTTTTATTCTTTATTAGTCTGGCTAGCAGTCTATTTTGTTAATCTTTTCAAAAAACCAGTTCCTGGATTCATTGATTTTTTGAAGAGAATTTTGTGTCTCTATCCCCTTCAGTTCTGTTCTGATCTGAGTTATTTCTTGTTTTCTGCTAGCTTTTGAATTTGTTTGCTCTTGCTTCACTAGTTCTTTCAATTGTGATGTTAGGGTGTCGGTTTTAGATCTTTCCTGTTTTCTCCTGCGGGCATTTAGTGCTATAAATTTCTCTCTAAACACTGCTTTAGCTGTATCCCAGAGATTCTGGTACATTGTATCTTTGTTCTCATTGGTCTCAAGGAACTTTTTTATTTCTACCTTAATTTCATTATTTACCCAGTAGTCATTCAGGAGCAGGTTGTTCAGTTTCCATGTAGTTGTGCAGTTTCAAGTGAGTTTCTTAATCCTGAGTTCTAATTTGATTGCACTGTAGACTGAGAGACTGTTTGCCATGATTTCCATTCTTTTGCATTTGCTGAGGAGTGCTTTACTTCCAGTTATGTGGTCAATTTTAGAATAAGTGCTATGAGGTGCTGAGAAGAATGTATATTCTGTTGATTTGGGGTAGAGAGTTCTGTAGATGTCTATTAGGTTTGCTTGGTCCAGAGCTGAGTTGAAGTCCTGAATATCCTTGTTAATTTTCTGTCTTGTTGATCTGTCTAATATTGACAGTGGGGTGTTAAAGTCTCCCACTATTATTGTGTGGGAGTCTAAGTCTCTTTGTAGATCCCTAAGAACTTGCTTTATGAATCTGGGTGCTTCTGTATTGGGTGCATATATATTTAGGATAGTTAGCTCTTCTTGTTGCATTGATCCCTTCACCATTATGTAATACCCTGCTTTGTCTTTTTTTATCTTTGTTGGTCTTGATCGTGTTGGATAAAGTCTATTTTATCAGAGACTAGGATTACAACCCGTTTTTTTTTTTTTTTTTGCTTTCCATTTGCTTGATAAATATTCCTCCATCCCTTTATTTTGACCGTGTGTGTGTTTTTGCACATGAGATGGGTCTTCTGAATATAGCACACCGATGGGTCTTGACACTTTATCCAGTTTGCCAGTCTGTGCCTTTTAATTGGGGCACTTAGCCCATTTACATTTAAGGTTAATATTGTTATGTGTTAATTTGAACCTGTCATTATGACACTAACTGGCTGTCTTGCCCACTAGTTGATGCAATTTCTTCATAGTGTCTATGGTCTTTACATTTTGGTTTGTTTTGCAGTGGCTGGTACCAGGTTTTCCTTTCCATATTTAGTGCTTCCTTCTGTAAGGCAGGCCTGGGTAGTGACAAAATCCGTCAGCATTTGCTTGCCTGTAAAGACTTTTATTTCTCCTTCACTTACGAAGCTTAGTTTGGCTGGATATGATATTCTGGGTTGAAAATTCTTTTCTTTAAGAAGGTTGAATATTGGCCCCCACTCTCTTCTGGCTTATATGGTTTCTACAGAGAGATCTGCTGTTAGTCTGATGGGCTTCTCTCTGTGGATAACCTGACCTTTCTCTCTGGCTGCCCTTAACATTTTTTCCTTCATTTCAACCTTGGTGAATCTGACGATTATGTGTCTTGGGGTTGCTCATCTCAAATAGTATCTTTGTGGTGTTCTGTGTATTTCCTGAATTTGAATGTTGACCTGTGTTGCTAGGTTGGGCAAGTTCTCCTGGATAATATCCTGACGTGTGTTTTCCAACGTGGTTCCATTCTCTACTTCACCTTCAGATACACCAATCAAATGTAGGTTTGGTCTTTTCACATAGTCCCATATTTCTTGGAGGCTTCGTTTGTTCATTTTCATTCTTTTTTTCTCTAATATTGTCTTCACAACTTATTTCAGTAAGTTGATCTTCAGTCTCTGATATCCTTTCTTTCGCTTGATCAATTCAGCTATTGATACTTGTGTATGCTTCACGAAGTTGTCGTGCTGTGTTTTTCTGCTCCATCAGGTCATTTATGTTCTTCTGTAAACTGGTTATTGTAGTTAACAATTCCTCTAACCTTTTTTGAAGGTTCTTAGCTTCCTTGCATTGGGTTAGAGCATGCTCCTTTAGCTCGGAGGAGTTTGTTATTACCCACCTTCTGAAGCCTACTTCTGTCAATTCATCAGACTCATTCTCTGTCCGGTTTTGTTGCCTTGGTAGCAAGGAATTGTGATCCTTTGGAGGAGAAGAGGCGTTCTGGTTTTTGGAATTTTCAGCCTTTTTGCACTGTTTTTTCCTCATCTTCGTAGATTTATCTACCTTTGGTCTTTGCTGTTTGTGACCTTTGGATGGAGTTTATGCGTGGTCTTTTTTTTTTGTTGTTGATGTTGATGCTATTCCTTTCTGTTTGTTAGTTTTCCTTCTAACAATCATGGCCCTCTTCTGCAGGTCCACTGGAGTTTGCTAGCAGTCTACTCCAGATCCTGTTTGCCTGGGTATCACCAGTGGAGGCTACAGAACAGCAAAGATTGCTGTCTGTCCTTCTTCTGAAAGCTTTGTCCTAGAGGGGCACCCATCAGGTGCCAGCCAGAGCTCTGCTGTGTGAGGTGTCTGTCGACCCCTATTGGGAGTTGTCTCCCTGTCAGGAGGCACGGGGGTCAAGGACCCACTTGAGGAGGCTGTCTGTCCCTTAGCAGAGCTCAAGCGCCATGCTGGGAGATCCGCTGCTCTCTGCAGAGCTGGCAGGCAGAAACGTTTATGTCTGCTGAAGCTGCGCCCATACCTGCCACTTCCCCCAGGTGTTCCGTCCCAGGGAGATAGGAGTTTGATCTATAAGCCCCTGACTAGGGCTGCTGCCTTTCTTTCAGAGATGCCTTTCCCGAGTGGAGGAATATAGAGAGGCAGTCTGGCTACAGTGGTTTTGAAGCACTGTGTTTGGCTCTGCCAAGTCCAAACATCCTGGTGACTTGGTTTACACTGTGAGGGGAAAACCACCTACTCAAGCCTCAGTAATGGCAGATATCCCTCCTGCCACCAAGCTTTAGCATCCCAGGTTGACTTCAGACTTGTGTGCTGGCAGCAAGAATTTCAAGCCAGTTGATCTTAGCTTGCTTGTCTCCGTGGGGGTGGGATCCGCTGAGCAAGACTACTTGGCTCCCTGGCTTCAGCTCCCTTTTCAGGGGAGTGAATGGTTCTGTCTTGCTTGCGTTTCAGGCACCACTGGGGTATGGAAAAAACCAACCAACCAAACAAAAACAAACCAAAAAACTCCTACAGCTAGCTCAGTGTCTGCCCAAACAGCCACCCAGTTTTGTGCTTGAGACCCAGGGCCCTTGTGGTGTAGGCATCCATGGGAATCTTCTAATCTGTGTGTTGCAAAGACCATAGGAAAAGCGTGGTATCTGGGCCAGATAACACCATCCCTCACAGCAGGGTCCCTCATGGCTTCCCTTGGCTAGGGGAGGGAGTTCCCCAACCCCTTGTGCTTTCGGGCTGAGGTGATGCCCCACTCTGCTTCTGCTCGCCCTCCATGGGCTACACCCACTGTGTAACCAGTCCCAATGAGATGAACTGAGTACCTCAATTGGAAATGCAGAAATCACCCCCCTTCTTCTTTGGTCTTGCTGGGAGCTGCAGACTGGAGCTTTTCCTATTCAGCCACCTTGCCCAGGAATCCCAGGGAAAGCTTATAGAGCAGGAAAAGAGCTGGCAGAGAAGGGGGACATGGAGATTTCAGTGAGGAGAGATTGCTCAGTGGGGCGCTATTCCACAGGGACTGGGAAGGAAGGATAGAAATACCTGCAATCCTAAATAAGTTGAGTTATGATAAGTTTTAAAGACAATTGGAAGACATTTATGTTCAATGATTTGTGTTTTTCTAAGAGGCTTAAGGAGAAATGTAAAGGTCTGGGTCAGTCTCTGTGGGGAATGAGGGAGAGAAAGGGGCAAGAGTGAACACTCCTCTAGAGCATGTACCAAACCCTGTGTCAGGAGCTTTACATCATTGTTTAATTCAGTCCCTAAATCAACTGAGTGAGGTTGAACAGTTTGCTAGTATCCAATCCAAGATTTAAATCCCTGTCTGTGTCCTGCATTATTTTCATTACTCCATATTGCTTCAGAGATTCGTAAGAGAATAGCCAACCGTATCACAGGATTAGCATGAGATAGAAATCAGAAGCTTTTAAGAGGAACTAATGGTCATAGTCATGGATTCCAGAAGCCCAAGCGTCTGTACTTGATAACTGCTCACTGTCCCTTCCAAAAAACAGCAAGCAAGTTTCCCTATCAGCAACCCCCTAGGATATTATTTTTTCTTGATGGCCAGAATGTTACATCCCTGGAAGCATATCATGAGCTCAGATTTAAGGAAAAAAGCTGAGGAATAAACTTTCTAATATCAGAATTAAACATTTGGCACTGGTGCAGTGGCTCATGCCTGTAATCCCAGCACTTTGGAAGGATTGCTTGAGCCCAGGAGTTTAAGACCAGCTTGGGCAACATAGTAAGACCTGGTTTCTACAAAAAAATTTAAAAGTATCCAGGTATGGTGGTGTGCACCTGTAGTCCTAGGTACTTGGGAGGCTCAGATGGGAATAGCCCAGAAGTTTGAGGTTACAGTGAGCCCAGACAACAGAGCAAGACTTTGTCTCAAAATAAAAGAAAGAGAAAGAAACATTTATATGCTTCAGAAACCCTGAAATACACAATTGTTATATGTCTTAAATAGTTCTTCTTGGATTTTTGCATTGAAACATATTTTTACTTCCATTGAGAAATATGTGAAGTATATTAATACTCATATTGATAAGGCTGAACACCCTATGGATAGCTTAAGAGGAACAGTTCAACCTAATTTATTTTGACTTGGTTAGTGGCATTTGCATGGGGTCAAAAGTCAAAAAGTCAAAAGACAGACTTTTTGACTTTTGACCCTAAAAGTGGAAAAGGAAATGGAAAAAGTGGAAAAGGAAATGGAGGGATTGACTTGCAGCCAGCTTCCCACTGCCCAGAAGAACATCCTGACATCTGACATGGGCCTGCAGGATTTATGGATATATGAGGACATAGAGATAGATTAGGGAGAACGGTGCTGGGACCCTTTGATACTCTCTCCTTGGAAGATTTTATATGCACACAGACACATAATCGTTTACATCCTGCTTCAGAGGATACATAGATCTTCTGAAACCTGTCTCAAGCCCAGATTGAAAACTGTCCTTTAAAGCATAAAAGACCCACTCTGATAACAGTCCCCATGCTGTCATATGCCTCATACCTCAGCATCTACTTCATTTTATCCACCTACTCTGGTTCCACACTTTGCTCCTGACCAGGGTGTGGTCAGCCATAACCAGTCCATAGCTTCATTCCACTGCCCTTGAGGATAATTCAGCCTACCCATGGTCCATCTCCACCCAACACTAGCCCTGCCCATGGTTTTCCAGCTTCAGCCCCATAGGCCAGAACTCACAAGGATTCCTGAGTTTGACCTCTGAGATCTGTCCTTGTCCTCGTCCTAAACTCTGAACTCACACTGCCACTGGCCTTACCTGCCCTGCCCTATATTCTTTGAGGGTTGCTGAGATGTAAGACATAGAGTCTCTGCTGCTTTGCAGACAAGGACGCTGGACTTAAAAGACGTGTTGGGGTTCTCCAGGACCACCCTTAGTGATTATTCACTACAAGGACTTATAGGGCTTAGCATATACTTGTAGTCATGGCTAAGACTTATGACAGTGATGTAGTAAGGATACATAGCTGGATCATAACAGAGAAAGACACAGACTTTGGAGGAATCTACGCACAAGCTTCGTTGTGCTCTCTGTCTCACACATGAGGGGTCACACAGAGCACTCTTCCAGCAATGAAAATGTAGCATTATGTATGTGATGTTTCAGCCCTGGGAAGCCCATTAGGGACTCAGCACCCAAGGTTTATTGGGGGCTGTCACATAGGCGCCCTCTGTGTAGCACATGCTAAATTCCGAGCTCCCAGAAGGGAAGCAGGTATTTAACATAAGCCACATTGTTCACACAGACAGTCTAGGCATAGTGAGCCACCCTTAGTTGTTGGGAACACTCTGAAAACCAAATACCAGATGCCAGCCAAGGGCCAGCCTTGCAAGCAGACCTTTCTAAGGATAGCAGTCTCAGGCCTGCTATGTTAACTCTTTTCTGTGCCCCAAGCTCCTGGTTCTTAGAATTTTGGCCCACCATGACTATGTAGACCACAAACAACTTCATCTATGCTTTGACTGCTAGGTTTTTAGATGTCAGGTTTCCTCTTGCCATTTCTAAGCCTTGGAGATGAGGACTGCCTGCACCAGAGAGTGCCATTCCTAGATCTGGCCCTCTGGACATCCTTCCTCCAGCCCAAGAACCCCACCTGTGTATCCTGACCTCAGTGCTGCCAGCATTATAATGTTGTACTTTGGAACTTGATATAGTTTTCTCTAATATGAGAACAGTGCTGCTATGTAGTAGTACAGGGTCCTTTGTCTCAGTGACCCCTCACAGACCCTGCAGGGCTAGGCTGTCCAATACAACTGAATTTGTTCTATATACGGGGGTCATTATGGTAGCCACTAGCCACATGTGACTGTTGAGCACTTGAAATGTGGCTAATGTGACTGAGTCTTTAACTTTATTTAATTTTAATATAAATAGCAATATGTGGCTAGTGGCTACCCTGTTGGTTAGCACAGCATAAAACCTGGTGAGCCGAATGATCTGGTAAGCTGACTGTGCAGGGCCATGGCAGAAAGGATAGACTGAGTGCACAGAATATCAAGAAGAAGGAAAGACATGAAGCAAAAGAAGAAAATTAAGAGAGTTCTTTGAAGTCTGGGTATATCCATTTGTGCACATTTATAAATATGTAATATTTACAGAGATGTAGCTATTTTCAAATGCTTTATTTCTTTTTTATCAATATTAAATCTTATTTTCACCATTCAGATACTGTATCTTGAAAGACAGTTGGAATGAGTACAGATTTTGGAAAAGCCAGGCTTAGGCTAAAATCTTGTCTCTGTAGCTTATTAGCTACAATACTATAATACTGTTTTAAAAATAATGCCATAAGGCTGGGTGCAGTGGCTCATGCCTGTAATCCCAGCACTTTGAGAGGCTGTGGTGGGTGGATCAGCTGAGGCCAGGAGTTCGAGACCAGCCTGGCCAACATGGTGAAACCCTGTCTCTAAAAAAAAAAAAAAAAATTAGCCAGGTGTGGTGGCGTGTTCCTGTAGTCCCAGCTACTCGGGAGGCTGAAGCAGGAGAATCACTTGAACCTAGGAGCCGAGATCACGCCACTGCACTCCAGCCTGGGCAACAGACTGAGACTTCATTTCAAATATAAATAAATAAATAGCCATAATTTTTTATATTAAGAGAGAGTAAAAAATAATTTAACATAGTGCAGTGGACATTCTTATATTTTCAATGTTTCTAAAACCTTAAAGTTCTTAAGTACTAAAAATTTGAAAGCATTTAGGAACTTTCTTTGATGTTCTTCCCTGAAGTTATTCCTGAACTTCCCAGTTGTGTACTTTAAAAGCCTAGAAAATATCTAGTAAAATATCTGACAAATTTAAATATTAATGTGGCTTTCAGGTTGGCTCAATTTTCTAGCTCCCGTTTATAAACAGCCTATATTTTTCTATTTCCTCTGTGTGTGTTTAGTTTCTGTAAGCTCTGTCTTTCTCATCAGGATTCCCTCATTTTGGACTAAGTCTGTGACTAGCTCTATCTTGTACTGTGACATGTAATATCATATTAAGCAAGCAAGACTTTGCCTCATTGAGACACAGAAACAGCAGCAGAAATAGTGAAAATAACAAGTTAATAAATATAAATATGTATATTCTGGTATTCTTAGAGGACTTCCATAATCACAACAGGACAAATATAGAGGAGTATGTATGTTACATGGCAAACTATAAAAAAAACTTAAATACTCTTATGTCTTGTTTTATGCCAAACAGAGAAAAACTTGTATAGTGAGTAAGGGAATGAAGTTAAAAAGAACAAAAATGTTCACGTTGTGGCAAGGAACTGGAAAGCATAGAACAAGATTATCAATACCAGTATAGGTAATAAGGGAGAGTAACAAGATCAGGAAGACTGTCAATATTATTATTACTAAGACAGTGTTTTTACATGAGGCTTTAAGAGAGCAAGCACATTTTAGCACTTGTTTAAATCTTTTCAGTTTACATAGTAAATAAATTGGAAACCAGTAAATAGGAAAACACTAAATCGTGTTATCAGTGATTTGCTCTTAAATGTGTTGTTTTCTTGTGATAGTGCTAGGTTACATATTTATCTAAGTACAGTCAGATAGACTGAGAGGATAGTCTTTTGTACACTTGATGAAGTAATTTTAAACTAAATTGGTTTATTCAACCTTCATTCATTTATTTATCTGATCATTATTTCAGCATGCCATTCAAAACTACTAGGTCTGGGTTACTCTTGGGAAGTCACAAAGGGCCTGTGTAGGAAAGGTGCATTTTTGTACACCAGGCAAAAGAGTTTTTCCTTAAAAAGGAGAAACATCTGCTGTTCTATTAGTAACATTGCTTTTTTGGCATCGAGGGCCAAGTGTCATTACTTCTCTCTGTAAGTACTTCAGACTACTTAACTTTTAGCTGAGGAATATAAAATGTACACTTCTTTAGTTCCCATAGGTGTGATTAGCAAAACACATGGAAGGGAAGGTCAGTCTTCTCATCCTGCAGTGTCCTCACATGGGCACACACCTTCCTCAGAAGCATTATGACCTGAATGTTGGAGACAGCAAAGATGAACTGACTTAGCATTGTGCTGTCCTGTCATCAGAGCCTTGCCCCCATTTATTCATCTACATGCTTGTTATTGTCAGAATTAGGAGCCTGATACTGGGATAAGAGCAGAAATTATTAGAGCGAAAACAACTGTTTGTAGCTCACTACATTAAGCTACCATTTAGTTAATTTTCATAAGTACATGATTTCTTTTTTTTAACCTTTAAGTTTAGGGGTACATACGCAGATTTGTCACATAGGTAAACTCATGTCATGGGGGTTTGTTATACAGATTATTTCATCACCCAGGTATTAAGCCTAGTATCCATTAGTTATTTTTCCTGATCTTCTCCCTCCTTTCACCTTCCAGTAGGCCCCTGTGTCTGTTGTTCCCCTCTGTGTTAGGGTTCCCATATATATATATATGAGTTTATTAAGTATTAACTCACACGATCCCACAATAGGCCATGTGCAGGCAGAGGAGCAAAGAGAGCCAGCCTGAGTTCCAAAACTGAATAACTTGGAGTCCCATGTTTGAGGGCAGGAAGCAACCAGCTTGGGAGAAAGATGTAGGCTGGGTGGCTAGGCCAGTCTCTCTTTTCACATTTTCTTGCTTGCTTATATTCTAGCTCTGCTGGCAGCTGATTAGATTGTGCCCACCCAGATTAAGGGTAGGTCTGCTTTTCCCAGCCCTCTGACTCAAATGTTAATCTCCTTTGGCAGCACCCTCACAGACATACCACGATCAGTACTTTGTATCCTTCAATCCAATCAAGTTGACACTCAGTATTAACCATCACAAGTCCACCCCTTGTCAACTTGAACCCGTACACATCTCCTGAGATCATACATAATCTTTGAATAAAGACAATAATAAGATCATAATTAAGCCCAACATAATACAACTATCCTTCACACAACCGGAAACGCACCAATCCCCAACCCAAATACTATTACATAAAGTTAACAATACTTAAATGCTGATGTTAAGTCAATAAATCTTATGTCACATGATAAAGGAGAAAGGAAATAAAATGAAGATATTTTCTTAGTACAAGTGTGTACATGCACAAATGTTTTTAACAAAAGAAGGAGGAAATACTCATGACAATTACAGTCCTCATTTCTGCAGCTGGTCACGTGGTCATAGCTGGTATTGATGACTACCTTCTTCTACTACCCATTCTGTATTCCCTTTGCCTTCAGCAAACACCTCAGCAGGTCGTGGTTTTTTTCCTGGTGGAGTGACCCAAACCTTCATTCCTGAGGGGTCTGGGCCATTTGTAGTGCTGCCTTGATTGGGCTGTTGTAGTTTCCCATTGACCTTAATCACAGGGCATGGTAATACTAAGAGATGCCCTAATGGGTCTCCTGTATTCCATGCTTACTCTTCCTTACTTCCGTTGTGGAGCAGTAGACTGATTTCATCTTGATAGTCTGGGTCAGTCACCTCAGCCAACACTGTAACTCCCTTCTTTGCCTGTTGACTTAAAGGTAGGAGGATCCCAAAGTGTCCAGGTGGCAATCTTAACTTCAGTTTAATGGAATCATTGTGTCTTTTGATAGCAGCGTTCCTTCCTCTGGAACTAAGACCTCTAGGCCAGCAGAATGTAATGTTGCAGGAATAAGAAGCAAAAATTTTGCTAGTGGGTCACTAGGGGTAATGGTGAGTGGTGCCACTTCCACTTCTACCCCTTGATCTGGACCTGTGAATCCTGGCTATGAGAGAAACTGTACCATACATTGGATTTTGATTCAGAGCATACATGGCCTTCTAGAGAACTTTGCCCCAGCCCTGCAAAGTATTGTCACCTAGTTGGCATTGTAATTGTGACTTCAAAAGGCTATTCCACTGTTCTGTCGATCCAGCTGCTTTAGGATGATGGGGAACATGGTAATAACAGTGAACTCCATGAGCATGAGCCCACTGCCACACTTCTTTAGCCGTAAAAGTGAGTGCCTTGGTCAGAATACCATGATGGTGGATGAGGCATTCCATGAGTCCATGGATGGTAGTCTTGGCAGAAGCATTGCATGCAGGATAGGCAAACCCATATCCAGAGTAAGTTCTATTCCAGTGAGGACAAACCTCTGCCCTTTCCATGATAGAAGAGGTCCAATATAATCAACCTGCCTGGCTGATCACCTTGAGGAATGGTGCCATATCGAGGGCTCAGTGTTGGTCTCTGCTGCTGGCAAATTGGGCACTCAGCAATGGCCGTAGCCAGGTCAGCCTTGGTGAGTGGAAGTCCACGTTGCTAAGCCCAAGCATAACCTCCATCCCTGCCACCATGGCCACCTTGTTCATGGGTCCATTGTGTGATGACGGGGGTGGCTAGGGAAAGAGGCTGAGTGGTGTCCACAGAATGGGTTATCTTATCTCCTTGATTATTAAAATCCTCCTCTACTGAGGTCACCTGTTGGTGAGCATTCACATAGGATACAAATATCTTCACAGTTTCTGACTACTCAGAGAGGTCCATCCACATACCTCTTCCCCAGATTTCTTTTTCACCAATTTTCCAATCATGCTTCTTCCAAGTCCCTGACCAACCAGCCAAACCATTGACTACAGCCCATGAATTAGTATATAATCGCACATCTGGCCATTTCTCCTTCCATGCAAAGTGTACAACCAGGTGCACTACTTGAAGTTCTGCCCACTGGGAAAATTTCCTTTCACTGCTGTCCTACAGGGATGTCCTAGAAAGGGGTTGTAGTGCTGCAGCTGTCCACTTTCGGGTGGTGCCTGCTATCACACAGAGCCACCTGTGAAGCAGGCCCTAGTTTTCTCTTCCTCTGTCAACTGATCCTAGGGCACTCCCCATGAGGCCATCAGTGCAGGCTAGGGGAGAGAAGGCAGGGTGGCAGAAGTGGAGACCATGGGCATTTGAACCATTTCGTCATGTAACTTATTTGTGCCTTCAAGACTTGCTCAAGCCTGATCATGTATATTCCACTTCCATTTGATGATGTAATGCTGCGGTGTATGATCTCGTTTATGGCTAGATGGGTCAGAAAGCACCCAGCTCATGATAGGCCATTGAGGTCGCATGGTGACTTAACCCATAGTCTCAAACGTTCAGTTTCCACCAAAGCCCAGTAGCAGGCCAAGAGCTGTCTCTCAAAAGGACAGTAGTTATCTGCAGAAGATGGCAGGGCCGTGCTCCAGAATCCTAAAGGACTCCGCTATGATTCACCTAAGGGGGCCTGCCAAAGGCTCCAAACAGCATCCCTATCTGCCGCTGACACCTCAAGCACCATTGGATCTGCTGGGTCATATGGCCCAAGTGGCAGAGCAGCTTGCACAGCAGCCTGGATCTGTTGCAGAACCTTCTCCTGTTCTGGACCCCACTCAAAACTGTCAGGTCACTTGATAAATGTGCCGGAGTAACACACCCAAATGAGGAATATGTTGCCTCCAAAATCCAAGTAGGCCCACTAGGCATTGTGTCTCTTTCTTGGTTGTAGGAGGGCCCAAATGCAGCAACTTATACTTCACCTTAGAAGGAATATCTCGACAAGCCCCACACCACTGGACTCCTAGAAATTTTACTGAGGTAGAAGTTCCCTGAATTTTGTCAGATTTATTTCCCATCCTCTGGCACACAAATGTCTCACAATAAGTCCAGCATGTTTGCTATTTCTTGCTCACTGGATCTAAGCAGCATAATGGTCATCAATGTAATGGACCAGTGTGATATCTTATGGAAGTGAAAAGTGATAAAGGTCTCTCCAAATAAGATTATGACACAAAGCCAGAGAGTTGATATACCCCTGAGGAAGGACAGTAAAGATATATTGTTGGCCTTGCCAGCTGAAAGCAGATTGCTTCTGGTGGGCCTTATGGACTGGAATGGAGGAAAAGGCATTTGCAGAGTCAATGGCTGCATACCAGGTACCAGGAGATGTGTTAATTTGCTCAAGCAATGAAACCACATCTGGTAAAGCAGCTGCAATTGGAGTCAACACTTGGTTAAGCTTACGGTAATACACTGTCATTCTTCAAGATCCATCTGTCTTCTACACAGGCTAAATGGGAGAGTTGAATGGGGATGTGATGGGAATCACCACCCGTACGTCTTTCAAGTCCTTGATGGTGGCACTAATCTTTCATTCCCTCCAAGGATGCAATATTGGTTTTTTGTATGTTTGTTTGTTTGTTTTGAGACAGAGTCCTACTCTGTAGCCCAAGCTGGAGTGCAGTGGAGTGATCTCAGTTCACTGCAACCTCTGTCTCCTGAGCTCAAGCAATTCTCATGCCTCAGCCTCCCGAGTAGCTGGGACTACAAGTGCACGTCACCACACCCGGCTAATATTTTGTACTTTAGTAGAGATGGGGTTTCATGGTGTTGCCCAGGCTGGTCTCGAACTTCTGAGCTCAGGCAATCTACCCACCTCAGCCTCCCAAACTGCTGGGATTATAGGCATGAGCCACTGCACCCGGGCACAATAGTTTTTTAGTTTACTATTCGTCTAGGTAGAGGCCACTCTAATGGCTTCCATCTGGCCTTTCCCACCATGATAGCCCTCACCCTACCAGTCAGGGAGCCAATGTGGGGGTTCTGCCATCTGCTAAGTATGTCTATGCCAATTATGCATTCGGGCAATGGGGAAATGACCACAGGCTCAGTCAGGCAACCCACTGTAAGTCAGACCTGAGCTAAAACTCCATTAATTACCTGACTTCTATAAGCCCCTGCATTAACTGGAGGGCCACAATGACGTTTTGGGTCCCCTAGAATCCACATCAGCTCAGAGCCAGTGTCTAGTAGTCCCCGAAATGCCTGATCATTTCTCTTTCCCCAGTGCACAGTTACCCTGGTAAAAGGCTGGAGGTCTCCTTGGGGAAGGATGGGAGAAAGATTCACTGCATAAATTGTTGGTAATGTAGTGGGGTCCTTCTTTGGGGGTACCTGGCTTCCCTTCATTCAAGGGGTTCTAGATCTGTAAACTGGTTCAAGTCTGGAAATAGATTCGGGGCCATGATTCTCTGTTTTTATAATTCAAATTAATCTTTTGTCCGTTCAACCTAGAAATTTTCTGCTTGTATAAATTATGTAGGAATGCAGTGGGCTTCCTATCAACTTAACCTCTAGGAACACCATGATTACTTAGCCAGTGCCAGAGCTCTACATGAGTCAGACTATTCTGATTGCCGCTTTGCCTCCGCTGTCCATTATGGTAGGCCCATTTTGCCTTTGACAGTTGAGTGCTGCCACCTGGCCTCTGCCACCTTGGGATCCAGTTATTTCCATTGTATTTACATTTTGTAATTGAGTGACTGTGGTTCCCACTGTTAGATCTGGCATACAGAAAAGAGCAGTTACAGGGCTCTTCAAATTATAGGGCATCTTCAAAATGCAGGTGTTGTCCTCACAAATCTATTTTGCAAGGCATTGGTCAAGGGTATATCTTCTGGACCCTCCCAGCTGGAATGAGTAGGTCTAAAGTGACTAATCCACTCCACCATCCCAGTCTCCCTAAGCCTTTGGGTCCCTTCCTCTACATTAAACCAAGGGAGATCAGGCATTTCCAGCTCTCTCACGGTGGACCATCTTTTAATCCATATTTCAGCTAACCAAATAAACTATTAGAACCTTTTTTAACTCCCCAAGCTGCAACATTAAATGCAGAGTCCCTACTTAGTGGGCCCAAATCAATAAATTCAGCCTCACCGAGCTCCGTGTTTCTTCCACCGTTGTCCCATACCCTTAATATCCATTCCCATCCTGTTCTCCAGATTTCTGTTTATGTAAATTAGAAAACTCAAGCAGTTCTTTTCAAGTGTAGCACACCTCCTTATGAGTCACCCTCTCAACCTCACCTCTAGGGACCTGCTGGGACTTTAGCCTAGTTATAAGTCTAGAAGCAAACACGGGTGTTGGGGTGGGTCCTGAGGAGAATCAACATTATCTTGCCTGGCAACTGCCTCAGGAGATAAGACTGTCACTCAGGGCAATCGTAGCAGATTTGAGGCTCCATAACTGCTTCTGAAGCTGGGAGATAGAATCCCTAAGTTTATCATTTTCTTTCATCACTTTGTCCACCAAACTTAGGAGCGACCAACCAGCTTCATTATGTTCCTGTAGAGAAAGAGCTAGAATTGTGGAAAAACAGACACAAGCTCTTATCATGCGAGTGGCTGTTCTGCATTGAAAGATGCATGCACAGCCTTGCCAGGTGTCTACTGTTAAAGTGAGGGCATTTATGGGAAAATAATGGGACCCTGCAACTTGGAATAGGGATGTGTGGGAGGACCCTGATGAAGCTGGGGACACTGAGTTTGTGAACTCTGATGAACCTCTTTTGCCAGAAAGAACACCGTCCCCATCCCCAGTCATGTCAGCATCCCCTCCCCGACCCAATCTGCCATCAGCCTTTCCACCTTTGAGGAGATAAATGCTGTGCTGCCTGAGACAACACTGATGGCCTCATCTGAGGCAGTTGCCAGGCAGGATGATGTTGACTTTCCTCAGGACTCACCCCCAACAACCCTGTTTGCTTCTAGAGCTATAACTAGACTAAAGTCCTGGCAGGTCCCTAGAGGTGAGGCTGAGAGTGTGACCCATGAGAAGGTGCACTACACTTGAAAAGAACTGCTTGAGTTTTCTTTATTATTATTATACTTTAAGTTCTAGGGTACATGTGCACAACGTGCAGGTTTGTTACATATGTATACATGTGCCATGTTGGTGTGCTGCACCCATCAACTCGTCATTTACATTAGGTATTCCTCCTAATGCTATCCCTCCCCCCTCTCCCCACCCCATGACAGGCCCTGGTGTGTGATGTTCCCCACCCTGTGTCCAAGTGTTCTCATTGCTCAATTCCCACCTATGAGCGAGAACATGCAGTGTTTGGTTTTCTGTCCTTGAGATAGTTTGCTGAGAACGATGGTTTCCAGCTTCATCCATGTCCCTACAAAGGACATGAACTTATCCTTTTTATGGCTGCATAGTATTCCATGGTGTGTATGTGCCACATTTTCTTAATCCAGTCTATCATTGATGGATATTTGGGTTGGTTCCAAGTCTTTGCTGTTGTGAATAGTGCCACAATAAACATACATGTGCATGTGTCTTTATAGTAGCAAGATTTATAATCCTTTGGGTATATACCCAGTAATGGGATTGCTGGGTCTAATTTATACAAACAGAAATCTGGAGAACAGGCATGGGAATGGATATTAAGGGTGTGGGATAAAGGTAGAAGGAACATAGAGTTGGGTCAGGCTGAATTTATTGATTTGGGCCCACTAAGAGGGAAGGGTGCAGGATTGAGAAGTAACTTCAGAGGTGATAGAATGTTCTTTCATCACCCAGGTACTAAGCCTAGTACCTAATAGTTATTTTTTCTACTCATCTCCCTCCTCCCACCCTTACCCTCAGTGGGCCCCAGTGTCTATTGTTCTCCTCTTTTGGTTCATGTGTTCTCATCATTTAGTTCCCACTTATAAGTGAGAACACGTAGTGTTTGGTTTTCTGTTTCTGCGTTAGTTTGCTAAGAATGATGGCTTCCAGCTCCATCCATGTTCCTGCAAAGGACAGGATCTTGTTCTTTTTAATGGCTGCAGTCCATGGTGTGTATATACCACATTTTCTTTATCCAGTCTACCATTGATGGGCATTTAGGTTGATTCCCTGTCTTTGCTATTGTGAATAGTGCTGCAGTGAACATATGCCTGCATGTGTCTTTGTGGTAGAATGATTTATATTCCTTTGAGTATATACCCAGCAATGGATTGCTGGGTGAAATGGTAGTTCTGTTTTCTGAAGACCTGGTAGGGGCTGTATAATTACAAAAATGTTTTTATAATTACTTGAGAATATGTAACAGCAAATTTACTCATGTGTCTGTTTTATCTTAGACAAAATGGAAAAAGCTAATTTTCTAGGGTTATTTGCCATTCAAGTTTCTGCTTGTTCTTAATCAAGCGAATCATTATCTGTGTCTCTTTGGTCGGAATGTCATCAACTTCAAACAAACTGTGTGCCTCCAGAAGAGCTGGAGTGGGTACATGGCATAGACTTTGTAGTTGGAAGAGTCAGAGTACATGTAGGTAATAGGAATCCTGGAGATAGGTTTCTTTCATGCAGCACCTCTAGGAGCCTATGCCACACAGACACTCTTCATCTCTGGAGCAAGATGTGGCTTGCAGCATTTCTCAGGTGTATTTTCCCATGGAACCGAACTTTCCACACCCCAAAACTTTTTTTCAGTACTTATTTCTTGAGAGGAAATAACAGATAAAGCATGGGCTTTGAGGTCAAACCTTTCCAGATTTGAATTTCAACTTTACTACTCTCTACTTTTTCATCTCAAGCCAGGAACTTTGCCTCTCCAACTCTCAGTTTCTTCAGAGGTAAGATACCTGTTGTAAAGACCAAGAGCAATTAGGCAAGAAAAGAAATACTTAAAACAATGCCTGGCACACAAAAAAACACTCACTCTGTGGCTGCTGTTGCAGCTACTACAGCAAAATAATTAATACCAGAGCTGTATCTCCCTCTCACATATTTTCTCTGACTTTCAGACATGGGTTTTTAGCTGCCTGTTTTCTGTTCACATATGTGTTCCACAGAGACCTCAAATTCAGTATGTACACCCAAAATTTATATAATCTTCCTTTATATCTTCTCTAGTTGATACAGCCACATCCAGTCAACTGCTAAATCTGGTCAGCTGTGTCTCCTAAATATATCTCACATCCATTCACCTCTCCTCAGTTTCAAGCCTGTGTCATAGCTTGCCTGGGCTACTCCTGTTGTCTCTCTGGAGTACTTTCTATGTTACCAACCTGGCTTCTCATTGCAGCCCAAATGCTCAGTCTAAACATTAGGGGATCATGCTGCTTCTCAAGTTTGAACTTTCAGAGCCTCTCTAAGGCCCACAATAGGGTTTTTCAAACTTGCTAACCCTAACACCAGTTGAAGTCCTTAAAATTATAGATTCCTGGAACGTCTCCAGGAATCCTTTCCTCTAGAGATTCTGATCCAGATGATCTTGGGTTTGGCCCAGGATATTTGCATTTTAAGTAAGTTGCCAGGTACTACTAATGGTAGTCAAATTTGGAAATTCTTCACACGTAAATAATCCACACTGTGTTGCATGGCACCTCTGGCCAGCTATCCAGTACTCTCTTTTCTATTTTATTTTTATTTTTATTTTTTTGGAGACAGGGTCTCGCTCTGTTGCCCAGACTGGGGGTGCAAGGCTGCATGCAGCCTTGACATCAGCAGGCTCAAAGCAATCATCCCACTTCAGCCTCCTGAGTCGCCAGAGCTATAAATGTACACCATCATGCCCAGCTAATATTTAATTTTTTGTAGAGACAGGATCTCGCCATATTTCCAAAGCTATTCTTGAACTCCTGGGCTCAAGTGATCCTCCTGCCTTGGCCTCCCAAAGTGCTAGAATTACAGGCACGAGCCACTGTGCCCAGTCTTGTCAGCCCCTTTCTATGCAATTATAGCATTTTCACATCGTGGTGCAATTTTTGGTTTATATGTGTCTCTGTTCCACCAGACTTGAGGACAGGAATTCATTTCTATAGCCTCAGCATTTAGTTCAGTTTCTGCAAAACGATAGAAGTTAGTGAATGTTTGTTGAAAGAATAAAAGGGAAAGAGGAAGGCTAGAAAGAACCCTTGCATTATACCAGTAGTTACAAAAATGTTACTTGGAGTCCTGAAGTGTCTCAAGGAGAACTGGTGGTCAGAGTGGAGGCCTAACTATGGAGGATTCCTGCGTTATCCCCCTTTCCTGAAACCCTCACCTCTGATTCAACCCAAGAAATTTTTTATATGTTGGTGAACAGAGTAAGATTCTGTTGAAAAGAAGAGAAAAGCTGACACTAAAAATAAATTTGGAAACCATAGCCCTGTACCATCATTTGCCTTTATAAAACCCCTTTTTTTGTGTATTTCTGCTTTCTGTGCTTTAAAATGAAGTGGGAAAACTTAATTTGAGAAATAAAGCCAAGTGATCTAAATTGGAAAATGAATCTATGAGGGGATATTAGATATTTCCTTTTTTTTGCATTTTTTTTTATTATTATACTTTAGGGTTTTAGGGTACATGTGCACAATGTGCAGGTTTGTTACATATGTATCCATGTGCCATGTTGATTTCCTGCACCCTGTTGGGTCATACAGTGTAGTATAACCTTGGGGCTACTTGCTTATTTTCAAGCACCTGGCAGGTTATCATGAGAGAGATGCTAAGCAGCTGGCATCCATATTCATGGAGGACCGAATGAGGAACATAAAGATTAAATTGAAAAAGTTGGGAGAATTCCTCTAAATTTATTTGAGAAAACTGCTTCCGTTTCCAGAACAGAGTCTTTAGGATGTACCCTCATTGAGGATAAGAAACTTGTCTCTGCCTTAGTGCCTGGCATGGGCTGGTACCTCATTGGCAGTCACCAAACATTTGTTGAAGGGATACATGAATTGCCATCAATGAAGGCATATACAAAATGCAGTGCCATCCAAGAATTATAAATCTCAAAAAAGGTAGTTAAAATTAAGACACCATTAGACTTGTCACAGATTGAAATTATGGGATTCATTTGTAAGAACTTGACCAATAATATGAAATTAATGTAACTTCATATGCTATATGTCCATAGTTCATCATCATAAAAACAACTAAAGGTAGAGTAGTTGTCTTGTAATATTGCTTACTGAAGAGTAAGAATTAACCATCTCTTTTTCTTTTGAAAGAGATCAGATAGTAACTTAGAAAGATGGTTTCTCATTCATATTAAAGAGAAAGAATTACTCATATAGAGGTGTGAGTGTTTATGAAATCTCATGAGTAAATTTGACTCTCTTGGCCACAGTTTCTGTTACACCTTTGAAGAGTATGAGTACTTGCTCTTGCTCTAGTTGCCAGGTAGATTCAATCAGCATTTATCTGAATATGTTTCTACAGACTCCATTGCCTTACACAAAAGTGGGTTGTGGGGTAAAATGTCACCTGTCCCCTTAGTTCTTAAAACATATACCACCATTTTAAGCCTCTGAAAAGTCCTAGAGGGTAGAAACCTGTCTGTGTTCAATACAGTATTTCCCAACAATATTTTGCCACTTTTTTTGTAAAACAACTATCGACAAATCATGGGAACATTGGATAGATTATTTGTCTTCAAATAGTTTGAATGTTAATGGAAAGCAGCATTTATTTATCATACCCATTGGAGAAGCTAGCAAAATATATAAATAAACAGGTATATAAACAGGTGTGATAGATAAATGAAATAATTATATGTATGCCCAAAGCCCTCTGAAGTGAAAAAAAAGACAGTTATTTTGAGTGTTAAAAATTGTCAAAAAGGCCAGGTGAAACTAGAGTATGAAAGTCTTGAGGAAATGTAAAGCTCAGGTTGGCACTGTGAGAACTAAACTTAAGGGCTTCCTTTCATTATTGAGGAGAAAAAGAGAAGTTCCTATGTTCTGATAGAGCCAGCAAGCCTATTTACCTAGATATTTGCTTAATCTACCATTTTATCTTTGGACAAGACCTTGGTGTAAGTCCCTCCAAATAGTACCCCGCTATGGGCAGCTCCAAAAAGCAGCCTGTTGGGAAGGTGTCTGCTTTTGAGAGATTCACAGAGCGTATAATGTGGGGATGAGAGCAATTGTATGTTTTTCTTCTGAAGAGTAGTACAGAAGTTATGATAGATTCTCTTGAAAATCTCTTCGAAACACATAAACTTCCTGAAACCTACTTTTATACTCATGTATCTGTGAAGACATATTATCACATTATTAGATAATTGGGGATTGTTATGTGCATGGTATACGTATTAGTTAGATCAACTTCTGTAACAAATACAAAATATATTATGGTTCAAACACAATAAAAGTGTATTTTCTTGCTTTTATAACAGCCCTGGGTGGGTGAATTTGCAGTTAGTAAGGTAGCCTTCATCCACACATTCATTTAGGGACCAAGACTAATGGATAATCTGCCATCATCAATACATAGCACCAAAGTTGTACTGGGGGTCATCTCCACTCCGGGTCTCTAGAAGGGGAAAAAGCATGAAGGCACATATATAAGAAGTTTTTGGCCGGGCGCGGTGGCTCACGCCTGTTATCCCAGCACTTTGGGAGGCCGAGGCGGGCGGATCACAAGGTCAGGAGATCAAGACCACGGTGAAACCCTGTCTCTACTAAAAATACAAAAAATTAGCTGGGCGTGGTGGCAGTCGCCTGTAGTCCCAGCTACTGGGGAGGCTGAGGCAGGAGAATGGCGTGAACCCGGGAGGCGGAGCTTGCAGTGAGCCCAGATCGCGCCACTGCACTCCAACCTGGGCGACAGAGCGAAACTCCGTCTCAAAAAAAAAAAAAAAAAAAAAAAGTTTTTAGGACTAAGCCTAGAAATTGCACACATCACATTCATTCACATTTTGGTGTCTAGAATTCAGTCACATGGCTCCACTCAACTGCAATGGGGGGGCTAAGATGTATACTCTGGCTGTGTACCCAAGAAGAAACAGAAAACATGGATTTAGTGAGCATCTGGGGGACTGTGTCTGTCACAACATACTTGATGCTTGTTGGTCCTTTGTCACCAAATTAGAAGGTTGATTTGTGCTATCTCATTTGCTCCCTCCTGGCTCATGGATGTTTCTGCATAGTGTGATGGTGATGTACCCATTCATTTTATGGTGACCCTCATTAGCAAACTTCCACACACCATACAGCAGTTCTTCAGGAAATTTCCACCTTTTTCCATTCAACATTTATTGAGCACCTATTATAGGGTTAGGCTCTTAGAAGTACTAGAGGTACAGAGGGGAACAAATGTTCTTATCCTTGGGATTTTATTCTCTTGTGTAAGAGAAAGGCAATAAACAAAGAAAGAAAATAATTAGTTTGTGCCACATGCTGTAAAAAAGTGAGTAAGTAATGGGAAGGGGTAAAGGAGTACTGCTCTTGCCAACATGTCAAAGTTGGCTTCTCTAGGAAACTGGCATTTAGGCTAAGATCTGAAGGATGGTAGTGAGCCAGCCACTTGGGCTGAAAGAACAGCATTCCAGAGAAAACAACATACACAAAGGTCCTAAGGCAAGAATGAGCTTGACATGTTCAAGAAACTTGTATCTAGGACACCAGTGTGTGTTGGAGAATAAGCAAGAAAGGCTCATGTGAGATGAGATGGGGCTGTAAGACAGGCCAAGTCAAGTGTTTCACACAAGGCCATGCAGATTTTGGAGAGTTTACCTGTTATCTGAGAGTGAGAGTAAACCACGAAAAAGTTTGTTGTTTGTTTGTTTTCTGTAACAGCTTTATGTAATATAATTCACATACTATAGAGTTTACCCATTCAAAGGGTACAGTTCAGTGGCTTTTATTATATTAGAGTTATGCAACCATTTCCACAGTCCATCTTAGAACAGTATCATCAACTCAAAAAGAAATCCCATACCATTTAATAGTCACTCCATTTACTCCAAACCCCCAGCCCTAGGCAAACACTAATCTATTTTCAGTCTCTGTGGATTTGCCTATTGTAGACATTTCATAAAAATGGAATCATACAGTGTGTGGTCTTATATGATTGGCTTCCATTACTTAGAATATTGTTTTCAAGGTTCATCAACATTTTAGTATGTGTCAGTACTTCATTACTTTTATGGCTGAATAATATTTTGTTATTTGGCTATATCTACCACATTTTATCCATTTGTCAGTGGATATTTTGGTTGTTTTCACCTTCTGTCTATTATTAATAATGCTATGAACATTCATGTACAAATTTTTTTGTGACCATATGTTTTATTTCTCTTGGATATATACCTAGGAGTAGAATTTCTGGGTCATGCGGTTACTAGCTAACCTTTTGAGGAACTTCCAGACTGTTTTTCCAAAGTGGCAGTACCATTTTGCATTCCCATCAGCTGTGTATGATGGTTCCAGTTTCTCCATTTCTTTGTCAGCACTTATGATTATCTATCATTTTTAATAAAGCCATTCTAGAGGTGTGAAGTGGTACCCTCATTGTGCTTTTGATTTGCAATTCCCTGATGACTAATGATGCTGAACATCTTTTCATGTGTTTATTTGCCATTTGTGTATTTTCTTTGGAGAAATATCTATTCAAGTTACCCACTTTTGAATTGTCTTTTTATTATTGAATTTTAAGAGAGCTTTATATATTATAGGTACAAGTCCCTTATCTGTATATGATTTATAAATATTTTTGCCCATTCTGTGGCTTGTTTGTTGCTTTCTTCATGGTGTCTTTTGATGCACAGTAGTTTTTTACTGTAATGAAGTCCCTTTTTTTGTTGTTGCTTGTGCTGTTGGTGTCCTTCCTACCTAAGAAACCATTACTTAATTCAAGGTCATGAGAATTTATACCTATATTTTCTACTAAGAATTTTGTAGTTTTAGCTCTTACATGTAGATCTATGATTCATTTTTACTTAATTTTTATGTATGGTGTGAAATAAAGGTCCAGCTTCATTCCTTTGCATGTGAATATCTAGTTGTCCCAACACTGTTTGTTGAAATACTATTCTTTTCTCCACTGAGTTATCTTAACACCCTTGTAAAAAATCAGTTGACAGCATGAAAAGGTTTTAAGCTGGGAAAAGATATGATCTGATTTGTATTTTAAAAGGATCAGTCTCTCCAAGAATGGCTTTTAGAGAGGCAAAAACGGAAGTAGAGCCGGGAAGCTGTTATAATAATCCAAGTTAGTCAAGTAATGGCCAAGACTCGTAGCAGCAAAGGAGATGGCAAGCTTTTTAAAGATTGAAGATACTTTGGGGAGAGAATTGCCTTGACTCTGTTTTTGCCACTTTTTCACTTATCTGTGTCACAGCTGTCTTTTCTACCTTTCCCCATTACATTTTCTCTTAAATGGTCTTGAGAATTTTTTTCTGTTATTTTTGGAAGTGTTTTTTTGTTTTTTTTTGAGACGGAGTCTCGCTCTGTCGCCCAGGCTGGAGTGCAGTGGTGCAATCTCGGCTCACTGCAAGCTCCGCCTCCCGGGTTCATGCCATTCTCCTGCCTCAGCCTCTCCAAGTAGCTGGGACTACAGGCGCCCGCCACCACGCCAGGCTAATTTTTTGTATTTTTAGTAGAGACGGGGTTTCACCGTGGTCTCGATCTCCTGACCTCATGATCCGCCCACCTCGGCCTCCCAAAGTGCTGGGATTACAAGCGTGAGCCACGGCGCCCAGCCTTTTTTTTTTTTTTTTTTTTTACTTTACTTTTTTTTATTTCCTATCTGTGATAAAACTGACAACTTATTTGTATCTACACTATTACTAAAACCACAGCTTATTTGTATCTACACCTATTGTTTCCTTCTTCACTCTTTCCTGGATTCTATCCCTCTTCACCTACTCAGTGATTTTCCTTTACCAGTTATATCCTGTGTCTTCAGTAGTTCTCCTTCTGTAAGCCTTGTCCCATTAGATATAAATTTTCTTAGGTGTATCCCATCTATTTTTGAGTCAGGTTTTTAAAATGTAATTTATACACAGTAAAATTCACCCTTTTTAATGCATAGTTCAGTGAGTCCTGACAAATGTATATAGTTGTGAAACCATCACCACAGTCAAGAAGTAGAGCATTTCATCACTCTCAAAAAGTTCCCTCATGTACCTTTGCAGTCAGTCCCTACCCTTCTTCCCCAGTCCTAGCAACTGATTTGATTTCTGTTCCTATAGTTTTGTCCTTTCCAGAATGCAATATAAATGGAGACATAGAGCCTATGGCCTTTTTTCACTGAGTTTTTTCATTTAGTATAATGCTTTTGATATTCATCCATATTATTATACATCCCAGTAGTTTGTTTTTTAAAATTGTGAAATGATACTCTATTATGTAGATTATTCATTTATCCCCCTGGTGGATATTTGGGTTCTTACATGTTTTGGCCATTGTGGATAATGCTGCTATAAATATTTATATATAGATCTTTGGGTAAATTTTTTCATTTCTCGTGAGTAAACACATAGGAGAATTACTGGGTCATTTAGTATGTATATGTTTATAAGAAACAGTCAAGCTGTTTTCCAAAGTGGATGTACCATTTTGCATTCTTACCAACAGTTTATGAGAGGTTTAGTTCTAGTTACTTGACATTCTTACCAGCCTTTGGTATATTCATTCTTTTTTTTTTTTTTTTTTTTTTTTGAGATGGAGTTTCTCTCTTGTTGCCCGGGCTGAAGTGCAATGGTACAATCTCGGCTCACTGCAACCTCTGCCTCCCGGGTTCAAGCAATTCTCCTGCCTCAGCCTCCAGAGCAGCTAGGATTACAGGCACAGGCCACCATGCCTGGCCAATTTTTGTGTTTTTAGTAGAGACGAGGTTTCACCATGTTGACCAGGCTGGTCTCGAACTCCTGACCTCATGTGATCTGCCCACCTCGGCCTCTCAAAGTGCTGGGATAACAGGCGTGAGCCACCGTGCCCGGCTGGTATATTCATTCTTTAATTATAGCTATTCTAGTAGGTGTGTAATGGTATCTCACTGTGTTTTTTGTTTTCTGTTGTGTGTGTGTGTATGTGTGTGTGTGATGGAGTTTTGCTCTTTTGCCCAGGCTGGAGTGCAGTGGCGTGATCTAGGCCCACTGCAACCTGCGCCCCCTGGGTTCAAGCGATTCTTCTGTCTCAGCCTCCTGAGTAGCTGGGATTACAGGCACCTGCCACCATGCCTGGCTAATTTTTGTATTTTTAGCAGAGACGGGGTTTCACTATGTTGGCCAGACTGGTCTGGAACTCCTGACCTCAGGAGATCTACCCGCCTCATCCTCCCAAAGTGCTGGGATTACAAGTGTGAGACACCACACCCAGCCCTCACCGTGTTTTTAATTTGCATTTCTCTAATGATTAATGATATTTTATTGTGCTTATTTGCCATCTCTGCACATCCTTTGGTGAAGGGTCTGTTCAAATCTTGTGTCCATTTTTTATTTGAATGTTTATTCTTATTGGACATTTTATATGTTCTCAATACAGTTTTTTCTTAGGTGAATGTTTTGTGATTATTTTCTCTCAGTCTGTAGCTCGTCCTTTCATTTTCTCACCAGTATCTTTTAAAAAGAAAGCTTTTAATTTCTGTAAAGTCTAATTTATCATTTTATTGTGATTTGTGATATTTGCTTAATAATCTCTGGCCACAGAAAGTTTTCTACTATGTGCTACATGGGGAAACAAATGTGAACAAGATATACAAGATACTTGTCTTCATTTTTCACTGAGTTGTCTTCTTTTACAGTTTTAGCTCTTGTATTCGAGCCTGTGATACATTCAAGTTAATTTTTATAAGCAAGGGTCAAGGCTTAGTTTTTTTCATATGGATTGTTCAGCACCATTTGCTGAATGTACTGTACACCCCCCTTGATACCTTCATTTGAAATTAATTGACTATGTATATGTGGGTTATCCCATATTTTAACAAAGACTCTCTCAACCCCACATGCCCATTTAACTAAAAATGCATCACTTCCACCTCTTCACAACCATTCTTTAAAGTGTGGGCTAGACTGTGCTTCATCATTTCTTTCTTACTCCTCACACTGGCATCTTTCTCTACCATTTCATTAAAACAGTTCTTGCCAGAATCACCAGTGATCTGTATTCGAGAGTTTTGTCCTTGTTACATGTGACTCTCAGTGGTCTTGGACCTTGTTGACCCCTCCCTCCTCTTTCAGACACTCTCTTCACTTGACCAGTGCAACATCTCACCATCCTTCATATTTTTCTTCTGTTTTTCCATTTGCCCCATGCGTCTACTTTGATAGTTTTTCTTTTACCCATTTCTTAAATGTCATTGTCCCTCAGCAATCTGACCAAAGCCCCTTTTTCTCTTTGTTCTTTGCATGTTCCCTGCTTATTCCCATTTGTTCCCCTGGCTGAAGAATCTCAAATTTATATCTGACCCAAATCTTTCTGAGATTCATTTCTGCGTGTCTAACTGCCTACGAGGACCGTAGCTGTATGAGGAAAAAGTACCTTGTATGTGTCTTGTTCACATTTATATTCACATGCCAAGCACACAGAACTTAATAACAATTTGTAGACTGATCAAATGAATACATGAACAAACTAAACTGATACTACATATATTCCATGAATACATGACTGGAGGCACAAGATAAGTAAGTTACTTTTGGAATCACATACTTTATCTTCACCATGGCACAGTTTTCCTTTACAGTTGGTAGTGAATCTTTGGATAAAGAGGTGGGAATGAGATTCTGCACAGGGGCAGGAAGGAGATGCGAGAGTAAAGAGACATTTCTCCAAATGTTGCAAACACTGTTTCTAAGGTTTTCTAGTCCAGTAATTTTAATTTCCTCCTGAAATTATGTATATTATTTAGAGAATAAAATATTTAGTGGCTCTATTAAATTCTGACGGTGGCTTTAGCTATAACACATCATTTCTTTTTGAATTTCCACCAAAGATTTTATAAGTTGCTGTAACATTTTGTAAGACCTAAAGCAAGCTTGTCCAACCTGTGGTCCACAGGCTGCATGCAGCCCACGATGGCTTTGAATGCAGCCCAACACAAATTCGTAAACTTTCTTAAAACATTGTGAGATTTTTTTTATTTTTATTTTTATTTTTTAGCTCATCAGCTACCATTAGTGTTAGTGTATTTTATGTGTGGCCCAAGACAGTTCTTCTTCTTCCATTGCAACCCAGGGTAGCCAAAAGATTGGACACTGCTGCCCTAAAGTGATTCTCAAGAGTTATATAAAACAGCACTCCCCAATGTTTTTGGCATCAGTGAGCAATTTCATGGAAGCCAATTTTTCCATAGACTGATGGGTGGAGATGGTGGTGTGGGATGGTTTTGGGATGAAGCTGTTCTACCTTAGATCATCAGGCATTAAGTTAGATTCTCATAAGGAACACACAACCTATATCCCTCCACGTGAAGTTCACAATAGGGTTTGTGCTCCTGTGAAAATCTAATGCTGCTGCTGATCTGACAGGAGGCAGAGCTCAGGTGGTAATGCTTGTCCACCTGCCGCTCACCTGCTGTGCGGCCCAGTTCCTCACAGGCCACAGGCCTGTAGCAGTCTGCAGCCTGGGGTTGGGGACTTCTGATATAGAAGATGTAAATTTGGTAATGTAGATTCTTTCAGATCTAATATGATGAATAGTTTTATGATGATCTGAGTACTCACATCAAAGAATGTATATGCTTGTTATGGATTTCGCATCATGCTGGTGTTTTGGGAATATCTGGGAGAAATATAAGATACAGTCCTCCTTACTGCCCTCAGGGAGCACACACCTTCAAACAGATAAAACACACAGCTACAATCAGCAAATAAACAGAAGCACCTATCAGGCAGTTTGTGGTTTCCTTTGTATGTTACTTGGCAGGAAAAAAGAGGGTGTCCTGCCACTAGACATGTGTTTTTGGCCTTGCTTGTCACTGCAAGCTGCTATGTAAATATGTTTAGTGTTTTTCCATATCTGCTCTTTTTCTTTATTCTGGAGTGTGTTACTCACATTTCTCTATATCTTTCTTTCCTACATTTCAGTGAGCGGTTTCTGGTAAGACTGAACAAGAATGGTGGGCCAAGGAACCCAGAGAAGATAGAACGAATGTGTGCCCTTTTTACAGTATGTACGAATTCTCTTTTCCTCCTTTGCTGTTGACTCTAACCAGTGGCCTGCTATGTGGATATTGTCACCCTGGAAACAAGCCTTTAGTCTTATTTCCACAAACACTGGGGAGAATAGGACTTGATTTATGTTTCTATTAGGTTTTAATAAAATATTTATAGAAAACTGAAATTATATACAGGTTTAAACTTAATTTTTATTAATGAAATATCAAGTACCTTTCACTGATACAGATTTTATAAGCTATTTCATATAATAGACACTTAAAACCTGACAGAACCAGCCTGGACAACATGCCAAAACCCAATCTGTAGAAAAAATTCAAAAATTAGCCGGGTGTGGCGTGTGTCTGTAGTCACAGCTACTTGGGGATGTGAGGCGAGAGGACCGCCTGAGCCCAGGAGGTTGAAGCTGCATGAGCCAAGGTCGCACCACTGCACTTCAGCCTAGGTGAAAAAGTGAGACCAGACCCTGTCTCAAAAAAAAAAAAAAAAAATCTGACATAGGTCTTTCTTACTGTTCTTATCCAAGGCCACTGGGAATTTCTCTGAGATGTATAATTTCTGATGCATAATTTATTTTAAAGGTATCCACCAAGTTTACAGCTTTGTAGTTTGTTAGTGAGTTCATATACAGCAAGACAAACTAAATAGTCCTCTTCCAAATACTAAATAGGGGATCTTTTCCTACTGTGATCTGTACTTTTCTTTATATATATATATATACTTTAAGTTCTAGGGTACATGTGCACAACATGCAGGTTTGTTACATAGGTATACATGTGCCATGTTGGTTTGCTGTACCCATTAACTGGTGATTTACATTACGTATTTCTCCTAATGCTATCCCTCCCCCCGACCCCACCCCACAACAGGCCCCCGTGGGTGATGTTCCCCACCCTATGTCCAAGTGTTCTCATTGTTCAAGTCCTACCTATCAGTGAGAACATGCAGTGTTTGGTTTTCTGTCCTTGTGATAGTTTGCTTAGAATGATGGTTTCCAGCTTCATCCATGTGCCTGCAAAGGACATGAAATCATCCTTTTTTATGGCTGCATAGTATTCCATGGTGTATATGTGCCACATTTTCTTTATCCAGTCTATAATTGGTGGACATTTGGGTTGGTTCTAAGTCTTTGCTATTGTAAATGGTGCCTCAATAAACATACATCTCCATGTGTCTTAATAGTAGCATGATTTATAATCCTTTGGGTATATACCCAGTAATGGGATCACAGGGTCAAATGGTATTTCTAGTTCTAGATCCTTGAGGAATCACCACACTATCTTCCACAATGGTTGAACTAGTTTACACTCCCACCAACAGTGTAAAAGCGTTCCTATTTCTCCACATCCTTTCCAGCACCTGTTGCTTCCTGACTTTTTAATGATCGCCATTCTAACTGGCGTGAGATGGTATCTCATTGTGGTTTTGATTTGCATTTCTCTGATGACCAGTGATGATGAGCATTTTTTCATGTGTCTGTTAGCCGCATAAAAGTCTTCTTTTGAGAAGTGTCTGCTCATATCCTTTGCCAACTTTTTGATGGGGTTCTTTGTTTTTACTCTTATAAATCTGCTTAATTTATTTGTAGATTCTGGATATTAGCCCTTTGTCAGATGGGTAAATTGCAAAAATTTTCTCCCATTCTGTAGGTTGCCTGTTCACTCTGATGGTAGTTTCTTTTGCTGTGCAGAAGCTCTTTAGTTTAATTAGATCCCATTTGTCAATTTTGGCTTTTGTTGCCATTGCTTTTGGTGTTTTAGACATGAAGTCCTTGCCCATGCCTATGTACTGAATGGTACTGCCTGGGTTTTCTTCTAGGGTTTTTATGGTTTTAGGTTTAACATGTAAGTCATTAATCCATCTTGAATTAATTTTTGTATAAGGTGTAAGGAAGGGATCCAGTTTCAGCTTTCTACATATGGCTAGCCAGTTTTCCCAGCACCATTTATTAAATAGGGAATCCTTTCCCCATTGCTTGTTTTTGTCAGGTTTGTCAAAGATCAGATGGTTGTACATGTGTGGTGTTATTTCTGAGGCCTCTGTTCTGTTCCATCGGTCTATATCTCTGTTTTGGTACCAGTACCATGCTGTTTTGGTTACTGTAGCCTTGTAGTATAGTTTGAAGTCAGGTAATGTGATGCCTCCATCTTTGTTCTTTTGGCTTAGGATTGTCTTGGCAATGTGGGCTCTTTTTTGGTTCCATATGAACTTTAAAGTAGTTTTTTCCAATTCTGTGAAGAAAGTCATTGGTAGCTTGATGGGGATGGCATTGAATCTATACATTACCTTGGGCAATACGGCCATTTTCATGATACAGATTCTTCCTATCCATGAGCATGGAATATTCTTCCATTTGTTTGTATCCTCTCTTATTTCGTTGAGCAGTGGTTTGTAGTTCTCCTTGAAGAGGTCCTTCACATCCCTTGTAAGTTGGATTCCTAGGTATTTTATTCTCTTTGTAGCAGTTGTGAATGGGAGTTCACTCATGATTTGGCTCTCTGTCTGTTATTGGTGTATAGGAATGCTTGTGATTTTTGCACATTGATTTTGTGTCCTGAAACTTTGCTGAAGTTGCTTATCAGTTTAAGGAGATTTTGGGCTGAGACAATGGGGTTTTCTAAATATACAGTCATGTCATCTGCAAACAAGGACAATTTGACTTCCTCTTTTCCTAATTGAATATCCTTTATTTCTTTCTCTTGCCTGATTGCCCTGGCCAGAACTTCCAACACTATGTTGAATAGGAGTGGTGAGAGAGGGCATCCCTGTCTTGTGCCAGTTTTCAGTGGGAATGCTTCCAGTTTTTGCCCATTCAGTATGATATTGGCTGTGGGTTTGTCCTAAATAGCTCTTATTATTTTGAGATACGTTCCATCAATACCTAGTTTATTGAGAATTTTTAGCATGAAGGGCTATTGAATTTTGTCAAAGGCCTTTTCTGCATCTATTGAGATAATCATGTGGTTTTTGTCATTGGTTCTGTTTATGTGATGGATTACATTTATTGATTTGTGTATGTTGAACCAGCCTTGCATCCCAGGGATGAAGCCAACTTGATCGTGGTAGATAGGCTTTTTGATGTGCTGCTGGATTCGGTTTGCCAGTATTTTATTGAGGATTTTTGCATCGATGTCCATCAGGGATATTGGTCTAAAATTCTCTTTTTTGTTGTTGTGTCTCTGCCAGGCTTTGGTATCAGGATGATGCTGGCCTCATAAAATGAGTTAGGGAGGATTCCTTCTTTTTCTGTTAATTGGAATAGTTTCAGAAGGAATGGTACCAGCTTCTCTTTGTACCTCTGGTAGAATTCAGCTGTGAACCTGTCAGTCCTGGACTTTTTTTGGTTGGTAGGCTATTAATTATTGCCTCAATTTTAGAACCTGTTATTGGTCTATTCAGGGATTCAACTTCTTCCTGGTTTAATCTTGGGAGGGTGTATGTGTTCAGGAATTTATCCATTTCTTCTAGATTTTCTAGTTTATTTGTGTAGAGGTGTTTGTAGTATTCTCTGATGGTAGTTTGTATTTCTGTGGGATCAGTGGTGATATCCCCTTTTTCATTTTTTATTACATCTGTTTGTTTCTTCTCTCTTTTCTTCTTTATTAGTCTTGCTAGCGGTTTATCAATTTTGTTGATCTTTTCAAAAAGCTCCTGGATTCATTGATTTTTCAAAGGGTTTTTTGTGTCTCTATCTCCTTCAGTTCTGCTCTGATCTCAGTTATTTCTTGCCTTCTGCTAGCTTTTGAATGTGTTTGCTCTTGCTTCTCTAGTTCTTTTAATTGTGATGTTAGGGTGTCAATTTTAGATCTTTCCCACTTTCTTTTGTGGGCATTTAGTGCTATACATTTCCCTCTACACACTGCTTTGAATGTGTCCCAGAGATTCTGGTATGTTGTGTCTTTGTTCTCATTGGTTTCAAAGAATATGTTTATTTCTGCCTTCATTTAGTTATTAACCCAGTAGTCATTCAGGAGCAGATTGTTCAGTTTCCATGTAGTTGTGCAGTTTTGAGTGAGCTTCTTAATCCTGAGTTCTAATTTGATTGCACTGTGGTCTGAGAGACAGTTTATTGTGATTTCTGTTCTTTTACATTTGCTGAGGAGTGCTTTACTTCCAACTATGTGGTCAATTTTGGAATAAGTGTGATGTGGTGCTGAGAAGAATGTATATTCTGTTGATTTGGGGTGGAGAGTTCTGTAAATGTCTATTAGGTCTGCTTGGTGCAGAGCTGAGTTCAATTCTTGGGTGTCCTTGTTAGCCTTCTGTCTCGTTGATCTGTCTAATGTTGACAGTGAGGTGTTAAAGTCTCCCATTATTATTGTGTGGGAGTCTAAGTCTCTTTGTAGGTCTCTAAGGACTTGCTTTATGAATCTTGGTGCTCCTTAGCTCTTCTTGTTGAATTGATCCCTTTACCATTATGTAATGCCCTTCTTTGTCTCTTTTGATCTTTATTGGCTTAAAGTCTGTTTTATCAGAGACTAGGATCGCAACCCCTGCTTTTTGTTTTTTTTTGCTTTCCATTTGCTTGGTAGATCTTCCTCCATCCCTTTATTTTGAGCCTGTGTATGTCTCTGCACATGAGATGGGTCTCCTGAATACAGCACAATGATGGGTCTTAACTCTTTATCCAATTTGCCAGTCTGTGTCTTTTAATTGGGGCATTTAGCCCATTTACATTTAAGGTTGATATTGTTATGTGTGACCTGAGGGACCTGACTGTTAGAAGGAAAACTAACAAACAGAAAGGAATAGCATCAGCATCAACAAAAAGGACATCCACACCAAAACCCTATCTGTAGGTCACCAGAATCAAAGACCAAAGGTAGATAAAAACACCCCACTGTCAATATTAGACAGATCAATGAGACAGAAGGTTATAGGTAGATATCTGATCTTATCATTTTAATGTTAGCTGGTTATGTTGCCCATTAGTTGATGCAGTTTCTTCCTAGCATTGATTGTCTTTACAATTTGGCATGTTTTTGCCGTGGCTGGTACCAGTTGTTCCTTTCCGTGTTTAGTGCTTCCTTCAGGAGCTCTTGTAAGGCAGGCCTGGTGGTGACAAAATCTCTCAGCATTTGGTTGTCTGTAAAGGATTTTATTTCTCCTTCACTTATGAAGCTTAGTTTGGCTGAATATGAAATTCTGGGTTGAAAATTCATTCTTTAAGAGTGTTCAATAGCGGCCCCCACTCTGTTCTGCTTATAGAGTTTCTGCTGATAGATCCGCTGTTAGTCTGATGGGCTTCCCTTTGTGGGTAACCTGACTTTTTTCTCTGGCTGCCCTTAACATATTTTCCTTCATTTCAACTTTGGTGAATCTGACAATTGTGTGTCTTAGAGTTGCTCTTCTCAAGGAGTATCTTTGCGGCATTCTCTGTATTTCCTGAATTTGAATGTTGGCCTGCCTTGCTAGGTTAGGGAAGTTCTCCTGGGTAATAACCTGAAGAGTGTTTTCCAACTTGGTTCCATTCTCCCCCTCACTTTTAGGTACACCAATCAGACATAGATTTGGGCTTTTCACATAGTCCCGTATTTCTTGGAGGCTTTGTTTATTTTTACTTTTTTTTCTCTAAACTTCTCTTCTCACTTTATTTCATTAATTTGATCTTCAATCACTGATACCCTTTCTTCCACTTGATCAAATTGGCTATTGAAGCTTGTGCATGTGTCATGTAGCCCTTGAGCCATGGTTTTCAGCTCCATCAGGTCATTTAAGGTCTTTTCTACCCTGTGTATTCTAGTTAGCCATTCGTCAAATCTTTTTTCAAAGTTTTTAGCTTCTTTGAGATGGGTTTGAAGATCCTCCTTTAGCTCGGAGAAGTTTGTTATTACTGACCTTCTGAAGCCTACTTCTGTCAACTCATCAAAGTCATTCTCCACCCTGCTTTGTTCCGTTGCTGGTGAAGAGCTGCAATCCTTTGGAGGAGAAGAGGTGCTCTGGTTTTTAGAATTTTCAGCTTTTCTGCTCTGGTTTCTCCCCATCTTTGTGGTTTTATCTAACTTTGGTATTTTATACTGGTGACCTACAGATGGGGTTTTGGTGTTGATGTCCTTTTTGTTGATGTTGATGCTATTCCTTTCTGTTTGTTAGTTTTCCTTCTAACAGTCAGGTCCCTCCGCTGCCGGTCTGTTGGAGTTTGCTGGAGGTCCATTCCAGACCCTGTTTGCCTGAGTATCACCAGCGGAGGCTGCAGAACAGCAAATATTGCTGCCTGATCCTTCCTCTGGAGGCTTCGCCTCAGAGGGGCACCCACCTGTATGAGGTGTCAGTCAGCCCATACTGGGAGGTGTCTCCCAGTTAGGCTACACGAGGGTCAGGGACCCACTTGAGGACGCAGTCTGTCCATTCTCAGAGCTCAAACACCATGCTGGGAGAACCGCTGCTCTCTTCAGAGCTGTTAGACAGGGACATGTAAGTCTGCAGAAGTTTCTGCTGCCTTTTGTTCAGCTATGCCCTGCCCCCCTAGGTGGGGTCTACAGAGGCAGCAGGCCTTGCAGAGCTGCAGTGGGCTCTGCCCCGTTCGAGCTTCCCCAACCGCTTTGTTTACCTACTCAAGCCTCAGCAATGGCAGATGCCACTCCCCTGCTAGGCTGCTGCCTCACAGGTCAGTCTTAGACAGCGGCACTAGCAGTGAGCAAGGCTCCGTGGGCATGGGCCCCATCCAGGATATCCCAGGCACAGGATATAATCTCCTGGTGTGCCATTTGCTAAGACAGTTGTAAAAGTGCAGTATTTGGGCGAGAGTGTCCCGATTTTCCAGGTACAGTCTGTCATGGCTTCCCCTGGCTAGGAAAGGGATATCCCCCGACCCATTGCACTTCCCAGGTGAGGTGATGTCCCGCCCTGCTTCGGCTTGCCCTCCTTGGGCTGCACCCACTGTCCAACCAGTCCCAATGAGATGAACCAGGCACCTCAGTTGGAAATGCAGAAATCACTGTCTTCTGCGTCGATCATGCTGGGAGCTGCAGACCAGAACTGTTCCTATTTGGCTATCTTGGAATGGAATCCCCTTGTTTCTGTACTTCAGTTTTTTCTGAAAAGCCATACTGTTGTTCATGGTCTATACAACTATGGACCAATCAACTTAGAAAAGATTTGGAAATCTGCTGATTAGAAAATACCAAACCTCACAATCCCACCTTGCCATGTGTGTTCTTCAAGTTTATTCTGATTTACTAATTTGTTTTTACCTTGTTAAAAACTATCCAGTGGTATTTATTTGAGTTAATTTATTTGCTGTAGAATAAAACAAGACTGTGTCACAATTTTAAACCAGTTTTGATTATTGTGGATTCTTTGATCTGTTTCAGTGATCCTGAGATACATCAAAACCTATTGTGATAGTTTCACAGTGTCACTGACCTTGCTTATGGTGTGTGATTGACAGGGGACAGATATTGTAAAGATTACATTGGGCCTCTTAAATGCAAATGGGATTAATCTGGAGATCTGATACGTGACTTTCTGTAAAAGATACAGTTATATTTGCTCACCTCACTTTTTAGTTCATTTACTGCAACTTTATCTTTCAAAACATCAAATGATGTTACTGCAGAATCAGAAACCACTTTCACAGGGATAGCTTTTATTGATAATGCTCCAGATGTATGGAAAGATTTATAAATCTAGCTAAGCTAAAATAATATTTTGTCCATCTTTGAGCTTAGCAGTAAAGGCTTAGGAGATAATGCAAGGAGAAAGAACAGGAAAAGCAGACCCATGATGGCGGTTAAGGGAGTTAAGATGGCTTAGTCTGGGAAGATCAGCTCTCTGTCTTCAATTGGAAAAGAATGAAAGAAAGAATCTAAATTGTAGTAAATGGGATTTAGGTTAGTCTATTGGCTGAGAGCTTCTGAAGTGGGAGTTCCTGAACACTGAGGTGGTTTTGTAGGACCTCCTTTCTGAAACAGAATTAGTAAGAGACACCCATCTTCTCGAATGTCTCAGTAACCTTAGGAGGTTTTTCTAAATTCTGATTCTCTGATATTACCTGGTAAAGCATCAGGAGAAATTGTTGATTCCTTGTTTCTTGGATTTGTGGGAACAGAGCTGCGTGCATGTGATGTCTTTGAATTCTTGAATATGATGAGTACAGTCTTTGTCTTTTGAAAAATGAACTTAATTAGGGTGGTATTTGAATGTAATTACAGTAAATCAAAATTTTCATTTAGCATTTTAATTATCCATATGAGCCCAGAGGCCAAAGCTATAGCTCCAACTTTATTGCACATAACATGCATGATGTGCTCTTGTTCTGCCACAATGGGAAGGCACAGGGTGCTAAATATACTATTAATACTTCCATAATTCTCTTTGTAGTGCAGCCCTAAATTTATTTTTTTTTTTGAATTTTTTTTTATTTTTGCAGTCAGCGTCTCACTCTGTGGCCCAGGCTTCAGTGTAGTGGCCTGATCATAGCTCACATAGAAACCTTGAACCTTTGGGCTCTAAGTGATCCTCCTGCCTCAGTCTCCTGAGTAGTGGGGCTATAGGTGCACACCATGCTTGGCTAATTTTTTTTTTAAGAGATGGCGTCTTGCTATTTTGCCCAGGCTGGTCTTGAACTGCTGGCCTCAAACAGCCCTCCCATCTTGGCCTCCCAAAATGCTGGGATTGCAGGTATGAGTCAATGTTCCCAGCCCAGCCCTGCCCTGGATTTTTTAAAAAGGTCCGAAACATGATTTGAGGATTTTTTACAAAGCACACAAGATTTCTGAACAAGATTATCTTAGCCAGGATTTTTATGTTTTACTTTAAGCTCTATGAAATTATATAGGTGGGACCTGTTTTCTCATTATCTGAGACTTGAGTTCCTCCTATGAGCTAAGGGAGTTTCCTAGATTGACGTATGTGCTGCAGAGTCTCAGAGTAAATGCAAGAAAATGTAGCCACAACTATGATTGATGCTGACCTGTTAGCTTACCTTAGAATATGGAAAAGGGAATCACACAAACTGAGCAGATTACAAGGTTACTCAGCACACTTCAGAGCCACATTAAAGTCACATTATTTGGCACGGCCTTATTCTCTTTGAGGCCTTAGTTTTTCTGACTTGGTTAGATTTTAGGGTTTCCTACCAAGGAAGAATTTTATCCAAGGAGACTGTGTTTTATACTTACATGGACAGCCAATACAATGAGGATTTTGCTGACTTTCATGCTAAACAATGGCTCTATAGATAAATGTGTGAAAGTATATCTATTTGTATTTACTCATTCTTAGATATTCAGGACCTCATACACACTGCCTGCAAGATGTCAGTAATGATTTGTTACATAAACAAATGAATAAATGTTTATTTGCTGTCATATTCAAGTGACCAACTCAGAGAATGCATTTGTACAGTTGTCCATGCATTAGCTGTCATTTTATTTTATATATTTTTTATACTCTTCTACATTCCAAGATAGAATTTTGAGTAGTGATTTTTTAGAGTTCAGAATTCAACTTGAATTACTATAATAACATTATGTATTAAAATACTACCTTATTTTCTGCAACTTACGTATGAATAAGCTGGTTTTATTTTGTATTCGTAAATCCCATTATCTCTATAGAGAAAGAGTGTCCCAGGCACAGGGAAGTTAATTAACTTTTTCATGTTTCAAATGAGTGAGTCTAAGATGCTGGACCCTAAGTCATTGTCCCCAGTTGTCTCTTCTACACACTGTTTAGTTGGGAGCAGCTTCCTAGTTAAGTAGGATTAGAGAGTTTGGTCCAGTGAACAAATCTAATTCATGCCATGTAATCAGGATTGAAATCCTGCTCACCAGATGAATGATAGATACATCACCCTTCTTCTCATCTTTCTTTTACAGGTCATGTGAGTAATATAACATAGATAACCACCCTTGGTGCTTAGTCTTGAAGAATATATGTTTAACAAACCTTATGGTAACTGTGTTTAGTCATGCACTTACATTTAATAAGATAGCTTTTATACTGAAATTCTGTGGAACTCACAAATAATAATTTTGCTTAAAATATTTTCTTGCACTAATTATTGTCTTATTTCTATTGATGTCAAATAAATACCACTGAAAGTTCTGGATGCTGTGTACATGATGGTCAGAAAGAGCCCCTACTCAGCCACTTGGAAAATACCATAAATTATACTTAGGGCTTCTTTTATTCACTCAGCAGAGTCAAGGGAAACATTTAGTATTTTTGTGTACAACCCATCAGATTAGTATTTGGACATCTTTGGAAACTGGCTTGAATTCCATAGGTACATTGGAGTCAGTGATTATACGAGTCATTTGATAGTTTGGATGTACACAATCCAGGCTGTGTAGGAGGAACCATTTCACTTTGAAATGTGTTGAACATTTCTATATCCTTCAGTAATCAACATCTTTCCATCCAAAAAAGTATATAAAAATGGTAACCTGGGCCGGGCGCGGTGGCTCACGCTTGTAATCCCAGCACTTTGGGAGGCCGAGGCGGGCAGATCACGAGGTCAGGAGATCGAGATCACGGTGAAACCCCGTCTCTACTAAAAATACAAAAAATTAGCCGGGTGTGGTGGCGGGCACCTGTAGTCCCAGCTGCTCGGAGAGGCTGAGGCAGGAGAATGGCGTGAACCCAGGAGGCGGAGCTTGCAGTGAGCCGAGATTGCACCACTGCACTTCAGCCTGGGCGACAGAGCGAGACTCCGCCTCAAAAAAAAAAAAAAAAAATGGTAACCTGGTTTTCAATTTTCACTTGTTTAGTACCATCTTAATAAGTATCAAAATATAGCACTATTTTAATAATATTTTAAATTCCATGTTCAATTAAAAGAATTAGTGAAATGGGGCATGAAACATCCTTTTTCAATATCAAACACAACTTTCATGTAAAAACATATCTTTGTGATTCCAGATATCAATTTATGTTTAATTATTTTGTAACCTGTTTCATTATAAACATACTTTATTATTTTAAGAACTTGACAAAATATTATAACCATCTAAAAGCTTCAGTTTCACCACTACATATTACTTTTTTTTTTTTGAGATGGAGTCTCTCTGTCACTGGAGTACAGTGGCACAATCTAGTTTCACTGCAGCCTCCACCTCCCAGGTTCAAGCTATTCTCCTGCTTCAGCCTCCTGAGTAGCTGGGATTACAAGTGCGTGCCACCACACCCAGCTAATTTTTGTATTTTTAGTAGAGATGGGGTTTCACCATGTTGGCCAGGCTGGTCTCGAACTCCTGACCTCAAGTGATCCTCCCACCTCGGCCTCCCAAAGTGCTGGGATTACAGACATATGCCACCACGCCTGGCCCAGATACTACTTCTTAGTGTCTCCTTTTCTTTCATATGTTCAGGGCCATTTAATAGGGCGAGGCTGGGACTAGGCTAAGGCAAACAAAGCACAGGATCTTGAGAGCGAGTGCCTTCTTAAATTTTGCACCTTAGGTGCCTTGCTTGCCTCACCCTAGTGCTAACCCTGCAACAGGGTTCACAAATTAAGAAACATGGAGACTCTGAATCTCTAAGCTCATTCCAAATCATGACTGCCATTTGATTGTACCTTTTTTTTTTTTGAGACGGAGTCTCGCTCTTTTGCCCAGGCCGGACTGCAGTAGCACTGTCTCTTTCTCGGCTCACTGCAAGCTCTGCCTCCCTGGTTCATGCCATTCTCCTGCCTCAGCCTTCCGAGTAGCTGGGACTACATTTTTTTTTAATTGAAGAGAGACAGGCATCTGGGGTCAATCAAAAGATGAAAGAGGAGAAGGAAATGGAACTAAGGGAGCCTTTCCTAGAAGCAAAAGGGAGATCACAGAAACCTGTCACATTAAGGACAAAGGTTATTCCATCAAGTATCATTAACTCACAATAATGGCTGAGAGAGCAGCAAGTTGATGGCCTGGTGAAAAATCTGAAACAGAATATATATTAAAGAATTTTTGTTATTTCAAGCACAATACATTTAAAAAGCATAATGCATACTCAACAAACATTTCAACATATGTTCTAAACACAAATAGAATGATTATCAGACTGGGCATGGTAACACCTGTATTCTCAACACTTTGAGAGGCTGAGGCAGGAAGATTGCTTGAGCCTAGAAGTTCGAGACCAGCTCTGGCAACATAGCAAGACCCCATCTCTACAAATAATTTTTAAAATAGCTGGGCATGATGGTGCACACCTGTAGTACCAGTTACTTGGGAGGCTGAGGTGGGAGAATCGCTTGACCCAGAGGACAAGGCTGCAGTGAGCCGTGATCGCACCACCGCACTCCATCCTGATGACAGAGCAAGACCTTGTTTTTTAAAGAAAAGGAAGGGAGGAAGGGAGGAAGGGAGGGAGGGAGGGGAATGATTTTCATAACTCTGGTTTGGAAATTTTCTGATTCTGGATCATATCTGTTTACTTAAAGGAAACCCTTAATTTTTTTCAATAAGGTTATTTTCAACTATAATTTAGTACAAATGATAAATATCAGAATTTAGAAATAGAAATCAAATTATTGAGGTTTCACTGATACCAAATTAATCTCTTTTAAGTGGAACAACTTAGTGTGTAATAATCATTTGTGGACAGAGGAATCAATGTAAAATTAGTGGAGAACAAACTTACAGAATTTTAGTTATTGATGAGCTTTTTTGGTGTTTTCCCAATTTTTTCTTTACTGAACATTTATTCCTTCTGTTACAGAATGTTTTTATATGATGTTAGAGTAAACATGGAATAAGGCAGTATCGTGAAGATTTCTAATGTGAGAACTTTTATAGACTTTTTATTTGTTAAGTGGTCTAAATGAGAGCTGGAAAAATGTTGTCAATAAAATAAACTTCCAAAGGCATATAAGATATCCAGACTTTCACTGCAGGCATCTTATAAACCATTAAAGTGCTATGTGCTGTAATCTCCCTTCCCCTACCTATAACATACAGTAAAAGCAAATGACTAGAGATTCAAAATGAATTTTTAATTATTTTCTGTGTATTCCTTGCCTGAATTTACTTATTTTTTCTCTTAGGATCTGAGCAGCAAAGATATGAAGAGAGATTTGTATATCGTTGCCCATGTGATCCGAATAGGTACTGTTCACCTTACCCATTCACATGACTAAGACTGGCCCAACTTGGGATAAGTATGTCTTGTGCATGAGCTTTGTTTTCTCCCTAGATCTTACCTGTAATTTCAGGTCTCAGGATTAGAGTCCAGCTTGTATTGAAGTTATACCTAAGCTCAACTGCTATGGTAGCTTGGTTTGATATAAATGGATTCGGGGGGGTGGGTTTTGTTTGTGTTTTGTAATCATTTAAAACCTTCCACTCCGTTTTTAGACCCAAACTTTTTATTTAAAATGGTCTGCTTCTGGACATTATTTCTAACACAGTGCCCTGCCTCTGTACCTACCCTTTCCCTCAGAGATCTTATAGCAGGTTTCCAGAGGTGCCAACTTCACAGCAAAGGCCATTCACCACCTATTGTTTGTGTTTGAAATTATGTATCTGTGGTTCTCTCCACAAAATTAGAGTTATTATCATCACTCCAGAAGATGGATGACATTTCACTTCTACCCCACCCAAGATGAAAAAGTGATTTTTACTACTGTTCTGTGGTTTGTTTGCTCAGACTTATTTCAAGTTTATGATACAACTTTTGGGGCTATGGCGAACCAAGTCCTCCTTCATAGGTTTGAGTTTTGGCCTATCATGTACATTTTTATCAAAGAATATTTTTTAATCCCTTGCCAACAAAACAGCTATTTGCTGTACTAAATAGAGTGTTTGTTAAGGTTCCCGCATTTGCAAGTCTTCTTGCCACTGTAGGCACAGCTTTGGTAAGCAGGAAAAGTAAACACTCATCCACTTTCTAAGACTACTCTCAGTCCCACAATTGTTCAGGATGATGTTTGACAGCAGAATTTGGTTGAAAGAACACAGTAACCTCCTTGTCTGTGCATATGTAGTTTATACCTGGCAGCTAAAATACTAAACTTTGTATCTAAAACATACCTGAGAAGTTTAAATCTATTATTAGCACATTGGTTTTTCTAAGAAATTCATAAAATCACTTTTATTTTCATGTGATTAATAAATGGAGTGTTAATATTGGTTTAGAGTCAGATAAGAATGATTAGATTGAATGTAGTATAGGAAAGAGCTTTGGCCAGAGGCCTGTTTGGTGTTCTTCCACATAAATATCCTTGGATGACTCCTTTCAGCCCTGTAGTCTTCACCTTAGAGGATTTCCTAGGTGCCTGTAGCTCAGGCATCCTTGGATGACAATTAGGTGATACTGGAGAGGAGCATGCTTTTCTCAGTCTGACTGGTGTTTTCTGCTGTGCCCAAGGCCGGATGCTCCTGAACGACTCAAAGAAAGGTCCTCCTCACCTGCACTACAGGCGACCATATGGCTGTGCGGTCCTAAGCATCTTGGATGTCCTACAGTCACTCACAGAAGTAAAGGAAGAAAAGGATTTTGTTCTTAAGGTTTACACGTGAGTAATGGACATCAGGAATATTAATGATTTGTAGCATAAGACATCCCAGCACTGCCCTTGAGAGTAGCAGTACTCAAACCTTGTGGACACGGGCCACGCAGTGGCTCACGCCTGTATTCCCAACACTTTGGGAGGCCGAGGCGGGCGGATCACAAGGTCAGGAGATCAAGACCGTCCTGGCTAACACAGTGAAACCCTGTCTCTACTAAAAATACAAAAAATTAGCCAGGTGTGGTGGCGGGCACCTGTAGTCCCACCTACTGGGGAGGCTGAGGCAGGAGAATGGCGTGAATCTGGGAGGCGGAGCTTGCAGCGAGCCGAGATCGCGCCACTGCACTCCAGCCTGGGCGACAGAGCAAGACTCCATCTCAAAAAAAAAAAAAAAGAGAAAGAAAAGAAAAAAAGAAAATGCGGAAGATTGAGCTAAGATTTGGGATGGGGCCCAGGCAGTGTTATTTTTAATAAGCTTCCCAGGTAATTCTGAAACAGCTTCATTTGGGACCTTCTGTCGTAAAGTGAAAATCTGATAGTACACATTTTCTTTTTTCTCCAGAATTAACCAATCTTACATATTTGCAGAAAAGCTAACAATATGCTTCTCATGTGTCTTGGCTATGAGAGTCTTGCATGTCTAATACTTGCCCACCAGTTATTATAACTGAGCTGGCTAATGATCAAGATTGTTTAAAAGAGTGATCATGAGTCAAGTTTCTCTATGAAAGATAGCCAATTTTTCTGAGGAGCTGAGATATTATTCTTCACTTGTGCCACCGGAGATCGATAAGTCACATCCAACCAGGCATGGCATTATTTTTAGTGTTCTTCAACCAAGGGATATTGTCTTAGATAAGCAGTCCATCTCCTTCTAACTTGTTAAACAATAGGAAAAACACAATAATGAAAAGAAATGCAGAATTCAGTCATATACTCCATCTTTGCTCATATAGTTAGACACAAATTGTAGTGCTAAAAAATGATCAGTGGTGAGTTTAATAAGTTTTTAAAGCAAGTATATTTAAAACTGTGAGAATTTTTAAAAACTCATCTTTCAGTTTAAAAACCCAATATTGTTTATCTAAATTAAATAAAATACTTCCAATCACCATGTTAATGTATCTTCACCATAATATTGTATAGAGATTTTTCTGTATTATCTGTTGCTCTGACTTGAGCATGAAATAAGCTTAATTCACAATTTCTGTTAAGCCACATTTGATTGATTTCAAAATAAAAACCCAATCTCCTCATTACCTATTTTCCCTTCAGCTTTGTTCCTGTCAGAGTTGTATACTTTATGGGATGAGGATCTTCCTTTGGAATCATAACTTACAAAGAAAATTTTGGCTGGTTTTCTCCTCCTTCCATGCATCAGTCACAGGCTTTTTCCATTTACCAAATCCCCAAATTGATGAGTGGTGGAACCTGCTTGTTAATATGCTTTCCTCCCTTTGAAAAGGACTAAACAGAAATCCAAAATCATCATCATTATCATCTTACTCCACTGTATTCCTTCCAAGGGCAAGAGATTTATAGATAGCACTCCAGAAATGTTATTCTTTGCATGTATTATGCCTTCCTTGTTTCGGTGCAAATTTTCATTACAGATAGGAGCTTGCACAGCATTCCTCCTGAAATCATGCTGTCAGGCTTAATTGGCCTAATTGCTTCTAAAGCAACAGCTTTCTGCGAGAAACAGGATTCATGTATGTATTTTTCTTAGCTCCTTCTTATGGATGGGCTGTGTCTAATATACTAGTTCTAAAAAGATGAAAAAATATGTTTATAGAGAAGATATTTTTTTCAAATTTTCTTTTGAAGGATTAATAGAGTTAAAATGTACAATAATTTTTCCACTTGAAAATATTAACAGACTTTCAGACTATCAAATGCATGTTTGTGAAATTGATTTTGTGTACAATATAGAATTATTCTAGGATTAGTCATTTTAATCCACATCAGCACAGTGAATCTAGCCCTCAGGAGAAGCAATATTTTCCAGTAAGTTTCAGGCAACATTTTTGTTGGTTAGATTGAATTGGAAGCTTAAAGAGTTTACTAATTGCTATTGATAGTGCTTTAGCCTTTGCTAGGACAGGATTTTACAAAGATGAAAACCTCTTATATAGTTTTAATGAATGAGTTGGCAAATATCTGATTAGTTGTTCACATTCTCATCGTTTCTTTCATTGTTCATAGTCAGCCTTAACCAGTGAAGGTAGAAACTCCTGTTTGTCTCTGCCAAGGCCACTATTCTGCTGTATAATGTTGTTTTCACATGTGTATGGGAAGGCACCACACATTCTTTTAAGAAAATAGCAACGATAGACTGGATTAAGAAAATGTGGCACATATACACCATGGAATACTATGCATCCATAAAAAATGATGAGTTCATGTCCTTTGTAGGGACATGGATGAAACTGGAAAACATCATTCTCAGTAAACTATCGCAAGGACAAAAAACCAAACACCGCATGTTCTCACTCATAGATGGGAATTGAAAAATGAGAACTCATGGACACAGGAAGGGGAACATCACACTCTGGGGACTGTTGTGGGGTGGGAGGAGGGGGGAGGGACAGCATTAGGAGATATACCTAATGCTAAATGACGAGTTAATGGGTGCAGCAAAACAACATGGCACATGGATACATATGTGACAAACCTACACATTGTGCACATGTACCCTAAAACCTAAAGTATAATAAAAAAAAAAAATAAGAAAATAGCAAAAAAAAAAAATTCAATAAGAAGCTGAGGCATGAAAACTAAGTCACTTCCTAATGAGTCAAACGCCTTAAAACTCACAAATAAATAACCATATGTACATTTCTGTCTGATATAGATACTGTATTTTTCTTGACCAGAAGGACAAGGGGTCACAAGCAGGCACAGGGCATGCTGTACTTAGAACCCAAAAGGAGTGCCAGGAGCTAAAGCCAACATTGGAGGGGGTGGGTGTCCATAAATAATGCATGTAACCAAATACAAGATGGCTTTGAATATGTGATGATTGCTGTCCAATTTTACAATGAAAAATGTCCAAATAAACATATTTAGTCCAACCTTAATGAAACAAGATAAATACATATTTTGAATATTAAATTTTTAATTTGGATTACAATGTATTTTATATTATAAAATATGTATTACAAATTATGTACTCAATCATATTATGTAAAATTGAGATATATTGCTTATTCTTGACTCTCAAATTTTATGAAAAAATTTATTTAAATTATTCATATGCAGCCATGTCATTGGGTCTTTGTCTTCACTTAAGCCACTTTCTGAATTATCTGACACAGTTTTCCAAGGCACATTATTTTTACTCCCACCAGATTGGCTTTGATGCATCATTCTTTGACACTTTCATTATGCTTTCATTCTGGAAATTCATCTTGAGGCACAAGATGATACCACCATTTACTATGCTACTTTAATGGTGGTTTTTACAATAGCATTTAACACTTCAATTTGGTGATCATACCCCAACCATAATTACTAAATCTGTGTAGCTTTGCTCCTTTTTAAAAAAAATGCGTTTCAACCAATTCTGCCAGATAACCTTCATAAGCATCTAAAAACTCCCATTGATTGAGGTAATTTCAGATTAACATAACTTACCCAAACAGTGCTGTGATGTTCAAAATAAAGAGACTCAGGCCGGGCGCGGTGGCTCACACCTGTAATCACAGCACTTTGGGAGGCTGAGGCAGGCTGATCACGAGGTCAGGAGATCGAGACCATCCTGGCTAACACGGTGAAACCCCGTCTCTACTAAAAATACAAAAAAATTAGCCAGCCGTGATGGTGGGCGCCTGTAGTCCCAGCTACTCGGGAAGACTGAGGCAGGAGAATGGCGTGAACCCGGGAGGCAGAACTTGCAGTGAGCTGAGACGGCGCCACTGCACTCCAGCCTGGGTGACAGAGCGAGACCCCATCTCAAAAAAAAAAAAAAAAAAAAGGAGATTCAGAGAATGCCCCATATCATGAAAGGCTTTATGAGGCCAGAAATACCAAGTGGCATACACCTACTATGTACCCACAAAAATTAAAAATGTAAAGAAATAAACTTCTTTTAATTAAAGCAATATTAGGTGGCAACCTCTTCTGTGAGTGATGACTAGAAGGGAACTGCTGCTCATATTTGGGATAGACACTAGGCCTATTCAGGCATTTTTTGAGAATACTGTCTTTGGGTTCTTTGCTTCATAACCACCTTATCCATGAAACTGTCTTAAGAGTACTTGTTTAGGAGCCATTTTTTTTTGTTTTTTGTTTTTTTTTTTTTGAGACGGAGTCTCGCTCTGTCGCCAAGGCTGGAGTGCAGTGGCACAATCTCGCCTCACTGCAGCCTCCGCCTCCGGGGTTCAAGCCATTCTCCTCCCTCAGCCTCCCGAGTAGCTGGGACTACAGGCACTCGCCGCCACGCCCAGCTAATTTTTATACTTTTAGTAGAGATGGGGTTTCACCATGTTGGCTAGGATGGTCTTCATCTCCTAACCTCGTACTCAGCCTCCCAACAGGCGTGAGCCACCACGCCCGGCCAGGAGCCATTCTTAAATGGAAGCACATTCTGAAATGGGTGAAGGCCCATTGGGCCATCCTCTTTTTATCCCCTAGCCTTATTGAGTTATAATTGACAAATAAAAAATTGTGCACATTTAAATTGTACAACATGATTATTTGATATACATAAACATTGTCAGATGATTACCACATTCAAGCTAAGGAACATATTCAAATATCACTTGACATATTTACTTTTCTTGTGGTAAGAACACTTAATGTTTACCATTTTAGCAAATATACAATATAGCATTATTAACTATAGCTACCATGCTGTACATAAATCTCCAGAAGTTATCTTACAACTGAAAGTTTGTGTCCTGAGATGAACATCTTTCCATTACCTCCTCTTTTCCACTATCCTCTAGCCCCTGGCAACCACCATTCTACTCTCTGCTTCTGTGAATGACTTTTTTAGATTCCTCATATTAGTGAGAGATTATGTAGTGTTTGTCTTTCCATATCTGACTTATTTTACTTAGCACAGTGCCCCCTAGGCTTGTCCATGTTGTCACAAAAGCAGGATTCCCTTTTTTATTATGGATGAATAATCTGTTACATGTATAATTGATACATAATTTTTAATTCTATACCATTATTTATTATATTTCAAAAGATAAAATAGATGTATTTATCTCAGTGGCCATCACAAGTAAATATAATTACATTGGGAATTGACAGATGAATAATAAAGAAAATATATAATTCCTTGTTATTCATCTGTCACTTCCCATTGTAATTATATATTCTTTTTTTTTTTTTTTGTGAGACGGAGTCTCGCTCTGTCGCCCAGGCTGGAGTGCAGTGGCGCAATCTCGGCTCACTGCAAGCTCCGCCTCCCGGGTTCACGCCATTCTCCTGCCTCAGCCTCTCCGAGTAGCTGGGACTACAGGCGCCCGCCACCATGCCCGGCTAATTTTTTGTATTTTTTAATAGAGACGGGGTTTCACCGTGGTCTCGATCTCCTGACCTCGTGATCCGCCCGCCTCGGCCTCCCAAAGTGCTGGGATTACAAGCGTGAGCCACCGCGCCCGGCCATATTCTTTATTATGTATAATTATATATATTATTTTTATTCAAAGAACTATATATATATATATTTTTTTTTTTTTTGAGATGGAGTCTCACACACTTGTCACCCAGGCTGGAGTGCAATGGCGCAATCTCAGCTCACTGCAACCTCCACTTCCCGGGTTCAAGCAATTCTCCTGCCTCAGCCTCCTGAGTAGCTGGTATTACAGGTGCCCACCACCATGCCCAGCTAATATTTGTATTTTTGGCAGAGACGAGGTTTCACCATGTTGGCCAGGCTGGTCTTGAACTCCTGACCTCAGATGATCCACCCGCCTCGGCCTCCCAAAGTGCTGGGATTATAGGCGTGAGTCACCATGCCTGGCCTGTGTATATTCCTTATTATTCATCTGTTGATGGCTGTTTGTTTCTGTATCATGGCTAGTGTATATAATACTGCAACAAACCTGGGAGTGCAGATATCTCTTCAAGATACTGATTTCTTTTTCTTCGGGATATACCAGAAGTGCGATTGCTAGATCAAATAGTTGTTCTATTTTTAATTTTTTGGAGAACTGCCATACCATAATGGCTGCACCAATTTACATTTCCATCAACAGTGTTCAAGAGTTCCCTTATCTTCACACTCTTGTCATCACTTGTTATCTCTTGTTTTGTGATTACAGCCATCCTAAGAGATGTGAGGTGATATCTCATTTTCTTTTTGATTTGTATTTTCCTGATGGTTAGTGATATTGAGTACCTTTTCATATACCCGTTGGCCATTTGTGTGTCTTCTTTGGGAAAATGTCTTTCAGGCCTTTTTGCCTGTTTTGTAATTGAGTTATTTGTTTTTATGCAATTCAGTTATATGAGTTCTTTATATAGTTTTAGATATTAATCCCCAATCAGATATATGGTTTACAAATATTTCCTCTCATTCCATAGATTGCCTTTTTGTTTTGATTGTTTCCTTTGCTGTGAAGAAGGTTTTTAGTTTGATATAGTTCCATTTATTTATTTTGGCTTGCCTGTGTATTTGTTGTCATATCTCAAAAAATCACTGCTAAGACCCAATGTCAAGGAGCTTTTATTTCTGTTTTCTCCTAGGAGTTTTACAGTTTTAGGTCTTATATTTAAGTATTTCATCTCTTTTGAGTTAGTTTTTATGTTTTATGTCAGATAAGGTCCAATTTCATCCTTTTATATGTGGATGTCCAGTTTTCGCAGCACCACTTATTGAAAACTGTCCTTTTCCCATTGTGTATTCTTGGTACCCTTGTCAAATACTAGTTCACTGAGTTTATTTCCGGGATCTGTATTCTGTTCCATTGGTCTATGTGTCTGTTTTTATGCCATTACCATATTATTTTGATTACTGTAACTTTACAACATTATTTGAAATCAGGAAGTGTGATGCCCCTAGCTTTGTCCTTATTTCACAAGATTGCTTTGGGTATTCAGAGACTTTTGTGGTTCCATACAAATTTCAGGATTGTTCCTTTCTATTCCTGTGAAAAATGTCATTTGGAGTATTGATACAGGCTGCCTTGAATCTGTAGATCACTTTTGGTAGTATATGGATATTTTGAAAATATTAATTCTTCCAATCTATGAACACTGGATATTTTTTTCATTTATTTGTGTCTTCTTCAATTTCTTTCATCAGTGTTTTATAGTTTTCAGTAAATAGATCATTCACTTTCTTGGTTAAATTATTCCTAAATATTATATATTTTTGATGCTATCATAAATGACATTGTTTTCTTAACTTTTTTGGAGAGCTTGTCATTAGTATATAGAAATATTGCTGATTGTTTATGTTGATTTTGTCTCCTGCTACTTTCCTGAATTTATTCTAACGGCTTTTTTATTGAGTCTTTAGGCTTTTTATATGTATATAAGGTCATGTCATCTGCAAACAGAGACAGTTTAACTTCTTCACTTCCAGTCAGGATGTGTCTTATTTTTTCTTGCCTGATTGCTCTGGCTAGAACTTCTAGTACTGTGTTGAACAAAAGTGACGAGAGTGGACATCTTTGTCATGTTTCTTATCCTAGAAAAAAGGCTTTTAGCTTTTCACTATTGAATATGATATTAGCTGTGGGCTCATCGTAAATGGCCTTTATTTCTTATATATCTAATTTATTGAGAGTTTTCATCATGAAAGGATGTTAAATTTTGTCAAACACTTTTTCTGCATCTGTTGAAATGGTCACTGGATGCTATTCCTATCAAACTACTAGTGACGTTCTTCACAGAACTAGAAAAAACTATTTTAAAACTTACATGGAACCAAAAAAGAGCCCAAATGGCTAAGGCAATCCTAAGCAAAAAGAACAAAGCTTGGAGGCATCATGCTACCTGACTTCAAACTATACTACAGGACTGCAGTAACCAAAACAGCATGGTACTGGTACAAAAACAGACACATAGACAAATGAACAGAATACAGAGCCCAGAAATAAGGCAGCATGCCAACAACAATCTGATCTTCAACAAAGCTGACAAAAACAAGCAATGGGGAAAGGACTCCCTATTCAATAAATGACACGGGGATAACTTTGTAGCAATAAGCATAAGATTGAAATTGGACCCCTTCCTTACCCCATATACAAAAATCAACTCAAAATGGATTAAAGACTTAAACATGAAACCCAAAACTATAAAAACCCTGGTAGACAACCTAGGCAATACCATTCTAGACATAGGAATGGGCAAAGATTTCATGATGAAAATGACAAAAGCCATCGCAACAAATGTGAAAATTGACAAATGGGATCTAATTAGAGAGTCTGCATGGAAAAAGACACTATCAGCAGAGTAAACAGAGAACCTACAGAAATAGGAGAAAATATTTGCAAACTATGCATCTGACAAAGGTCCAATATCTAGCATTGATAAGGAACTTAAACAAATTTACAAGAAAAAGGAATGCCATTAAAAACTGGGCAAAGGACATGTATAGACACCTTCAAAAGAAGACATCCATGTGGCCAACAAGCATATGAAAAAAAGCTAAACATCACTGATCATTAGAGAAATGCAAATCAAAACCACAATGAGATACCGTCTCACACCAGTCAGAGTGGCTATCATTAAAAAGTCAAAAAATAACAGATGCTGGTGAAGTTGCAGAGAAAAGGGAACACTTATACACTGTTGGTGTGAGTATAAATTAGTTCAACCATTGTGGAAAGCAGTATGTCGATTCCTCAAAAACCTAAAAGCAGAACTACCATTTGACCCAGCAATTCCATTACTGGATATATACCCAAAGGAATATGAATTTTTCTATCATAAAGACACATGCACATGTATGTTCGTTGTAGCACTATTCACAATAGCAAAGACATGTAATCATCCTAAATGCCCATCAATGGTAGACTGCATAAAGAAAATGTGGCACATATACACCATGGAATACTATGCAACCATAAAAAAGAAAAAGATCCCGTCCTTTGCAGGAACATGGATGGAGCTGGAGGCCATCAATCTTAGCAAACTAACTCAGAGACAGAAAACCAAATACCACATGTTCTCACTTATATGTGGGAGCTAAGTGGTGAGAACACATGGACACAAAGAGGGGAACAGCAGACACTGGGACCCACCTGAAGATGAAGGTGGGAGGAGGGAGATGAGTAGAAAAAATAGCTATTGGGTACTAGGCCTAGTACCTGGGTAATGAAATAATCTGTACAGCCAACCCTTATGATACGAGTTTACCTATATAGCAAACCTGCACATTTACCCCTGAATCTAAAATAAAAGTTAAAAAAAAAAAAGAAATGGTCGTATTATTTGTATCCTTCATTTTCTTAATGTGGTACGTCACATTTATTGGTTCATGTATGTTTAACCATCCTGCTATCCCAGGGATGAATCTCACTTGATTGTGGTATATGATCCTTTCAGTGTGCTATTGGATGTGGTTTGCTAGTATTTTGCTGAGAAATTCTGCATCTGTGTTCAGCAGAAATTTTGCATCTGTGTTCATCAGACTTGTAATTTTCTTTTTTTATATGGTATGGGTTTAATACCTAAAATCTGAAATGCTCCAAAATCTGAAATTTTTTATCACTGATATGATTCTCAAAAGAAAATGTTCATTGGAGCATATTGGGTTTCAGATTTTCAGATTAGGAATGTTCAACCAGTAAGTATAATGCAAATATTCCAACATCTAAAAAAATTAAAAATCTGAAACAATTCTAGTCCCAAGCATTTTAGATAAGGGTTACTCAACCTATAGTCTTTTTATCTGACTTTAGTATCAGGATAATGTTGGCATTGTAAAATGGGTTCGAAAATGCTCCCTTCTCTTCATTTTTTTTTTTTTTTGGAGGAGTTTGAGAAGGATTGACATTAATTATCTTTCAAATGTTTAGTAGACTTCACCCATGAAGCCTTTTGGTCCTGGGCATTTCTTTGTTGGGAGATTTTTTATTACTGCTTCTGTATTCTTATTATTGATTTTTTTTTATTCTTTATGATTCAATCTTGGTAAGTTGTATGTTTCTAGGAATTTATCCATTTTCTTAGGTTATCTAATTTCTTAACATAATTGTACATAGAAGTTTGTTATAATAACTTTGTATTTCTGTAGTATCAGTTGTAATGTTTCCTCTTTCATTTATAATTTTATTTATTTGAGACTTCTCTCTTTGTGTTCTTGGTTAATTCAACTGAAGATTTGTCAGCCGGGCGCGGTGGCTCACGCCTGTAATCCCAGCACTTTGGGAGGCCAAGGCAGGCGGATCGTGAGATCAGGAGATCAGAACCAACCTGGCCAACATGGTGTAACCCCATCTCTACTAAAAATACAAAAATTAGCTGGATGTGGTAGCACGTGCCTGTAATCCCAGCTACTCGGGAGGCTGAGGCAGGAGAATGGCCTGAACCCAGGAGACAGAGATTGCAGTGAGCCAAGATCGCGCCACTGCACTCCAGCTTGGCCACAGAGCGAGACTCCATCTCAAAAAAAAAAGATTTGTCAATTTAATTTGGCTTTTCAAGAAACCAACTGTTAACTATGTTTATCTTTTCTGTTGTCTTTGTCTCTATTTCATTTATTTTTGCCCTAACTTTCATTATTTTCTTCCTTTGTTAACTTTGAGCTTAGTTTGCTATTTTTTAGTTCCTTGAGATATTAACATTACATTATTTGAGATATTTTTTCTGCAGGTAGGCATTTATTGCTGTAAATGTTTCTCTGAGAACTGCTTTTTCTGCATGCCATAAGTCTTGATAGGTTTTATTTTCATTTTCATTTATCTCAAGGTATATTATGAATTTCCTTCTTTGACCCATTAGTTGTTCAAAAGAGTGTTGTTTAATTTCCACATATTTGTGAAATTTTCAGTTTTCCTCATGTTATTGATGTCTAGTTTCATACCATTGTGGTCAGAAAAAATAGTTGAGATTTCATTCTTCTTAAATTTGTTAAGACTTGTTTTGTGGGCCGGGTGCGGTGGCTCATGCCTGTAATCTCAGCACTTTGGGAGGCCAAGGCGGGCAGATCACGAGGTCATGAGATCAAGACCATCCTGGCTAACACGGTGAAATCCCGTCTCTACTAAAAATACAGAAAAATTAGCGGAGTGTGGTGGTGGGCACCTGTAGTCCCAGCTACTCGGGAGGCTGAGGCAGGAGAATGGCATGAACCTGGGAGGCAGAGCTTGCAGTGAGCCGAGATCTTGCCACTGCACTCCAGCCTGGGTGACAGAGCGAGACTCCGTCTCAAAAAAAAAAAAAAAAAAGACTTGTTTTGTGGCCTAATAAATGCTGTATTGCTGTATCCCGGAAAATGTTCCATGTGTGCTTGAGAGGAATGTGTATTCTGTTGCTCTGTATATGTCTGTTAGATCCACTTGGTTTACACTGTTACTCAAGTCTGCTATTTCCTTTTTGATTTTCTGTTTGGATGATCTCTTAGCTTTTCAAAGTGAGGTATTGAAGTCCCCTATTGTTATTGTATTGTACTATATCTCTCCCTGTAGAACTATTAATATTTGCTTTATATATTTAGATGCTCTAATTTTGGGTGCATATATATATACAACTTATATACTTGGATGAATTCACTCTTTATCATTACAGAGAGTCCATATTTGTCTTGTGACAGATTTTGACTGAATACCTATTTTGTCTAATATAAGTATTGCCACTCCTACTCTCTTTTGGTTATATTTGAATGGAATATCGTTTCTTTTTTTTTTTTTTTTTTTTTTTTTTGAGACAGTCTCTCGCTCTTTCACCCAAGCTGGAGTGCAGTGGCACAATCTCGGCTCACTGCAGCCTCTACCTCCCAGGTTGCAGCAATTATCCTGCCTCAGCCTCCGGAGTAGCTGGGTCTACAGGCATGGGCCACCACGCCTGGCTATTTTTTTGTATTTTTAGTGAGAGATGGGGTTTCACCATGTTAGCCAGGATGGTCTCCATCTCCTGACCTTGCCATCTGCCTACCTTGGCCTCCCAAAGTGCTGGGATTACAGGCGTGAGCTCCCACGCCCAGCGGGAATATCTTTTTTCATCACTTCACTTTTAGCCTATGTATGTCCTTGGAGCTAAGGTGAGTCTCTAATAGGCAGCATATTGATGGATCTTGCATTTTTATGCATTCAGTTACTCTGTCTTTAGAATGGAGAATTTGGTCCAATTCCATATAAAGTAATTGAAAGGTAAGAAGTTACTTTTGCCATTTTGTTCACTGTTCTATGATTTTTTTGGTAGTTTTATGATTTTTTTGGTAGTTTGGTAGTTTTGTCTTATTTTTTCCTTCCTCTTGCTTGTCTTTCTTTGGAATTTGTTTAATTTTTATACTGGTATGCTTTCATTTTCACTTTTTGTCTCCACCTTCTGTGTAACTACTGGGGGTTTTTCTCTGTGCTTACTATGAGATTACATAAAACATTTTATAATTTTTTGTTATGACAATTCAAGTTGATACAATAACAATTGTGTGTGAAAAACTCTACACTTTTAGTTACCCCACCCAGTTTATATTTTTATGTCACTGTTTACATATTTACATGTTGTAACCATTAACAAATTATTGTAGCAATAACTATTCTTAATATTTTTGTCTCTTAACCTATATATTAGTGTTATAAGTGATTTATATCATTACAGTATTCTGATTGTGACTGTATACTTACCTTTACCAGTGAGTTTATACTTTCTTTCTTTTTTCTTTTTAGACATAGTCTTACCCTGTCACCCAGGCTGGAGCACAGTGGTACAATTGCGGCTCACTGCAGCCTCGACCTCCTGGGTTCAAGTGATCCACCCATCTCAGCTTACTGAATAACTGGGACTATAGGCACATACCACCACATGCAGCTAATTGTTGTATTTTTTGTAGAGACAAGGTCATATACCATGTTGCCCAGACTGATCTCAGACTCCTGGGCTCAAGTGATCTGCCTGCCTCAGCCTCTCAAAGTGCTAGAATTACAGGCATAAGCCACCGTGCCCAGCTGAGTTATATACTCTCACATATTTTCATGTTACTAATTAGTGTTCTTGTATTTCAGCTTGAAGAACTCCCTGCAGTATTTCTGAAAAGGCAGGTCTAGTGTTGATGAGCCTCCTCAGCTTTTGTTTGTCAAGAATATCTTTATATTTTCTTACTTTCTGAAGTGCAGCTTTGCTAGGAAAAGTATTCTTGGGATTTTTTTAAAGCACTGAATATATCATACCACTTCTTACTTGTTTACAAGGTTTCTGCTGAGAAATCTTCTGATAGTCTAATAGAGATTCCCTTGTATGAGACAAGTTGCTTATATCTTACTGCTTTCAAAATTGTCTTTTACTTTCGACACTTTGACAAGATCATATTCTTTGGGTTGCTCTTGCTTGTGATCCTTTGAGCTTCATGAATCTGGATGTCCTATCTCTCCTATGATTTAGAACATTTTCAGCCAATATTTCTTTAAATTTTCTGCCCCCTTTTCTTTTCTCCTTCTGGGACTACTATAATGCTTATATTTGTTATCTTCATGGCGCCCCATAAGTCTCATACGCTTTCTTCACTCTTTTCTCTTTTTGTGTCTCTAGCTGGCTAATTTCAAATGACCTGTCTTTGAGTTCACGAATTCTTTATTCTGCATGATAGAGTCTGCTGTCAAAGCTTTCTGTTGAATTTTTCAATTCTATCATTGTATTTGTCAGTTCCAGGATATCTTTTTAGTTCCTTTTATGGTTTCTATTTCATTGTTAAATTTCTTGGCTGGGCATGGTGGCTCACCCCTATAATCCCAGCACTTTGGGAGGCTGAGGTGGGCGAATCACATGAGGTCAGGAGTTCAAGACCATTCTGGCCAACATGACGAAACTCTGTCTCTACTAAAAAAAAATGTAACAAATACAAAAATTAGCCAGGTGTGGTGGTTTGTGCCTATAATCCCAGCTACTTGGCAGGCTGAGGCATGAGAATCACTTGAACGCAGGAGGTGAAGGTTGCAGTGAGCTGAGATCATGCCACTCACATCCAGCCTGGGCCACAGAGCAAGACTCTTGTCTCAATAAATAAATAAATAAATAAATAAATAAATAAATAAATAAATAACTTCTCATTTTGTTCATGCATTATTTTCCTGATTTCATTTAGTTATCTGTCTGTTCTCTTGCATCTCATTAAGCTTCTTTACAATGATTATTTTGAACTCTTCATTAAGAAATTCATAGATCTCCACTTCTTTAGGGTCATTTATTGGAGCTTCATCGGTTGCTTTTGGTGGTGTCATGTTTGCATGATTCTTCATGATCCAGGTCGCTTTGTGTTAATGTCAGTGCCTATGAAAAAGCAAGACTGGTTTTGGCAGGTAAGGACTTTCTTTTATGTCCCCAGACTAATGGGAATACTTCTCATATCACATTTGGGCAAGGCTGAAATCAGGTCATATGACTTCTGTTGGTTTCACAATGGAGTCTGAAGTTGGTGGGCCTCTTTCTAGGAGTTCAGGTGAGTGTGGATCCTGTCAGGTCCCTGAGTAGACTGCACTGTCTTCAGGACCTTGTTCAATAGAGTTGAGGCAAGGCGCCCCAGTTGGTTGCTCAAGTGGCAGGCCAGTTACAGATGTACAGACTGTTGTGGCTCCCACTGATTCTCTGAGAATGCTCCTGCCAGGTCACTGGGTGGGTTCCTGGGCAGGCAAGACTAGCCCCAGACCTCAGCTGAGTCATGCTTGAAATGAGACACAGGGCTGCTTCAGGGACCAAGGTCTTCAGAATTGCCTCCAGTGGCACAGATAGGTGTTTCTCCCTTGGGTCCCTGGGTGGGCAGGACTGCTCCTAGACCATGGCTGAGAGGGGCTAGAGGCAGGTTATCAAGCCACTTTAAGATCCAAAGTCAGACTAAGTTTAGTGGTCCTGCCTCTAGACAGGTGTGTCTCTCTTGAGTTACTGGGAATGCAAGACCACTCAGACTGTGGCTAGGAGGGACTGGATCTGGGTTACAGGGCCATTTCAAGATCCACAGTCAGACAAAGGTCTGCAGATCTGCCTCCAGAGACACAGATGGTCATGTTTCTCAGTGGATCCTGAGTGGGCAGAACTGTGCCTGGACTGTGGCTGGGAAAAGCTGGAGCCAGGTTACAAGGCCTCTTTAAAATCTTCAGTCAGACTGAGGTCTGCAGGTCTGCCTCCAGAGGTATAGACAGATGTATCTCCCAGCAGGTCCCTGGATGGGTAGGACTTCTCCTGCACTGCAGTTGGGAGGGGCTAGAATTGGATTTGCAGGCTACTTTAAGATTTGCAGTGAGATCAAGATCTATAGGTATGCTTCCAGGGGTATACATGGGAGTGGGGGCCATCCTCCTTTTGGTACAGAGAAAAGAAGGTTCTAGTCTTTGTATATAATAACGTTAAATGAAAATACTGCTTCCTACTTATAAGTCAGGTAAGGAAGTGCTCAAATTTCTCTCTCCTTGTCTAGACCTTCCCAGTTTCCATGGATCATCATCTATCCAGGACCATTATCTGCCATGTCCATTATCAGACAGTGTTCAGACATGCATTGTTTGAACATGTGCAACAAATGTCTGCTAAGTCATACAAGGAAGACTCAAATAAGTCTGTGCCCATAGAACTGCTCTATTTTGACTTCCAGTTCCCACTATCTGTAGCCTCAGTAGACAATTGGATTTGTCTGTATATTATTTCTGCTGCAAAACATAATTCATCAAATAATGAGCCAGAGTGAAGAAAGTCAGTTCAGGATGACTCTTGTTTATGCAGGAGTGAGAAATTAACAACAGGAGTCTTTAACACAGATCCCAGTATTGGTACCTTAGGTCCCAAGTATTTTCTGCTGTAGGATTGGAAAACAAATCTGTATTCTCTTCCCATCTTTTTTTCTTCTGCTCCTCTTCCAAAAAGGATGATATGAAAGAATGGTTGCTGGCCAGGTGCAGTGGCTCACGCCTGTAATCCCAGCACTTTGGGAGGCTGAAGGCAGGCAGACCACGAGGTCAGGAGATCAAGATCATTCTGGCTAACACGGTGAAACCCTGTCTCTACTAAAAAATACAAAAAAAAAAAAAAATTAGCCAAGCCTGGTGGCGGGTGCCTGTAGTCCCAGCTACTGGGGAGGCTGAGGCAGGAGAATGGCATGAACCCAGGAGGCGGAGCTTGCAGTGAGCTGAGATCACGCCACTGCACTCCAGCCTGGGCAACAGAGCAAGACTCTGTCTCAAAAAAAAAAATGGTTGCTGAAAGAGTAGACAAACATAGTCGTAATAAGGTCTGCTACCTTCAACTTTGTTACCTTTTGTTAAGTCAGCTTTGTTAGCTGACTTAAAAGAATAAGGCAATCTAAGAGAGACAGAAAAAGAGAACCCCTATGAACTAGTGAATCAAATAAGAAAGAGATAAAAAAATAAATTATACAACTGGTGGTTCAGAAAATGAGGTGTACTCAAATAATGGGCATGTTGCATGCCATCTAAAATGGTTTGTCTTTTTTTCCTAGTGATTCTTGGTCATTGGCAAGTTCCACTTTTACATTTAAACTACAAATCCTACATAATTCCATCAATAATATCTTAATTACTACCTGTTTTAATAATAATGCCAGTATACATTTGTTTAGTACTCTGTCTACTTTCAGGGCCCTTCTGGATATATAATCAGTTTGAAACCTCATACTAACCCTGTGTAATCAGTCAGGCTTTATCATTTTACAGAGGAGGATATGGCCACACCCTGGTTAAGTAGGTGACCCAGCAAGTTGATAACATTTCTTGGAAGAGTAAGATAGTGCTAGTAATCATAGTTTGATTTCAAAATTAATTTTTTTAATCTGTGATGATTCAAAACAAAGCAACAATAACCAAAAATGCTAGAGATAGATACCATATCACAGGCTTTATAGAACATGTTACTTTTAAAATGTTATGCTTCTTTATAATCAGCATTTAGTTTTTATTGCTGTTGGGCTATCATACTTCTTATTAACCAATAATATAGGCATAAATTAGATCAAAAATAGCATTAATATTTCTATTAGTTAAAATTTAGGCATTCTTTTTGTTTTAGAGGCAAACTATAGGAAAAATTTGGACGTTTCTAATCTAAAGGTAACCCCTCATAGAAATAAATGCAGGATGTATAATTATTCCCCACAAAGGTACAGGTAAGAACACAAACCATATAGTTCAAAAGTGGCTTTAAAATAGCATTTAAAAATCAGAAGCCAAGAGCAAAGCATAGGAGAAAGCCTATCCATATCAGTTACAACAGTAAGTGTAATTAAGATGAAAAAATATGTAAGATATAAATTCTTGGCCGGGCACAGTGGTTCACACCTGTAATCCCAGCACTTTGGGAGGCCGAGACAGGCAGATCACCTGAGGTCAGGAGTTCCAGACCAGCGTGGCCAACATGGTGAAACCCCCTCTCTACTAAAAATACAAAAATTAGTTCAGCGTGGTGGTGCATGCCTGTAGTCCCAAATACTCAGGAGGCTGAAGCAAGAGAATCACTTGAACCTGGGAGGCAGAGGTTGCAGTAAGCCGAGATCATGCCACTGCACTCCAACCTGAGTGACAGAGAGAGACTCCATCTCAAAAAAAAAAAAAAAAAAAAAAAAAAAAAAAACTCAAAATAGTAAAAAAAAGTCTCAAAATAGTCAACAAACAAAATCCATCTATATGATATTAATAAGAGATTCACAAAGACTAAAAGTAAACAGGCTAAGTATAATCAAATACAAATAATGAAAACAAATGTCACAATATTAATGATAAAGTATAAGGTGAAAGATATGAAATGGGTGTGTCATGTCAGGAGTATCAGGGTTTGATGGAAAGAGAACATACACCCACTGTAAAGTTAAATTCAGTTTCTTATTTCATCATCCAAGAACACATGATCTCATGGCAAGCAAAGTGGCCTTTCAGGGTTGGCACAAACATGGCATGTGACATCACCACTCCTTCAGCCTCAGAATCCCTAACAGGACCAGCCCCTGATTGCCTGATCTCTGCAAAGTAGAGGGTTGCTCTTTGCTACCCATTAAATTCAATGTTCACACCCCCATTCTGGAGGAATGCCGTTCATGCACTTCTGTTTAAAGGAACGCTGACCAAATTCAGCTTTAACATACCCACCTTCTTAGCTGGGAAGAGAAAGCAGAGCCAGAGCTGGGGGACCTTGAAAGAGTCTCTGCCTCCAGCTCTTTACTGTTCTAGAAAGCCCATTTCTTTTCTTCACAGGGATAGAAGAGTCATTTCATGCCAGTCCATGGTGGAATTTATAGTGAAGATCTAATTGTCATGAACATAACGTATATAATAATGTTGACTTAAAGTTACAGTCAACTTATTAGAAATAAAAAGCAAAGACAAAAGTATAGTAAAAAGATATTTTCACTTGCTTTTTGACAGATATGAACACAGAAATAAGTACAAAAAGAATTTGGATAAAGTTGATGTAACAGATAATAAAGGCATCATCGAGCACTCACCATGGGCTGTTATTTTCTCTCTTTTACAGATGAGGAAACAAGGCACAGAGTGGGGAGGAACGTGCCTAAGCAGCCTGGTTAATAGACCATGCTTTTAACCACTTGCTCTCTTACCTTTAAATAGGATGAGCATAACTTAGTCTAAACCAGAACACTGTGATAGTCAAAGGGAGTGGTAGTGATGTCAGGACAACAGGTGTAGAGTATTCCATCTCACCAGGCCATATTGTCCTCCCAGCTGTAAACACATTTTTTTGTGTTTACAAACAGAACACATCTTTTCCATTGCTTGTGAAACATTTACAAAAATTGTTCATAGGAAAAACTTCTGTAATTTTCATAAGGCAGAAATTGCATAGCCCTTACTCTCTGATCCCAGTGCAATTATTATACAATGCATCATACCAGTCATCCAAAGGTGGAGTACCATAGTCATCCTGATATCAAAAAAGTATTTGACAAAGGTCAACCTTCATTCTCAATTATTTAACAATTTCAAGTTAGTAAACTAAGAATGTTATTCATTGCCATTTGCCCTCCTTCTCAATTATTTAACAATTTCGAGTAAACTAAGAATGTTATTCATTGCCATTAGGGGGCCTAATGGATATCATAGATCTCCCTAGCTGAGATCAAAACAAATAAAAATGTAGATGTAAAGCAGGTATAGATACAAATAGACATACAATGTAGACTAGCATAAATATAAATATCTAATGTGTGCATACATGTAAGTAGTGTGGATAGAAGTGCTACCTTTGCCTGTAATACCAGCACTTTGGGAAGCCAAGGGGGCAGGAGGATTACTTGAGTCCAGGAGTTCAGGACCAGCCTGGGCAACATAGTGAGGATCCCCATCTCTACAAAAAATAAAAAATTAGCCGGGCTTGGTGGTGCATGCCTGTAGTCCTAGCTCTTTTGGAGGCTGAGGTCAGACGATTGCTTGAGCCTGGGAGTTCAAGGCTGCAGTGAGCCATGATTATGGCACTGCACTCAGCTTGAGCAACAGAACGAGACCTTGTCTCAAAAAAAAACAAGGGCCAGCGGGCGTGGTGTCTCACGCCTGTAATCCCAGCACTTTGGGAGGCCGAGGCAGGCGGATCATTTGAGGTCAGGAGTTCAAGACCAGCCCGGCCAACATGGCAAAACCCCATCTCTACCAAAAATACAAACATTAGCCAGGCATGGTGGCCGGCACCTGTAATCCCAGCTACTCTCGAGGCTGAGGCAGGAGAATCACTTGAACTCACAAAGCGGAGGTTGCGGTGAGCCAAGATCACGCCACTGTGCTCCAGCCTGGGTGACAGCTCGAGACCCTGTCTCAAAAAAAAAAAAAAAAAAAAAAACACACACACACACAAGTGCCACCTTCGTTAGCAACAAAACTTGAATTTGAGGTCATGATTTAGATTTATGAGCCATGTGGACTTGTGTGTTAGTTTTCTGTGGCTTCTGTAGCAAATTATCACAAATTTGGTGGCTTAAAACAACAGAAATTCGTTCTCACAGTTTTGGAAGCCAGAAGTCTGAAATCAAGATGTCAGCACAACTGCACTCGCTTTGGAGGTTGTAGGGGAGAATGTATTGTTTGTCTCTTCCAACTTCTGGCTGTCAACATGCCTGGATGGGACCACATCACTCCTGTCTGCTTCTTTTTCACATTATTGTCTTCTCTTCTGTTTGTCTTAAATCTCCCTCTGCCTTTGTCCTATAAGGATATTTGTCATTGGATTTAGGGCCCACCCAGATAATCCAGGATAATCTCCTTATCTCAAAATCCTTAATTTAATTACATCTGCAAAGACCCTTTTTCCAAATAAGGTAACATTCACAGGTTCTGGGGATTAAAATAAGGACATATCTTTGTGAGGGCTACCATTCAACCCATTACAACTTGTGATTAACATGAACCCTTAACTAGAAAGACCTTTAAAATCAGTGTCAATGTGGAGCCTTGTGGTGGAGAGATTGTGTGCTCTCTGCAAGGAGATTAGTCCAAAGGAGGGAAGAGGCAGAACTGAGATGTTCATGCACAGGTCGTTCTAGATGCGCTGACCAGAGAAGTTACTACTTCTCCCAGTAAGGTGAGTGAATGGGCAGAAAGGCCCTCAGTGTTACAGAAACCTGGAAGGAGGAGTAAAAATAAATGTTTCTGCTAAATTGCTATAATTACATGTATATACACATACAGGCTATTTGTCTTTATTTTAATTGACTATTAAACATGTACAAGTTGTAAAATAAGAAATAGTTTAAATTTTTTAAAAATTATACTTTAAGTTCTAGGGTACATGTGCACAACGTGCAGGTTTGTTACATATGTATACATGTGCCATGTTGGTGTGCTGCACCCGTTAACTCGTCATTTATATTAGGTATATCTCCTAATGCTTTCCCTCCCCCCTCCTCCCACCCCACAACAGGCCCTGGTGTGTGATGTTCCCCTTCCTGTGTCTAAGTGTTCTCATTGTTCAATTCCCACCTATGAGTGAGAACATGCGGTGTTTGGTTTTTTGTTCTTGCGATAGTTTGCTGAGAATGATGGTTTCCAGCTTCATCCATGTCCCTACAAAGGACATGAACTCATCCTTTTTCATGGCTGCATAGTATTCCATGGTGTATATGAGAAATGGTTGAAATTTTTATAAATAAAAAGGTAATTTTTAATGTATTTCCTTTTAACTGCTGTAAGAACCTTATTCAGAAAGGCATAATAGCCTATTTAATAACATATAAACAGTATATTTATTGTAGATTCAAAACATGAGAAAGTTATGGAGGAAAACAAATGATAACCACAAAATTCAGGATAGTGATTACCTCTGAGGAGTTCCTGAAAGAGAAGGTTGCAGGATTGAAGAAGAACTTCAGAGGTGATAGAATGTTTTTTTTCTAACAGGAGCAGTGAGTACACAGGTGTTCATGATACCAGTACTTTATCAGTAGAAGGCTTGTTAAAACACAGTGCTGGATGGCACTCCGTGGGATGTCTAATGTAGTAGATTGGGATGGGGCCCAAGAATTTCCATTTCTAACAAGTTCACTGTTGATGCCAGTTCTGCTGGTCTGAGGACAGCACTTCTTATACATTTTATAAATTATCTTTTGTATCCATTCACTGTTGTTAAAAAAAATTTTTGTAGAAAGAGTGTAAAACGCAAAGTCTGTTTCTTTAACTCCCTGCTCTGGGATAAGGGTGGATTTGCTTTTACTTAGTAGTCACAGAGAGGTAGGTGCCTTCCCAGTAGAGCTAGCATAGTTAAAGGTACCAATTCCAGAGTTAAACTGCCTATGTTTGAATCTTGACCCCACCATATTATAGTTTGTATGACCTCGGGCAAGGGTTTTAATCTCTCTATCCCTCAGTTTTCTCATCTTTAACAATATCTATCTTGTTGGGTTGCAGTGAAGATCAAATGAGTCAATATAGGTAAAGGCTTTGGTATGGTACCTGGCCGATTAGGAAGGGCCACTTGCTGCTATTAGGTTGGTGCAAAAGTAATTGTGGTTTTTGCCATATTACTCTAAGGTATTAGACTTATTCCCTGGGGGTTTCCATCCTGGAGGTGCTATTGAGTGTATTTATTCCTTGCTCTCCAGAGAGGACCTCCTGCCATAGTCAGGTTCCCCATAAGAAGCCGCTGGTCTTTCTTTGCCTCTAGCTGCTTCTTTTCTTGCTAATAGAGAAATAGGTACTTGGAGGAAGTAGTATTCTTTGAAACCTTCGTATTTCACCTTGAAGTTTTTCTGATTGATTATTATAATATATTTGGCTTTTAAACCAACTGAGAAGTGGAAACTCCTCCAAATGGTGTAATGAGAGGTTTTGATCTTTATTGCCCTGGATGTTAAGCCATAGTGAAGATTGTGATAATATTTCTCCTGCTAACAGGTGCTCTCTAAAATTTTCAAGGAGTTACTTACTTGATTTTTCAGTCAGTTCCAAAAAAGCTTTTATAGACAGAAGCAGAATTGTTTCTCCAGCTCTGTAACTCATGCTTTTAATTTCTGCTGAATTGGTGGTGTGCCTTCAGTGAGAACTTGATCAGCGAACAGCCCATTCCTATTTCCTCTCTGAGTACAGTTTTTATACTAATCCTGGCTCACAGACAAATATATGCATCTGGGTTCCTCATTGACATCTGGCTAACTTAAGTCTGGCTATCCCCTTTAAGGCATGAACCCTAATTCCCAGACTTTCTCCATCTGCCACTTCCTGTGTGGCCCTTTGTATACTTGAAATAAAATGAATTAAAGGAGTTAATTTCTACCTTTGAGTATTGATTAGACATTGATTAAGCATTGTCCTCTGATATGAAATTAAATACTTGAGGAAATCAAATCTGCTTTGTGAAAGTATAAACATTTTTATTTACATATTCATGGTTGATTGCATGTGCCTAACATTGTAAAAATTAAGTGTATACTAATCCATTCTTTGGTTTCTGGGTGTATTAAAGTGTGAAGGAATGGTGAGATACCAGTGGCATTTTTACTCATTCTCATCAAGAGTGAGAAGAAGAGCTATCTTGAAATGGTTGGGGGTGGGGCAGGAAGAGTGAGGGGAAGAGGAATAGTAGGAGGGACTTTGGGCTGTACATCAGGGAGCTGAGACTCAGATCCCTATAGGGTCTAAATGGTATGTATCCTTTTCTCCTCTAGACTTCTAAAATTCCTTTTACCTTTAATATTCTCTAATTAAAGACATCATCCAAACCTTCAAGGAGTTAATGGTCTCATTGGGAAAACCAAACATAAATTAATTATAATACAAGATAAATAATACAAGATAAATAAACGATAAAATAGATGTAAAAATAAAGTTTCACAAGAATAAACACGAAGGAGCAGTTTATACCAGGCTCCTACTCATTCTTAGAGTAGGAGGTTATACATAAGCAAGGGTTATAGATTGGAATGCCTCACACAGCAGTGGGGTAGGGTTGGAGACATTGTATAAACTCATGTCTAGCTTAATATAGGCACATACAGTTACATATTAAAAGATTTTAAATATGTTCATGTACATACGTTAGTATACACACAAATATTTCCTCACTTTGTCAGCTGAGAGGGCCTACAGGAAACACTCCAATTGCAATGACCATACCTAGAGCCTAGATCTTGGTTTCTAATATCATTTTCAAACAAAAAAATATAGGCCAGGGGTGGTGTCTCATGCCTGTAATTCCAGCACTTTGGGAGGCCAAGGTGGGCAGATCACCTGAGGCCAGGAGTTCGAGACAGCCTGGCCAACATGGCAAAACCCCGTCTCTACTAAAAATAACAAAAATTAGCTGGCCAAGGTGGCAGGTGCCTGTAATCCCAGCTACTCGGGAGGCTGAGGCAGGAGAATCACTTGAACCTGGGAGGCAGAAATTGCAGTGAGCCAATATCGTGCCATTGCACTCCAGCCTGGGCAACAAGAGCAAAAGTCTGCTTTGAAACAAAAAAAAAAGAAAAAAAAAACAGGGCTCTTTAGATAAATGGCTGAGTCTAGGACTAGAGTAGGTAATATACAAAATGATCCTGGAGCAGAAAGTGCCAGAAAGCAAAGACGTGCTCAAAATTTTTTTTTAAATTTTAGAAGATCCACAGTGGTGGGAGTATATCAAAGGAACATTGAAGCCAAGTGAAAGAACTTCCAATGGCCAAAATTGGAACAATTTTAGCAAAAAAAAAAAATATATATATATATAGAATTTTAACCCAAAGTATAAGATAAGTATCCGTGAGTCGATACTTGAATAAATATGATAGAATAAATAACTGAGGGAGAAGAAACAAATCTCTTATGTAGAAGAATTTCAAGTAACGTATGTATATAGATAACCACCAAGGAGGTGGAGCATAATTCCCCACTCCTTAAGTGTGACATGTGCGTACTGAACTCTTTCTAAAGAGAACAGTGTGGAAAGGGGGCTGAGGGAAACTACAGTAAAGAAACCTGACAAGCACTACTTCAACCAGATGATCAGGGATAACATCAGCAGGCATAAGTCATGCTGATAGCATGTACCCTTGATATGATATGATGAGACTGAGACTTCATCTCTGTGATCTTCCTCCTCAAAACACATTACTTCTAATCATGGAAAAAATATGGGAGCAATCCCAGTTGAAAACTCTACAAAATACCTGATTATTACTTCTCAAAACTGTCAATTTTACCTAAAATGAGAAAAGTTTGAGAAACTGTCACAGTCAAGAGAAACCTAAAGAGACATGATACCTCAGTGTAATATGATACCTGGATGAGATCTTGGAGCAGAAAAAAGATATTAGGTTAAAACTAAGAAAATCTGAAAAATTTGAATAAAGTATGGACTTAACTAATAATAAATTATCAGTATTGGTTCATTAATTATGACAAATGTACCATAAAATAAAGATAAAGTATTAATAATAGGAGAAATTGGGTGCAGGATATGTGGGACCTCTATAATATCTTCACAATTTTTCTGTGACTCTAAAACTCTTATAAAGAGTGCAAATAAATAGGAAAAGAATGTCCAACATTCTTTCTGTACTAAGGAGCAGAGGTCCCTTTCTTAAATATAATGGTCAAGTAGGCATTTAATAAGTAGCCTGCAAGCACCAAGTAATGAACTCTATAAAGATCAAACAAAATGTACGTTCAGAGTTTCCATTGTATATTTTGAGGCTTTGCTTTCTTGTTCTAAGATAGTAAAGCTTCTAAGTGTCAGCTAACTGCATGCTCTCTCTCTCAGGGTAACTGATATGACTTGGCTCTGTGTCCCCACCCAAATCTCATCTTATAGCTCCCATAATTCCCATGTGTTGTGGGAGGGACCTGGTGGGAGATAATTGAATCATGGGGGTGGGTCTTTCCCATGCTGTTCTCATGATAGTGAATGGGTCTCATGAGATCTGATCATTTTAAAAAAAGGAAGCTTCTCTGCTCAAGCCCTTTTTTTTGCTTGCTGCATACATGTAAGATGTGATTTGCTCCTCCTTGCCTTCCACTATGATTGTGAGGCCTCCCCAGCCATGTGTAACTGTGACTCCAGTTAAACCTCTTTCTTTTGTATATTGCCTAGTTTTGGGTATGTCTTTATCAGCAGTGTGAAAATGGACTAATACAATAAATTTGTACCAGTAGAGTCGGGCACTGCTGAAAAGATACCTAAAAATATGGAAGCAACTTTGGAACTGGGTAACAGGCAGAGGAACAGTTTGGAGGGCTCAGAAGAAGACAGGAAAATGTGGGAAAGTTTGAAACTTCCTGTAGACTTGTTGAATGGCTGTGCTCAAAATGCTGATAGTGATATGGACAATAAGGTCCAGGTTGAGTTGGTATCAGATGGAAATTAGGAACTTGTTGGTAACTGGAGTAAAGATGACTTTTGTTATGTTTTAGCAAAGAGACCAGCAGCATTTTGCCCCTGTGATAGAGAGTTGTGGAACATTGAACTTGAGAGAGATAATTTAGGGTATCTAGTGGAGGAAATTTCTAAGCAGCAAAGCATTCAAGAGGTGACTTGGGTGCTGTTAAAGGCATTCAGTTTTATAAGGGAAGCAGAGCACAAAAGCTTGGAAAATTCGCAGCCTAACAATGCGATAGAAAAGAAAATCCCATTCTCTGAGGAGAAATTCAAGCTGGCTGCATAAACTTGCATAAGTAATGAGGAGCCAAATGTTAATCCCCAAGACAATGGGAAAAATGTCTCCAGGGCATGTCAGAGATCTTCACGGCAGCCCCTCCCATCACAGGCCTGGAGGCCTAGGAGGAAAAAGTGGTTTCGTTGGCCAGGTCCAGAGTCCCCCATGCTGTGTGCAGCCTAGGGCACCTAGCCTTGGTGCTCTGCATCTCAGCTGCTCCAGCTGTGGCTGAAAGGGGCCAAGGTAGAGCTTGGGCCGTGGCTTCAAAGGATGCAAGCCTCAAGCCTTGGCAGCTTCCACATGGTGTTGAGCCTGCCAGTGCACAGAAGTCAAGAATTGGGGTTTGGGAACCTCCACCTAGATTTCAGAGGATGTATGGAAATGCCTGGATGCCCAGGCAGAAGTTTGCTTCAGGGGCAGGGCTCTCATGGAGAACCTCTGCTAGGGCAGTGCAGAAGGGAAATGTAGGTTCAGAGCCCCCACACAGAGTCCCTACTGGGGCACTGCCTAGTGGAGCTGTGAGAAGAGGGCCACCATCCTCCAGACCCTAGAATGGTAGATCCACAGACAGCTTGCACCCTGCTCCTGGAAAAGCCACAGACGCTCGACACCAGCCTGTGAAAGCAGCCAGGAGAGGGGCTATACCCTGCAAAGCCACAGGAGTGGAGCTGCTCAAGACTATGGGAACCTGCCTCTTGCATCAGCATGACCTGGATGTGAGACATGAAGTCAAAGGACATCATTTTGGAGCTGTAAGATTTGACTGCCTTGCTGGATTTCAGACTTGCATGGGGCCTGTAGCCCCTTTGTTTTGGCCAAAGTCTCCCATTTGGAATGGCTGTATTTACCCAAAGCCTGTACCCCCATTATGTCTAGGAAGTAACTAACTTGCTTGTGATTTTACAGACTTATAGGTGGAAGGGACTTGCCTTGGCACAGATGAGACCTTGGACTGTGGACTTTTGAGTTAATGCTAAAACGAGTTGAGACTTTGGGGGACTGTTGGGATGGCATGGTTGGTTTTGAAATGTGAAGATATGAGATTTTGGAGGAGCCAGGGGTAGAATGATATGGTTTGGCTCTGTGTCCCCACCCAAATCTCATCTTGTAGCTCTCATAATTCCCACATACTGTGGGAGGGACCTGTTGGGAGATGATTGAATCATGGGGGCAGGTCTTTCTTGTGCTGTTCTCATGAGTGGGTCTCTTGAGATCTGATGGTTTTAAAATATGGGAGTTTCTCTGCGCAAGCTTTTTTTTTTTTTTTTTTTTTTTGCCTGCTTCCATGCTTGTAAGATATGACTTGCTCCTCCTTGCCTTCCACCATGATTGTGAGGCCTCCCCAGCCACATGAAACTGTGAGTCCAATTAACCTCCTTCTTTTGTAAGTTGCCCAGTTTGGGCATATCTTTATCAGCAGCGTGAAAACAGACTAATACAGTGACTGTAGTACAGAATGATTTCTCAAGATGTGCCTTCATGTAATATGATTGTGGTAGAGAACGTGGGCAGGGTGGGCCTTAGTGACTTATAAGCTATTAGAGGAAAGAGCTAGACTCAGGATGAACAATGGAGCCTTCCTTTCTTTATCTGTTCTCTAGAAAAATGCTCAGCATAGTCTTTTGTGCTCCTTTATTTCATTTGTATTTTAAACTATTTTCATTTTTTAAAATTTCTTCATGAGATGCCCTCATATCTTGGAGACACATTAGTACCAAGTGGAAAGCAGAGAATTAATGTTATTCTAAGAGTAAATGAAGTTTATTAAATATGCTAAACATTGTAAGGCTAAAACAATGTTACTTATTTAAGTAGGTTTCACTGAAGACAGCATAGTAATTGTTTTTTAAAATGATGTAGGTTTTATTTTATTTCTACAAATGTATGAGGTACATGAGGAATTTCGTTACATGTATATAATGCATAGTGGTCAAGTCAGGGTATTTAGGGTGTCCACCACGCAAGTACAATACATTTTCGTTAAATATGGTGAATCTACTCAACTCTCAAACACTGAATTTTGTCCTCCTTACTGTGTGTTTGTATCCTTTAATCCAGTTGTCTTCATCAGCTTCCTCCCTGCTACTTACTCTTCCCAGCTTCTGTTATTTATCTTTCCATTCTCTGCATCCATGTGATCAAATTTTTTAGTTCCCACATGTAAGTGAGAATGTCTTTTCATGCCTCATTTCATTTAAAACAATGACCTCTGGTTCTATCCATGTTACTAAAGGTAACATGATTTTATTCTTTTCAATGGCTGAATAGTATTTTGTTTCAGGGGATGTGGGGGTGTGGGTGTGTGTATCGCATTTTCTTTTCTTATCTGTTCATCCATTGAACACTTAGATTGATTCCATATCTTTGCTATTGTGAATAGTGCTGCAATAAACATGTGAGTTCAGATATCCCTTTGATATACTGATTTCTTTTTCTTTGGGTAGACAGTCAGTAGTGGGATTGCTGGATCAAATGGTAATTCTGTTTTTAGTTTTTTGAGAAATCTCCCTACTGCTTTCCATAGTGCTTGTACTAGTTTACATTCCCACCAGTAGTGTATAAGAGTTCCCTTTTCTCTGCATCCATGCAAACATCTGTTATTTTCTTCTTTTTCTGACTGGGATAAGATGATAGCTCATTGTGGTTTTGATTTACATTTGCCTGATGATTAGTGATGTTGAACATTTTTACATTTATCTGTTGACCATTTGTATGTCTTCTTTTGAGAAATTCTGTTCAGATTCTTTGCCCACTATTTTTTTTTTATTTCAATAGCTTTTAGGGTACAGGTGGTTTTGGGTCACATGGATGAATTGTATAGTGGTGAAGTCAGATTTTTGTGCACCCATCACCCAAGTAGTGTACATTGTATCCAATGTGTAGATTTTTTATTCCTCATCTCTCTCTCACCCTCCCCTTTCTGAGTCTCTAAAGTTCATTATATCACTCCTTATGCCTTTGCATACCAAAGCTTAGGTCCCACTTATAAGTAAGAACATACAGTATTTGGTTTCTCATTCCTGAGTTACTTCACTTACAATAAGGGCTTTAGCTCCATCCAAGTTTCTGCAAAAGACATTATTTCATTTCTTTTTTAGCCAAGTAGTATTCCATGGTGTATATATAACTACATTTTCTTTACCCACTCATTGGTTTATGGGCACTTAGGTTGGTTCCATATCTTTGCAGTTGTTAATTGTACTGCAGTAAACTTACATATGCAAGTGTCTTTTTGGTATATTGACTTCTTTTCCTCTGGGTAAATACCCAGTTGTGGAATTGCTTGATGAAATGGTAGATCTACTTTTAGTTCTTTAAGAAATCCCCCCCATCATCTGGGAAGTGAGGAACGCCTCTGCCCGGCCACCCATCGTCTGGGAAGTGAGGAGCGCCTCTGCCCGGCCGCCCCGTCTGGGAAGCGAGGAGCGCCTCTGCCCGGCCGCCCCATCTGGGAAGTGAGGAGCGCCTCTGCCCAGCCATCCATCGTCTGAGAAGTGAGGAGCGCCTCTGCCCGGCCACCCATCGTCTGAGAAGTGAGGAGCGCCTCTGCCCGGCCACCCATCATCTGGGAAGTGAGGAGCGCCTCTGCCCGGCCGCCCTGTCTGGGAAGAAGTGAGGAGCGCCTCTGCCCGGGCGCCCCGTCTGGGAAGAAGTGAGGAGCGCCTCTGCCCAGGCGCCCCGTCTGGGAAGAAGTGAGGAGCGCCTCTGCCCAGCCGCCCCGTCTGGGAAGTGAGGAGCGTGTCTGCCCGGCTGCCCCGTCTGGGAAGTGAGGAGCGCCTCTGCCCGGCCACCCATCGTCTGAGAAGTGAGGAGCGCCTCTGCCCAGCCACCCATCGTCTGAGAAGTGAGGAGCGCCTCTGCCCGGCCACCCATCATCTGGGAAGTGAGGAGCACCTCTGCCCGGGCGCCCCGTCTGGGAAGAAGTGAGGAGCGCCTCTGCCCGGGCGCCCCGTCTGGGAAGAAGTGAGGAGCGCCTCTGCCCGGGCGCCCCGTCTGGGAAGAAGTGAGGAGCGCCTCTGCCCGGCCGCTCCGTCTGGGAAGTGAGGAGCGTGTCTGCCCGGCCGCCCCATCTGGGAAGTGAGGAGTGCCTCTGCCCGGCCACCCCGTCTGGGAAGTGAGGAGCGCCTCTGCCCGGCCGCCCCGTCTGGGAAGTGAGGAGTGCCTCTGCCAGGCCTCCCCGTCTGGGAAGTGAGGAGCGCCTCTGCCAGGCCTCCCCATCTGGGAAGTGAGGAACGCCTCTGCCCAGCTGCCTATCGTCTGGGAAGTGAGGAGCGCCTCTGCCCGGCCGCCCCGTCTGGGAAGAAGTGAGGAGTGCCTCTGCCCAGCCGCCCTGTCTGGGAAGAAGTGAGGAGTGCCTCTGCCCGGCCGCCCCATCTGGGAAGTGAGGAGCGCCTCTGCCCGGCTGCCCCGTCTGGGAAGAAGTGAGGAACGCCTCTGCCCGGCCGCCCCTTCTGGGAAGAAGTGAGGAGCGCCTCTGCCCGGCTGCCCTGTCTGGGAAGAAGTGAGGAGCGCCTCTGCCCGGCCACCCCATCTGGGAAGTGAGGAGCGCCTCTGCCCGGCTGCCCCATCTGGGAAGAAGTGAGGAGCACCTCTGGCCAGCTGCCCCGTCTGGGAAGAAGTGAGGAGCGCCTCTGCCCGGCCGCCCCGTCTGGGAAGTGAGGAGCGCCTCTGCCCGGCCGCCCCGTCTGGGAAGTGAGGAGCACCTCTGCCCAGCCACCCATCATCTGGGAAGTGAGGAGCGCATCTGCCTGGCCGCCCCGTCTGGGAAATAAGGAGCGCCTCTGCCCAGCTGCCCCATCTGGGAAGAAGTGAGGAGCACCTCTGGCCAGCCGCCCCGTCTGGGAAGAAGTGAGGAGCGCCTCTGCCCGGCCGCCCCGTCTGGGAAGTGAGGAGCGCCTCTGCCTGGCCACCCCGTCTGGGAAGTGAGGAGTGCCTCTGCCTGGCCGCCCCGTCTGGGATGTGGGGAGCGCCTCTGCCTGACCGCCCCGTCTGGGAGGTCTACCATGGAGGCCAGAAGCAATGTGGGGGCTGGACGTAGTGGCTCACGCCTGTAGTCCCAGCACTGTGGGAGGCCGAGGCGGGTTGATCACTTCAGGCTAGGAGTTCGAGACCAGCCTGGCCAACATGGCAAAACATATGAAAAATACAACAGACAAACCAACCAACCAACCCAGTGACAGCAAAACAGGTCTACCCTGGAGTCATACTCTAATTTTTTCTATTTTCCTCCCTTTCTGATCCTTTATCCCACTTTCTTTTTCTTCCTCTTCCTTCTCCTTCTTCTTTGTCAAATAGAGGATTGAGTTGTTATCATTGATCCATATAAAGTCCCTCTCTCATTTATTTTCTTTGATTCCCACTCCCCATTTCTATTCCCCGTCTTCCCATGTGCAACCTTCCTAATATGTTTGATACGCAAAAAAAAAAAAAAAAAAAAGAAATCCCCATACTGTTTTCCATAGAAGTTGTACTAATCCCACCAGCAGTGTATAAGTGTTCCCTTTTCACCACATTCCAGAAAGGCTTTCAATAGGTGCACCCACATGGAGCTCACATGGGAGAAGCCTCAAATGTGTCTGCAGTGGTGATGAGGGGGAAAAGATGTATCCTTCTCAGGACCCTTCACAAGCGCAAGGGCTTTCTGACTGTTGGGGTATAGCCACAGACTTTCCCCACTAAGCCCAGCACTTCAACTGTGCCTCTGCTGAAGGAAACTTCCCACCATTGGAAAGATCTGAGACTCAAGGCCTGCCATCTGGATTCTTTTGTCCCATAGGGTATTCCCTTGATGTGATGTACTCCCCCTTTCCTTAAGAGTAGGAGTCCCTTAGAGCCAGATTGCTGTGAATGCTACTGCTCTCTTGGTCTAACTGCCCAGTGGGGCTGCCATACTGCAGGCTGGTGCTGATGAACCTATGCAAGAGATCCAGTGATATGACCTGTCCTCAAGTCTCCCACCAGCAGCTATCAGCACCAGCTCTGATAGGGGTGGCAGAGGAGTGATGTAAACTCTGTGAGATTCTTTGGTTATAAGTAGCCTTAGTGTGTTGACTTTCTCAGATGCCAGTTATAGTAGTAATGAACTGGTCACTAGGACAGACTCAGGATCTCCTGATTAGCCAGGGTGGTGCAGGCAATGGTAATACCTGAGGTAACATACAAGTTTTCTCCTTTCTGGACACAGTGTTATTCTATCTGCAGATTCTGCAATGAACTGTGTCATTTGGCCTCCCAGCTAGGAGATGGCACTAGGAAAAGAGCACCACCTGCTGTAGTAGCAGTGGGATTTGTGCTTGCCTTATGTTACCCAGGAGAGGTATTCTGGTTTCTCAGGTGAGGGGTGGGGCTAGAGAGCTCCCAAAAGTTTCTGTTCTTTGTGTTATGCCACCAGGGTGGGTGGAGGGACAAATCTAGGTGGGAGCTGGGTCAGGTAGGTCCACACCCTGGCTCTCCACTTGCAGGGCAAGCACTGGCCTCTATGGAGATCACAGAGATCTCTGTGGAGATCACCACCTCTGCGGGTGGTTTACTGGCCACTGAGGTAATGTTCCATGGAGGAAGGTTGCTGCCTCTGCTGCACAGAAGAGATTGCAGAGGGAATGGAAAGTAGTAGGTGAGAGTAAGCCCCACGCAGCTCTCACACAGTTGGCAAGGCAGGTCTCACACCTGCAGTGATCCATTAGTAGCAGCTAGCTAAGTTCCAGGCTGTCTACACTCAGAACTCGAAACTGCCCCAGGCTATAAATCTTCCCCGTGGAGACAGCAATCAGGGCTTTCATGCTACACCCCTCCCAGTCCACTCCCACAAAGCTGGGGCACCTGGCTCCTGCATTCCTAGCTATAGCACACTTCCCACTTGTACCCTGGTTCTGGGCAAGGGAGTTTATCTGCACTCAAGATTATATCACAAATTTCAGTTGGGAGCTTCTGTTAACCTGAGACTACTGCCTGAGTTAGCTAGCAGACTTCTGTGAGGTCCCCTGTGATGTAGAATGAGGAATGGCTTCCCTTGGTCCAAGCTGGAGACTGGGAATGCTCACAAGGCTCTTTCCCTGCTGCTCCTACTTTTATATTCTTCACCACTCCCTAAATCAGTTCCAGTGCTGGGTAGGATTAAGGCCTTCCCCTGTGGGCTGAATTGCCGGGTTCCCAGTGGTGGTGTATATCCTGGAGGCAGTGTCTCCCCCTCTCACACTCTGGGGATTTGGTGTCAATTATACCTGCCTCATGATATAATTTGCAACTTGCCACTTCTTTTAAAGGGTCTGTGGTTTCTTTAAGCTTTCCTGTTCAGTTCTTGTGTTGCTTCTTGAAAAAAAGTTCAGTGTGAATCTCTACATACTATTGTCTTTCCAAGTGGAAGAGACATGCTGACACTACCTCCAATCTGCCATCTTGGGAGGAAAAAACACACAAAAACTCTTTGCCCACTTTTTATGGGATTATTAGTTTGTTTTTCCTGCTGAGTTGTTTGAGTTCCTTGTCTACTCTGAATATTAGTCCCTTGTTGTATAGGTAGTTTAGAAATATTAGTCCCTTGTTGTACAAGTAGTTTGGAAATATTTTTCCCATTCAACAGGTTGTCTGTTTACTCAGGTTTGCTTCTGGTTTGCTAGAGTAAACAGACAACCTGTTGAAAGGGAAAAATATTTCCACACTACTTACAGAACATCCCCTTTTGCTGTGAAGAAGCTTTTTAGTTTAATATACTACCAGTTGTTTATTTTTGTTTTTGTTGCCTTTTGAGATCTTAGTCATAAACTTTTTGCCTAGAGCAATGTCCAGCAGTGTTTTCCCTAGGTTTTCAAATTTCTATTATGTTTATAGTTTCAGGTCTTATGTTTAAGTCTTTAATCCATTATGAGTTGATTTTTTTGGTATATGGTGAGAAATAGGGGTCCTGTTGCATTCTTCTGCTTGTTCCAAAAAAAAATTGAAGAGGACAGAACTCTCTAACTCATCCTACAAGATCATCGCCACCCTGATAGCAAAACCAGGCAATAACTCCACAAGAAAAAAAGAAAACTAACAGGTCAATATCCCTGATAAACACAGATGCCAATGCTTCACAATTCAGCCCACAGAGGAAGGCCTTAACCCCACCCAGCACTGGAACTATTTAGGGAGTGGTGAAGAATTAAAAAAGTAGGAGCAGCAGAGAAAGAACTTTGTGAGCATTCCCAGTCTTCAGCTTGGACCAAGGGAAACCATTCCTCATTCTACATCACAGGAGACCTCACAGAAGTCTGCTAGCTAACTCAGGCAGCAGTCACAGGTTGAGAGAAGCTCCCAACTGAAATTTGTGATATAATCTTGAGTGGGGATGAATTCTCTTGGCCAGAACCAGGGGCAAATGGGAAGTGTGCAGTAGCTACAAGTGCAGGAGTCAGGTGCCCAGCCTTGTGGTCATTCCCAGTCTCCAGCTAGAACCAAGGGAAGCCATTCCTCATTCTCCATCACAGGGGACTTCACAGAAGTCTACTAGCTAACTCGGGCTAACTCATCCAACTTGGATACTTGTTAGTTTTTTTCTCTTGCCCGATTGCTCTGGCTAGGACTTTCAGTACAGTATTGAATAGGAATGGTGAAGGTGGATAACTTTGTCTTGTTCCAGTTCTTAGAGGATAGGCTTTCAGATATTTCCCTATTCAGTGTGATGGTAGTTACAGGTTTGTTGTATGTGGCCTTTATTATTTTCAGATATGCTCTTTCTATGCCTAGTTTTGTGAGAGTTTTTATCATGAAGGGATGTTGAATTTTATCAAATTTTCCTCTACATTTGTTGAGATAATCATATGATTTTTGTCCTTTATTCTGTTGATTTCATGTATCATGTTTATTGATTTACTTATGTTGAACCATTTTTGAATCCCTGGTATAAATGCAACTTGATCATAATGTATTAACTTTTTGATTGGCTCTTAGATTGGGTTTGCTAGTATTTTGTTTAGGATGTTAGCATCTGTGTTTACCAGGGATATTGGTGTATAGTTTTTGTTGTTATTGTTGCGTTCTTGCCTGGTTTTAGTATCAGAGTAGTGATGATCTTGTAGGATAAGTTAGAGAGAATTCTGTCCTCTTCAATTTTTGAAGTAGTTTCAAGACAATTCGTATTAGTTCTTTTTGTGTTTGGTAGAATTTGGCTGTGTATCCATCTGGTTCTGGGCTTTTCTTTCTGAGGAGGCTTTTTAATTACTGATATAATCTTGCTATGCATTATTGGTCTGTTCAGGGTTTTTCTTTCTTTCCAATTCAGTCTTGATAGGTTGTACGTTTCCAGGAATTTATTTCTCTAGGTGTTTCAGTCTGTCAGCATATAGTTGTTTATAATAGTCTCTAATGATTCTTTGCATTTCTGTAGTATCAATTGTAATGTCTTCTTTGTTTTTTCTGATTTTGTTTATTTGGGGCTTCTCTCTCTTTTTTTGTTTTCTTGGTTAGTCTAGCTAGCAGTTTATCAGTTTTGTTTATCTTTTTGAAGAACCGACTTTTCATTTTGTTGATCCTTTGTTTTGTTTTTCTTCAGTCTCTATTTCATTTTGCTCTTTTCTTCTGCTAGTTTTGGGTTTCATTTGTTCTTGCTTTTTTAGTTCCTTGAGATACATTGTTAGATTGTTAATTTGTAATCTATCAACTATTTTATGTAGGCATTTATTACTATAAAATTCCCTCTTAGCACTGCTTTTACTATGTCCTACAAGTTTTGGTATGTTGTGTTCCTGTTTTCGTTTATTTTGAGATTTTTTTAAATTTCCGTCTTAATGTCTTTGTTGATCCAATGGTCATTGAGGAGTATGTTGTTTAATTTCTATGTATTTATATAGTTTCCAAAGTTCCTCTTGGCTTTGATTTCTAGTTTTATTCCATTGTGATTTGAGAAGATACTTGATATGATTTTGATTTTTTAAGTGAGTTGAGGCTTGTTTCATGGCCTAACATTTGGTCTATCCTGGAGAATGTTCTTTGTGCTGATGAAAAGAATATATATTCTGCAGTTGTTGGGTAGGATGTTCTGAAATGTCAGCTCCATTGGGTCTAAAGTGCAACTTAAATCCAATGTTTCTTTGTTGATTTTTTTGTCTAGATTATCTGTGTGATGCTGAGAGTGGAATGTTGAAGTCCCCAAATATTATTGTTTTGCAGTTTATCTCTCTCTTTAGTTTTAATGAATCCAGGTGTTCCAATGTTGGTTACATATATATTTAGAATTTTGTATCATCTTGCTGGATTGATCCCTTTATCATTATATAATGACCTTCTTTGTTTCTTTTTACTGTTCTTGACTTAAAGTCTGTTTTCTCTAGTATAAATATAGCTATCCCTACTCGCTTTTGGTTTCTATTTGCAGAGAATATCTTGTTTTCATTTCTTTATTTTCATTTTCAGTCTGTATGTGTCTTTACTGCTAAGGTGAATTTCTTTTTTTTTTTTTTTTTTGAGACAGAGTCTCGCTCTGTCACCAAGCTGGAGTGCAGTGGTGTGATCTCGGTTCACTGCAACCTCTGCCTTCTGAGTTCAAGTGATTCTCTTGCCTCAGCCTCCCGAGTAGCTGGGATTACAGGCACGCGTCACCACACCCAGCTAATTTTTTTGTATTTTTAGTAGAGACAGAGTTTCACCATGTTGGCCAGGATGGTCTCAATCTCTTGACCTCATGATCCACCCACCTTGGCCTCCCAAAGTGCTGGGATTACAGGCATGAGCCACTGCGCCTGGCCCGAGTTTTTTGTAAACAGCAAATAGTCAGATTGTGGGTTTTTAAAAATCCATTCAACCATTCTGTATCTGCAAAGTGGAAAATTTAATCTATTTATGATCAGTGTCATTATTGATAATGTGGTGCTTTGTTTCTGTCATTTATTAATTGTTTTCTGATTTTTTTATATAATTTGGTTCCTTTTTCTTTTACTGGTTGTTGTGATTTGCTGGACTTCTGCAGTGGTACCATTTGAGTTCTTTCTCTTTCTCCGTGTGATTACTTTGCCAAAGAGATTTATACTTTTGTGTGTTTTCTTTTCTTTTTTTCTTTTTTTGAGACAGAGTCTTGCTCTGTCACCCAGGCTGGAGTGCAGTGGTGAGATCTCGGCTCACTGCAGCCTCCACTTTCTGGGTTCGAGTGATTCTCCTGCCACAGCCTCCCAAGTAGCTGGGATTACAGATGCGTGTTGTCGCACTCAGCTATTTTTTTTGTATTTTTAGTAGAGATGGGGTTTCACTATGTTGACCAGGCTAGTCTCAAACTCCTGACCTCAGGTGATCTGCCCACCTCGGCCTCCCAAAGTTCTGGGATTACAGGCCTGAGCCACTATGCCTGGCCATTTTGTGTGTTTTCATCTTGGTAAATGTCATCCTTTCACTTCCAGGTTTAGGACTCTCATGAGAATTTTTTTGTAGGGCCAGTCCAGGGGCAGTGAATCCCCTTAGCATTTGCTTGTCTGGAAAAGATTTTATTTCTCTTTCACTTATGAAGGATAATTTTGCGTGTATAGCATTCTTAGCTGTCAGATTTTTTTGTCTTTTTTTCTTCGTTTTTTTTTTTTGAGACAAGGTCTCACTGTGTCACCCAGGTGGGAGTGCAGTGGTGTAAATACAGCTCACTGCAGCCTCAACTTCCCAGGCTCAAGCAATCTTCCTGCCTCAGCCTCTCATATTGCTAAGACTTCAGGCACACTTTACCATGCCCAGCTAATTTTTTTTTTTTCGAAGATTGGTTCTTGTCATGCTGCGTAGGCTGTTCTCAAACTCCTGGACTCAAGTAGGCCTCCTGCCTCAGCCTCCCAAAGTGCTGTGATTACAGGCATGAGCCACTGCATTTGGCCAGACGTTTTTCTTTTAGTTATTTAAATATATTACCCCATTCTCTTCTGGCCTGTGAATATGTGAATAGATGATTATCTCTTGCTTTTTTTGGGATTTGCTCTTCATCTTTGATTTTAGGCAGTCTAACTATAATGTGCTGTGGAGACGACCGTTTTGCATTGTATTTTCCTGGGGATTGCTGAGTCTCTTGTATCTGAAATGTCTAAATCTCTTGCTAGATGTGAGGTGTTTTCATTTATTGTTTGGTTAAATACATTTTCCAATCCTGTCTTTGTCTCTTTGAACTTGTTGATAATTTTAATATTTAATTGTCACAAAGGCTTTGCTCAGTCTTTTTTATTCCTTTTTCTTTATTTTTGTCTGACAGGATTATTTCAAAAGATTTATATTCATGTTCTGAGATTCTTCTGCCTATTCTAGTCTATTGCAGAAGCTTTCAACTGTAATTTGTAGTTCTTATAGTGAATTCTTCAATTGCAGAATTTCTATCTGGTACTTTAAAAAACTATGTCTTTGGTAAATTTCTCATTCATATCCTGAATTGTTTTTCTGAATTCGCTTGTATCTCACTGAGCTTCTGTAAAATCAAAATTTTGAATTCTTTATCTGGGATTTCAAAAATTTCTTGGATTAAGATCTATTTTTGGATACTTATTATGTTCCTTTGGAAGTGTCATATTTCCTTGCTTTTTCATGTTTCCTGTGTCATTACATTGAAATCTGTGTATCTGGAGTAACAGTCACTTCTTCCTGTTTTTGATTTTACTTTAGTAGGGAAAGACCTTTTCCTAAAGTTGTATCTATGGTGTTGGTTGGGTAGGGTACTTTGGCTTTGACTCTGGTGTGTGCAGTGGTGTCATCTCTCTGTGATTTCTTTGGCTGTAAACAGCATTAGTGGCATCTGTGATTTCCTAGATAGGTTACGGTACAGTTGTTAGTTAAGGCTGTGGGGAAGTTGTGCTGGGGACTAGGATGCCAGGTGGGCCAGTGATAGTGTCACTGGGCAGCGTACACTGGCAGCCATGTTGGCAATTATTTGTGGTCAGTTGGTGGGCCTCCACATGGCTTGCTCAGATGCTGGTAGTGGCAGTGGTGGATTGTACAAGTGGGCAGATTCTCAGATTCCTGGGCAGCTACATGGCATGAGTGATAGCAGTAGCGGTAGTGGGAGAACTCCCTGGGTCCTGAGTGATGAGCGTTGATGTTGGTGGTGGCTCTGATGGGCTGGGTAGCCCAATCTCCAGGAACTCAGGTGGCATGTGCAGGCAGGTGCCAGATGAGGTGATAGCAGCCAGGAGCTTAGGCCCCCAGGAGAAGTACTCAAGTGCCCAAAGTGGTTGGGTTGGGTATTTGCCAGGACCCTGGTCTGTGTTCTCTGTCACAGAGCAGAGAGTGAAGCTGGACTAGGTAGGCTTGTGCTCAGACCTTCGAATGGTGAGAACAGCACCAGCCATCATGGACAGGGCATTCCGCAGGCCCCAGGTGGAGTGCTCAGGTGAGGGGTGTTAGCAGCTGTGCTAACACCCTGTCACAATAGAGGGTGGGGTCATTGTCGGTGACCAGAGCCTGGGCCAGCAGGTGGGAATGCACATTCCTCACACCCTAGTCCCAATGGGGCTTGCTCCCTGGCCCTGGCAGGGGTAGCCCACCTCAGCTGCAGGAGCCCCACCCAGCTGGTGATCAAGTCCCAGTGGCATATTTTACCCCACTTGCATCCCAGTCTCCATTCTGGTGGCACTCGCTTCTCAGCACCAGCAGCTTCACCCCATGCCTTGCTTGCTTCTTAGCTCTGGCTGTAGGTATGCTTCCACAGCATACTCCCCAGTCCCAGTAGCGACAGCTTGAGTTTCTGTCATGCCTCAGTCCTGGCACTACTGGGCTGCAGGACAGCAAGCAGTCTGCCAAAGGCTATGTTTGAAAATGATGCCTTGCACCTCACACACTTCAGGGATGAGATGTCAGGGGAAGTTGGAGAAGCGAATAGACCCAAGAAAGTTATCCACCTCTTGGTGAACCTGCTTCTGCACCTTGCACACCTGCAGAGCTGCTTAACCACAGGTGCTTTTCACTCTGTTCTCTTCACCTCCTTGTTCTGGGATTCAGGGACAATTCTTTGAACACGGTTTGCGAAGTGACAAAACCCCGCAGGGAAGAGCAGACAGGTCTGGCCTCATTTTCCCGCTTCCAGGATGTCCCAACATCTTCCTAGGGATCTCCCAACATCTTCCTAGGGATCTCCCACTACACGTCAAAGAGTGACAGAGACTGCAACAGAGCCACTTGGGCCTCTTAGAGCAGAGGATACAGAGCAGTGGGGTTTCTTTTGAATGTAATATTATTATTTATCATTCACTGACAGGTCATTTGTAGCTTCACCAAAAAAAAAAAACAGGGAAAGGGAGGGATGGATCTAGTTAGACTGTGACTAATACAATCTGTGTGCATTTCTGTGGGTTTGAAAACCCACTTGCTCTTTATACTAATTCAAACTAAGGAATTGTGAGTAAGAATAGCTTTAGAAGGTACACATTCAGGCTGTGCGTAGTGGCTCATGCCTGTAATCCTAGCACTTTGGGAGGCTGAGGCAGGCGGATCACTTGAGGTCAGGGGTTCAAGACCAGCCTGGGCAACATGGTGAAAGCCTGTCTCTACTAAAAATACAAAAATTAGCCAGGTGTGGCAGCGGGTGCCTGTAATCCCAGCTACTCAGGAGGCTGAGGCATGAGAATCGCTTGAAACCAGGGAGGTGGAGGTTGCAGTGACCTGAAGTCGTGCCATTGCACTCCAGCCTGGGCAACAGAGGGAGACTCCGACTCAATAAAAGAAAAAAAAAGAAAAAGAAGGTGCACATCTATCACCACAGAATGAGGTTTAAGTATTTAGAAAGAAATTTTACCTAAATATGCCTTTAATAACTACATCAGGGATAACATGAGGATGAGTAAGATAGGCATGAAATGATGAAGACTTTTATGGGGTTCGGACTAAAGAGAATAATTTTAAAAACTGAACAATTAGCCCAGGTGTGGTGGCTCATGACTGTAATCTTAGCATTTTGAGAGGCTAAGGTGGGAGGATCGCTTGAGTCCAGGAGTTTGAGACCAGCCTGGGCAACATGGTGAAACCTTATCTCTACAAAAAAAAAAAAAAAGACAAAAATTAGCTCAGCATGGTGTTGTGTGCCTGTGGCCCCAGGTACTCTGGAGACTGAGGTAGGGGGATCACCTGAGCCTGGGGAGGTGAAGGTGGCAGTGAGCAGTGATTGTACCACTGCACTCCAGCCTGGGCGACAGTGAGACCCTGTATAGATCAGTCAATAGATAGAAAGAAAGAATTCATTGTTAACAGCATATAGTATTTGAAAGCAAGTGTTGTATTAAGAGAATAAAAAGAGGCATTGATAACTGAAGGTAAATTGATGCCTTTGTAACAATAACTTGGCAGTTCTGCAAAGCTAAATCTTTTTTATAGCCAGTCATGAGTAGACTGCAAAATTTCGAGACTTCACTCTTTGCAGTCTGCAAATGAATCTGCATGACATTTGATTTCAAATAGTCTTTCCTTTGGAGCTACCAGGAGTTTCTTTCAAGCATATTTCCAGCCACTGGTGCTCCCATCCTCCTTGACTCAAATAGGCACAAATATGGCCATTCATTTTTCCTTTACTTTCCCCAGAAATGTGATTGTTTTCACTGCTCTTTTACTGTTTTCCTCTTAAGATAGATCTAGTAATGATTTCATAAGATGACCATAATGCAGAATGTTTTCCTCAATATCTGCCTTTAGTGTAATGTAATTCTGATGCAGAGTGATGGCAAAGTTTTAATTAGCAACATTTAAGCTATAAGAACCAATTGACCTTGGCAATTATTCCATTTACTTATTCAACAAATATTATATTAAGCACTTATTATGTGCTACAAGTTTTGCTACATGGTGGAGATGATTAGCAAGACACAGTCCTTATCATCTAAGGACTTGCAGTCGGGTGAAGTGACAAATAGGTGCCCTGAAATATAATAGGTATTCTTCTGGAAATCAGAATTCAGTGAACACTCAAAAGAAGTAGTGGTCAGGTCTAAATTAGGGATGTTGAGAATGGAAAATAATAGAGCAAGCTGGAAAGGATTCATAGGAAAGGCAATATTGAACTGAATCCTTTAAAAAAAAAAGAGGGGGAAAGAAAGGCAAGAAATACAATTAATAAAGTAGAGTCTTTGTAGGCTTTTTCAATGTAAAAGAGATCTGGAGAGGTAAGAGAGGACCCTGATGAGACTGCCTTAAATGACTTGATGAAAAGTTTGAACCCTAACCTGTGACGGGCGTTAAGAAAGGTGGCCATATGACCAAATTGACATTCTGGAAAGCAAGATGTGTAAAAGGCCTGTTAGAAGATTATTATACTGGTCCAGAAGAGAGATGATAATGACCAAACCAAGACAATGAAGAGGAGAAGTCAAATGTGAGATTTTATGATTGCAAAATCTGTAGGATATGGTGAATGCTGGAAGGGTATAGTGAACTACTGAGTTCCTCTCAGTGAGAGGGCATCTCTGGGTACAGCCAGGTTGGGGAGAAATGAATTTTCTTGGCCATGTAGATCAGGAGCTTGGGATAAGTCTGGGTTGGAGACAATGCTTTGGAGCTTGGCAGCCTCTGGTAGTGGTTGCAGCTATGGGAATGGGTGAGATTGCCCAGGAAGGCTTGTAGAGTAAGAAGGAAATGGGCTGAAGGCAGAGCTGTGAAGGTCACAAATAGGTAAGAGGTATGCAAGGGGAGAGGAATGGCAGGAACAGGCTGTCAGTTGTCTAGCAAATGAATTGTATGTGTTGGGTGGAGGGATAGATGCGAGTGAAGTAATACAGATTGCCACTGTTGGTATGACTAACAAAGCTCCAGCTCCACCATACCACCATGGTACCAGTGAGTATTTTATTGGAGAAAAACTGAAATTACCACATCCAGTAGGGGAGGTAATTTTCAAGGCTTTTAATTTCCTGCCAAGTTGCTAAATCACAAGAGATTGTTTTAAAGGATACTCTTCCCTCTTTCCTTGTTTGGAAGAAATTCTATAGGCAGAAAGTTATTCTCAGAGCCCTGGGCTGTGAGAACCTCCTTTAACCATTCATCACAACAGCTCTGAGTAAATGAGGTATATTTTTATGGCCAGGAGTCCAAAGAGCCACTTACTGGGTAACAATTAATTAAGCTAGTAACTGACCTCCTTTATCTCTGAGTGGCCTCTATTCCAACCCTTTTATTTAGAGACCTGAAATGCTTTATACTATTGGATGGCACATTCTATAACTCTTACTGGGGTCTCCTCCTGGAAGTGGCCATGCTGAACTGGACACATCTGAGTAATCCATGAAAAGTTCCATGGGTTCTCCTTTTTGCATGGGTCTTGTTTTCTGGGATAGGTAGATCCATACCTTCCTAACCAACAGGGGACGGGGTAGAACCAGGGCTGTGGGAACTCCCTAAGTGTCAAGTGGAATTTTCAAGATTACCCTCATCTTTTTCCAATTGTTTTATCAAGGTGTCTGTACTAGGATAAGGAATTCCTAGTCTCTGTTCCTAAACTTTGTTCCAAATGGTTATGTGGTTGCAGTTCTCTGGGAATTGACCTTTAGAAGGAAGACACTAAAACATCAGAATGTAAGAGAAATGCACTGTTATTCCTCCATTATTTTGTCTCAATCCCATAGTTCCTAGGAAAGAGCTTTATTCCTAGGAAGAAACTTTATTCTTACACATTTAGGCATCCAGCTTTGTCTGCTAAGTCCTCCTTCCCCCTGACCACAGAAGACTTCATGGTAAATCAAGCCCACTGCTCTCACAAGCTTTTCTTAACTTGGTCTGGTTAAAACATAGCTTCATGCAAATAGTATCAACATTGCTTTTAGCTTAGCAGGGCTTTCCATTGGGGCCAGTCATAATGACAGTTGTATGACAGTAAAAAACCAATGCCATAGCAGTTTCTAAACAGTAGTACTTGTTGAGAGGAGATATTTTTCCTCCATCAGGAACTTTCCTCTGGGGCCTGTTTATATGTCTGTGCACACGCATGCAATGGGTGCTAGAAAAGAAACAATTTTTCATGTGGGATAGTGTTACTTCTGAGAGAAGGAATTTTGCCAATTAAATGTTTGTAGGGATTCATTTTAGAGTTTCTATCCTTTGCCCAAGTATATCTTTTTTGCTTAATAGGAAATGAGCCTTGTTTAATTTAGTAAAACATAACATCATTTCTTTAGGAAAGTGAGGGATCCTTTTCCCTTCGAACTTAAGTGTTACACATTGGAACATCAGACCAGGTGTTTGAAATACTTGAGTACCATAACACCTGTCCTTCTGTTACAGGTGCAACAACGAGAGTGAGTGGTCCCAGATCCACGAGAACATCATCCGAAAGTCCAGTGCCAAGTACTCTGCCCCCAGCGCCAGCCATGGTGAGGTACTTCTCTGACTAGAACATTGTATGTTGCATTTGTAGTTGCTAATCATACAGCACTTCGGTTGGTTGGTGCAGATTGGCTGCTGTATTCCCTATAGACATTTATTCTCCTGCCCAGGCATTTCCTACTCATTCTTTTTGTAATAATTTGAGGCCTTCCCTAATATCTGCTGACCAAAATACATTTTCTGTTTTTTCTATGATGAGTTCCATATGTGTTGATAGGTAACTTGAGTTCCAATTCAAATCCAGAGTGAGCAAAAATGTTGCAGGGTTTGTTACATTGTGAAGTCTATGTTTGCCTAAACAAAGATTATACTCAGCCAAATAAATACCTCTGTATATATATAGCTAGATATCTATATAGATATAGACATCACACACTTCTCCTTCTATTCCTGAAAGACTGACCATAATGAGAATCTGTGATTAGTCTGCCAGTATCAGTCATTCTGAAACTAGAATGGAAAATCTTTATTTCAAAGAAGCTTCATCTTAGCTCAACTTCTCCTTTTCCTTTTCCCTTCCTTTCTTTAAAAACTCTGTTTAAATAATTTCTATATAATCTCAGTGCAGTTCTACATATTATATTGTTTTCTAAGTTCAACATTAATGCTTGATTAAATTAGAAGCATTATTTAAAAGCCTATTTGCCTTTATAGACCCTTGCAGATAGCTATCTAATTTACACAGAACCAGGTTACTCCTGACAGTTTTTACCTCTAAATCATTTTATAACCTCTTTTACATAATCCTCTTTGTTTTAACTTTCATAGACCTTGTTGGAAATTATAAGTTGTCCTTAAATGACAGTGTAAAGTCACTGAGAGGCAAGCAGTTTCTAAAGAGTAGTACATGTTGTAGAAAACTTTGTTTTTTCTCTGTTGGGATGAGCAGATGCTCAACTAGGAGGATCCTTAGAGGAGATCCACACCAGAGGCTGCCCAGATTGAGACCTTCAGTTGTAACAACTTGATTCCTCTAAAACCCTAGTGGGGGTTTGGGGGATATCTCAGAGCCTGTCACTATTTTTAAATGACAGTTTTCCCTTATACATGTGCCTGGATGCCAAGTAGCTCCATGCACTGTGCTAAATCTAGGCTAACGCAAGAGACAAATAAAATTTTGTTTTGAACAGATAGGAAAGTTACTAGCAATTTGGGAAACTACCATTCACATCAATATTTGTCATGTTCTTTGCTTTATTTACTTATTTGATTTATAAAGAGGTGCCCTTGACTACACGTTCTTGGGACATAATGTGATTAAAACATCTAGAGAATATTTAAAAAGAGAGATGATAGTACTAATTCATGAAAGAGCAACTTCTACCATTGCTTCACCAGGTTAAGATGATGAGTTTTTTGTGTTTTTTTGTATTTTATTTTATTATTATTATACTTTAAGTTTTAGGGTACATGTGCACAATGTGCAGGTTTGTTACATATGTATACATGTGCCATGTTGGTGTGCTGCACCCATTAACTCGTCATTTAGCATTAGGTATATCTCCTAATGCTAGCCCTCCCCCCTCCCACCACCCCACAACAGTCCCTGGAGTGTGATGTTCCCCTTCCTGTGTCCATGTGTTCTCATTGTTCAATTCCCACCTATGAGTGAGAACATGAGGTGTTTGGTTTTTTGTCCTTGCGATAGTTTACTGAGAATGATGATTTCCAGTTTCATCCATGTCCCTACAAAGGACATGAACTCATCATTTTTTATGGCTGCATAGTATTCCATGGTGTATATGTGCCACATTTTCTTAATCCAGCCTATCGTTGTTGGACATTTGGGTTGGTTCCAAGTCTTTGCTGTTGTGAATAGTGGCGCAATAAACATACATGTGCCTGTGTCTTTATAGCAGCATGATTTATAGTCCTTTGGGTATATACCCAGTAATGGGATGGCTGGGTCAAATGGTATTTCTAATTCTAGATCCCTGAGGAATCGCCACACTGACTTCCACAATGGTTGAACTAGTTTACAGTCCCACCAACAGTGTAAAAGTGTTCCTGTTTCTCCACATCCTCTCCAGCACCTGTTGTTTCCTGACTTTTTAATGATGGCCATTCTAACTGGTGTGAGATGGTATCTCACTGTGGTTTTGATTTGCATTTCTCTGATGGCCAGTGATGATGACCATTTTTTCATGTGTTTTTTGGCTGCATAAATGTCTTCTTTTGAGAAGTGTCTGTTCATGTCCTTTGCCCACTTTTTGATGGGATTGTTTGTTTTTTTCTTGTAAATTTGTTTGAGTTCATTGTAGATTCTGGATATTAGCCCTTTGTCAGATAGTAGGTTGCAAAAATTTTCTCCCATTTTGTAGGTTGCCTGTTCACTCTGATGGTAGTTTCTTTTGCTGTGCAAAGGCTCTTTAGTTTAATTAGATCCCATTTGTCAATTTTGGCTTTTGTTGCCATTGCTTTTGGTGTTTTAGACATGAAGTCCTTGCCCATGCCTATGTCCTGAATGGTAATGCCTAGGTTTTCTTCTAGGGTTTTTATGGTTTTAGGTCTAACATGTAAGTCTTTAATCCATCTTGAATTAATTTTTGTATAAGGTGTAAGGAAGGGATCCAGTTTCAGCTTTCTACATATGGCTAGCCAGTTTTCCCAGCACCATTTATTAAATAGGGAATCCTTTCCCCATTGCTTGTTTTTGTCAGGTTTGTCGAGGATCAGATAGTTGTAGATATGCAGCATTATTTCTGAGGGCTCTGTTCTGTTCCATTGATGTGTATCTCTGTTTTGGTACCAGTACCATGCTGTTTTGGTTACTGTAGCCTTGTAGTATAGTTTGAAGTCAGGTAGCATGATGCGTCCAGCTTTGTTCTTTTGGCTTAGGATTGACTTGGTGATGCGGGCTCTTTTTTGGTTCCATATGAACTTTAAAGTAGTTTTTTCCAATTCTGTGAAGAAAGTCATTGGTAGCTTGATGGGGATGGCATTGAATCTATAAATTACCTTGGGCAGTATGGCCATTTTCATGATATTGATTCTTCCAACCCATGAGCATGGAACGTTCTTCCATTTGTTTGTATCCTCTTTTATTTCATTGAGCAGTGGTTTATTGTTCTCCTTGAAGAGGTCCTTCACATCCCTTGTAAGTTGGATTCCTAGGTATTTTATTCTCTTTGAAGCAACTGTGAATGGGAGTTCACTCATGATTTGGCTCTCTGTTTGTCTGTTATTGATGTATAAGAATGCTTGTGATTTTTGTACATTGATTTTGTATCCTGAGACTTTGCTGAAGTTGCTAATCAGCTTAAGGAGATTTGGGGCTGAGACAATGGGGATTTCTAGATATACAATCATGTCATCTGCAAACAGGGACAATTTGACTTCCTCTTTTCCTAATTGAATACCCTTTATTTCCTTCTCCTGCCTAATTGTCCTGGCCAGAACTTCCTAAGATGATGAGTTTTGTCTTGCTCCCCAGAGCGAGCAGGGACTGTGCCATATTCTGTGTCTGATTTTTGTCTAGAACTCACAGACACTTGCCATTTAAACAGTGTTAGAAAGATCTCTCTGTGGGGCACCATAGACTTCGGAGAGCCTCAGGATGGCTGTAGTGAGAGGAGGTCTCTGTGTAGTTGTGGAAAAGTCAGTAGGAGGAACAGGCTGCTGCTTTTTGAAGTATGTTAGAAGCTAGTTGAGACCTTGGAAATTACCTGTTTCAACCCCCTCATTAAATAAATGAGGAAACTGAAGCTCAGCAAAATGACTTAGTGGCTGAATAAGGATAGAACCCAGGCCTCAGACTCCAGGACTTGGCCTTTCTACTCAGTTGCCAAGCTTCTGAGCATGAGTTTTCTACTGCTGGACTCTGGGGTCTTTGTGTCAGAGAATTTTATAGATTGCTCAAGGAATAGTTCAGGTCTTTATTAGTCTGCTTAATTAAAGATACATCTTTATTAAAAATTAGTTTACTTTGCTATAAACTTTTACCCATCTTTGTTAGATATTGTGGGCAGTTCATTGCATTGCAGTTCTGTTTCAGAAGTCATTAGTGCTTTTCCTTCAAGTCACATAATTTAAAAATGCAGAAGCAATTGCTACATTGGGTTTGAGTGCTGAGAGTAAATGTGTCATCCAGCAGCAACTCTTCTATGTGAACTTTAAATAGATGTGGCTCTTCATTTCCGTTGTTGGCTTTGGATATGTAGCTACAAACTGAACTTTTAACAGTTCCAGTAGTAGCATGAAGAGCATTAAGGACAAGTGAAGATAAAGCAGTTAACACACAAGTTTTCTATTTATTTTAAAATGACTGTTAACTACAATTTATTTCCACATCTTGGGCTGACATTAATTTATATAATTAATCCTCATCCAGCATTTCCACAAGGAGGGGTGGGGGAGGTGGGGCACAAGAACAGAGTCAAGTTGGTACCCTGCAATATTTACACAGGTGTTAATTTGTCCAGTTACTTTTTTATGGGTCAGTCTTTAATCCAATAAGATGTTCAGTAAGAAAATGGTTTTCTTGTGTCAGGTAATCAGTGAGACCAGATTAACGGAGAAATTGTTTAGACTTTGTTATTTTCTTTCTTTTTTTTAAATTTTTTTATTATTATACTTAAAGTTATAGGGTACATGTGCACGACGTGCAGGTTTGTTACATATGTATACATGTGCCGTGTTGGTGTGCTGCACCCATTAACTCATCATTTACATTAGGTATATCTCCTAATGCTATCCCTCCCCCCACCCCACAGCAGGCTCCAGTGTGTGATGTTCCCCTTCCTGTGTCCAAGTATTCTCATTGTTCAACTCCCACCTGTGAGTGAGAACATGCAGTGTTTGGTTTTTTGTCCTCGTGATAGTTTGCTGAGAATGATGGTTTCCAGCTTCATCCATGTCCCTACAAAGGACATGAACTCATCCTTTTTTATGGCTGCATAGTATTCCATGGTGTATATGTGCCATATTTTCTTAATCCAGTCTATCACTGATGGACATTTGGGTTGGTTCCAAGTCTTTGCTATTGTGAATAGTGCCACAATAAACGTACGTGTGCATGTGTCTTTATAGCAGCATGATTTATAATCCTTTGGGTATATACCCAGTAATGGGATGGCTGGGTTGATTTGAGGGCCCCATTGAGATGATAGTCAGGTAGAACATCAAGTGTTGCCAAGGGACTGGTTGCATACTGGGTGAGCGAGTGGGTCACTTTACTGAACTATTCATGAAGGCTCTCTTGTGCTCAGAATCATGCCTTAGCATTATTTGGTATGTGCTTCAATCACCCAGGGTTTCAGAACTAGAAAGGAAACCCAGAAGTTCCAGGATCTCAACTCTACAAAAGGACATACAGTTTTTATAGCCTCTATTGGTGATTTCTTTCATTCTTTGCATGCCTTTTCATTTGATCTCTTGCATAAACTTGAAGGTTTTCCCTTATTTGTTATGTTTAGAAGTAGAGAGCAGCTCTTTAGGATCCCTTTGGGTAGCTCAAAAGCTAACTGTGACACTCCCAGCACCTTTAGTCAACATCTTCATGAGTTTCACTTTGCATCTATACGCCGTTTTGGTTGATCAGAAAATGCAAAGACAAAAGGCAGTCAGTGGGTACTTAAACCCTTGCCAATGCAGAATGATTAGAGTACACCCACTGATTTGTTTTTTGTTTTTTTTTTTGCTTTTGCCTTCCAACCACAACCCCCTCAAATTATGGAGACTTTCATCCCCAGCTATTTGCTTCATGTTGGGCTGTCTCCTAAGTCAATGGATTTCTGTTTACCCAGAGGATATGATTTGATAGCTATGTACAGACAACAAAGATGAATAAGTTAGTAGGTTATGAGGTGAGGGCAGATATAGCCCAAGCTGTTCTCTACAAAGATTATTGTGGTTTTGGTTCTGGCTCCCAGCCTTTCAGGTTCATAAACTAATTGCAGTTTAGTCCACCAGTGATTAGGCTTAAGATAATTACTTTAGAGGGGTTGAAACCTTAAACACTGATTATCTAACCAGAATGCCAACTGGAATACTATATGTTTGCCTTTTCAGGGCACTGTGATCCTAGTGTTAATGACACTTGAGATACCATGTTTGTAATCCCAAAGTTTCTTGGAAAGCGTGAGTTTAGCAGAAGCAATGAGATAATCTTGAGGTTCTGTCCGGGCTGTAGTAGAACCGTATTTCCTCCCTTGGCCCAGCTCTGAGAGTACATATTCCTGGCTATGGCATACTTTTCTTGCCAGATAAAATATCTGTAACTCTTCTATCTGACTTCTCTCTTTGTCTACTTCTCCATTTCCTCCTCCCTCCCCATTCCTAGACCATTCTTATTTTACAATTCTGCTTGTTACTATCTCCATTCCAGCTACTACTCTTCTAATTGTATTCATTATCATAACACCTTATTCCCTCATTTCTATAAATGTTCATCTGCTATTTAACTCCCAAGTTTATAGACCAATGAGGGTGCCTCCTGTCAACCCATAGATCAACACCTAAATTCTTCATCCTGTTAACAGATAAACCCATTCACAGTTATAGAGGTAACACTTCCTAATTCCATACAGGCTTAACTGTTACAGCCTTCTAGCCAGTAGCTGCATCGGGGACCCTCAGGAGGGTGGTGTGGAGGGGAAATTTCAGGAGATTCTAACTTTGTGCACAACTCCAAGGGTGTAAGTAATGAGCCAGAAAGCAGCTCACCTGAGGGGATATTACAAATACTCCCAAGTTTTGATTAAAGATCATGTGGAGGATCTGAAATCCTCATGGAGTCACGGCTTAGTTAGTCCCACAAAAGCGCCCTCTTTTCTTTGCAGAATGTGATGTCTCCTCTGTTGCAAGCCAGTGCAAGATTGAACTAGAAAGTTACTTCCCACACTTTGGCATACTCCTAGCATAAAACACAGCACATCTTAGCTTGCTCATTTCTCATATTTGAGATGGCCTGACTGAAGGTCTTCTTTGGTCATACTTGTTTCCAGTCTTTAGATTTCTCTAGGTTCCTAAATATACGACTTATGTAGTTCAACCCTCTCATTCAATATTCACAAAGGCCAGCTGGACCCTAGTTGGATGCTGGGGAACAGAGGGAGAGATGACTCAATCTCCCAGACTTCAGTCTGTGTTTAATAGACTAATTCTCTGGGTTATTGGGGTCACTTTGACTTAAATTTCTTTAGCTTTCCAAAATGTTTCTTCAGAATAACTTATACTGTCTGCATAAAAGTTTTTCTCAAGAATTTTGCTGAACTTTGCACATTTTCTTCTGGAAAATGTGACTATGCCTTTTCAAGTACTATGTAACAGGGTTCTAAGAAAATGCTTTTGTTTTTGCAGGTCTTATCATTTCTCTGCAGCTTCTTCGTGGAGACATGGAACAGATTCGGAGAGAAAATCCCATGATATTTAATAGGGGATTGGCGATTACAAGAAAATTGGGATTTCCTGATGTCATTATGCCAGGTATGCAGAACTGTTTGGGCCTGGGAAGGAAGCTGGGTTAGGATGGAATCTACCGCTCCCCTCCTGAGCAGGTGGTGAACTGTGCTATGGAGAAGACCTGCAGCTATTAAAATCTCCCACATCCCAAGTCAGGCTGCTTACTGCAGTCTGTAGTCAATGGCCCTTTGGCTCTTATAGGCATTTGTTCTTTTCCAGAAGCCCCTACATTACATTCACCAGTGCAACATGACAATCCAGCAGATTGGCTTTGTTGTCTTCTATGAAGGCTGGATGGTAGAAGTGAATATGGAACCTTCATGGAGAGTTTTTATACTCTACTCTTCCATCACATTTCTTAGAATATAATTGTCTCACAACAACTTCCTGCTTAAGGGGAAGAATATATCAAAATATATGCCTGTAGTATCAGTGAATCCCATATGTGTAGGAATAGCAGATACATTTCCATTTTCATGTATCAGAAAAATAGATCAGGCAAATGGTATAAATTAGACATTGTGAATATAGCACTACCTGGCCAGCTTCTCAGGAATTGTTTCACTCATTTCATCTAATGCCCCGTGGAGAGCCAGGGCAGAAATTGGGAATGCATTGACCCTCAACTGTGGTCCCAGTAGGTCAGTATCAGGTTCATGTTTTCTAATTAGGCAGACATGGGTAGGCCTGGAAAAGTGGATCCAAATGGGGTATCAGAGCCAAGGGTGCTATCAGGAGTAAAGAAAGGGTAGAGGCATGGTTCAGATGGATGTTAGGTGTCCTGATAAGCAGAAAAGATGCAAATAAGGAAAAGGAGATTAGAATGGGTAAATGTCTGGTTATCTGGATAGATTCTAGGAGGAGTGGACCTACCCTCTCAGTTGAGTTTTTTGTTGTCGTTGTTTGTTTGTTTTGAGACAGAGTCTTACTCTGTTGCCCACGCTGGAGTGCAGTGGCGCCATCTTGGCTCACTGCAAACTCCACCCTCTAGGTGCAAGCAATTCTCTTGCCTCAGCCTCCTGAGTAGCTGCGACTACACGTGTACACCACCACACCTGGCTAATTTTTGTAATTTTTGTAGAGACAGGGTTTCACCATGTTGGCCAGACTGGTCTCGAACTCCTGACCTCAAGTGATCCAGTACGGCATACTGGTCTCAAACTCCTGACCTCGGCCTCCCAAAGTGGTGGGATTACAGGCTGGAGCCACTGCGCCTGGCCTCAGTTGAGTTTTAATGCTCTGCTAAAAGCTTATTTGCTTTTGTTGTAAAGGGCCAGGCCAGACCAGGCTAGACTGAACTGATTGTGATCACTTTAAATATCATTTATTTGGAGTTCTTCATGGTGGTTCACTAAATTCTCTTGTTGGAAGCATTTGCCAGCACATACACAAAGAGTTGGGTAGCCTGGGCATAGAGAAGGCCTATGTGATGGGTTCCAGCTGCCTTCCAACTTTCCAGGCTATGCCCAGATTTATTTTCTGTCACATTCATTCTCTCTCCATAGACACTGTAAATGCAGAGCAAGCTGCTACACACAGCCTTCGTCTTCTACTCATGCACACAGGAGAGTCTTTTGGATGGGAAATTTAGGCTAGTAGATCAATTATGTTTTCTTCTAAATGCTAGGGAGACTTCATGCTTATAAAAGCTGTTGTAGGGGTAATGACTGCCACAGGACACTTCTACCATCCTGTCGTGACACCTTTCTTAGCTCTTTCTGGGCTGATAATTAGGGAAAGAGCCCAAGCAGAGTCAGGCTTCTTGACTATGAAAAAAAAAAGTTACCAAAATTGAAAAAAGAATAAATACTTACCAAAATTGACCTGGTGATCTTTTAAAAATTAGATATCTAGGCTTATGTGGTGGAGTATATTCCAAGGGATATACTTAAAGTCCTTCCTTTCTCTTGAGAACTTTTCTAAGATTTGGATACTACCTTCCTGATAGTCTTCACATACTCCTGCGATTAAAACCAAGTGATCAGAGGCTAGAAAGGAACAAGCTTCAGTCAAAAATGTATTTAAGCAAAATTCGATTTTTTACATTGTCAAAACCTCATCTGTGGAAAGAAATCTTTTTTAGGATACTCTGCATCTCTTCATATCATTGGCACACAGCTAGACATGACTGGAAATATGTAATTTCAAGCATTAGTGAGGCAAGCTGAGGTTAAGGGGGTTTTCCCTCTTCCAGGCAGCTAAGGGATCATCATATGATTTTCCCCACAAGGCAGAGATACTGGGCAGTCCTGGCAGGCCCAGGGTGAGGCTGTGAGCCTGCCTTTGAAGTACTGAGTGCTATAGCCGAAAGTAAGGTCTGATTCAGAGCAGCCCTTTTGCATAATCTGCCCCCTCTTCCACCCGTTCTCTTCCTGAGAAAAGAGCTTTTTGCACACATGGCCACTTACAGGGTTGTGGGCTGTTAGCAACTTGCATTTCCCCCTTAATATGCCCTAATATACTGTCAAGAGTAGGTTTGCAGTCCCTGGGCAAAGTGATAGGACTGTACCTGCAGGTCCTATTGGATCAACAGGAAAAGTATGCAAGAGTGTTTTACATTGTGGTCAGCCTGTCTTGGGAAACAGTGACTGTGTTAAGAAGTCCTTAGGAGTCTTTCAAACCCTGGCCACATCTCTACCTGCAGCTAGTCCACCCATCATCTGTGAGAGTGTTTTACTTGAGTTGTAGCAGTCCCCTCAGCTCTCACAGTGCTGGTGTGACCAAGTTACAAGAAACTGCAACTTCATCTTCTTGACCCATGAACATGTGGAGAAATAAGAAGGAAGGAAATCATGTCAGTAACTGTGACCATGACAGCATGATAAGTCTGAGAAATTAAAGTAAATGGAAAAATTAGAAGTATTCATAAACTGTGATCCTTATTTTAAAACTATCCAGCATTTGGCAGAAACTATCAAACACTCATTTGGAAAGGTCTTTTTTTTTTTTGGTCAGGATGGCCCAGATAGGTCCTTGTCAAAGCATACTGGCAGAGCTGTAAGGGAGAGTTCAGACAGGCTCTAGCCACACCAGTAGCTAACATATGATTTCTAAAAAGATCTTTTTGACATTCTACCATTGCTTTCCATGAGAGTGTACATACATATCACAGGGATGATGTGAGCATGAGATACTCTGCTCTGCCATAACTGAGGCCATGACTACACAGCCATTCAGCTCTGCTCGTGACCCGTGATAATGAGCAGGAGGTAACAGTGATACTGCTGGTGTTCTGGGAGCCAAACCAGGAAATGCCATCTTAGATTATAGAAGAACAAATAGATATGAGAAATTTAGCCGTTGTTTTTAAAAACTGAGCATATAACCTTTTGTTAGTTGATGACCATATTTCAGTGGATACTTTTTCTTTCCTTCTAAACTCATTTTATTAAAGTACAAAAGCTAATAATAACTCTATGGCATCTTTTAGTCCTTTTCTTGATTTTTTTAAGAAGACAGGCAGGCAAGACAAACAGGCCAGGTGTTCCAGGTAAACAAATTGATGTTAACATTGTTTTCTGTAACTCCTGTGTCAGAATTAGCTATAATAAAACTTTAAAGAAAACCGTCAGCCAAAAGAGTATAACCTGAAAGGAATGATTTAAAACCTCTAGCTCAGGCCAGGCACAGTGGCTCACGCCTGTATTCCCAGCGCTTTCGTAGGCCAAGTCAGGCAGATCACTTGAGGTCAGGAATTCAAGACCAACCTGGCCAACATGGTGAAACTCCATCTCTACTAAAAATACAAAAATTAGCCGGGGGTCGTGGTGGGCGCCTGTAATCCTTGCTACTCAGGAGTCTGAGGCAGGAGAATCGCTTGAACCTGGAAGGCAGAGGTTGCAGTGAGCCAAAATGGCGCCACTGCACTCCAGTCCTGGGTGACAGAGCGAGACCCCATCTCAAACAAAAAATTAAAATAAAATAAAACCTCTTACTCGGTCAGGTGCGGTGGCTTACGCATATAATCCTAGCACTTTGGGAGGCCGAGGCAGGTGGATCACCTGAGGCCAGACGTTCAAGACCAGCCTGGCCAATATGGTGAGACCCCATCTCTAAAAAAAATGCAAAAATTAGCCAGGCATGGTGGTGTGCACCTGTAGTCTCAGATATTCAGGAGGCTGAGGCATGAGAATTGCTTAAACTCGGGCGGTAAAAGTTGCAGTGAGCCAAGATTGTACCACTGCACTCCAGCCTGTGCGACAGAGCAGAATTTGTCTCAAAGCCAAAACCAAACCAAAACAAAAAACCTCTTGCTCAAGAAGGGACCGTACCCTTCTTCAGACCATGTCTAAGCCAGCAGAGATGTGCCACCACTTGCTATGGCTCTCTTTCTTTGCTTTCCTGGAAAGTCTGTACCCTGTAGTCAGTGGAAATAAAGGGCTTTGTCATGGTTCTTTGGGAAGTACAATGTTTTAACCTATTTTCTAAGCTGTGAATTCCTAAGGTTATCATTGATTGTAGGTGATATGAGCCAAATTACATATTAAATGGTTTTCTGTCTTGTCATGAGAAGTCCATCTATGATTTATTATGTTGTTCTAACAGATGACTAAGTTTTTTTCCTAAAGCAATGGTTCCCGAACCTTAGTGTGCTTCAGAACCACCTGCAAGGCCCATAAACCACAGATTTCTGGGCCCACCCCAAGAGTTTCTAACTTAGTAAGATTGTGGTGGGACCTGGCAATTTGCATCTCTCACAAGCTCTCAAGTGATGGTGATGCTGCTGGTCTGGGACCCCCTTTGAGAACCATGTCCTAGAGAGTACTCTGCTTATGGATGTTTTTCCCTTCTTGATTCCCTTTACTCAATTACTGCTCCCCTTTGGACATATCTATTAGAAGGCAGCTATATAGGCATGACATCCTTTTAGAGGACTCTCTGACTCTTCCCCTTGTGCTCAGAGACACACTCTGTCCTTTTCTTTGACTCCTGACAAAAATGTACATGTTTCATCACTGACCTTCAAGTGATGTTTCTTTCTTTTCCTGTTTGTCTTAATTGTTCTTGTTTTTCTCTGTGCTGTCCCTTCATTTTCGCCCCTTTCTTTCTGATGCAGAGATGAAGATAGTTGGGTGTAAGTTCTGTCTTTTGTGTGCTCTGTCTGCTTATTGCCTGCTTTGTTCTCATCTTCATTTGTTTCATGGAATGTTGCAATACTGGGGTGGGGTGTCATGTACATATTAATAATCCTCATCAGCCTTACCTTCTTGGGTAACTGACAAGACATAAAAAGAAAAGCTACCAGCCCATCCTATAACACTGTGTATTACTTTTGAGTATTCACTAAGATCTGAAGAAACTGGGGACATATTGGAATGTCTAGAGAATCTTAACAAGCTTAAGGTGTATAGATACAGGAAACAATTTTTGTATGAGACTGATCAGTTGCATTCATTGAAAAGAAAAGGAATCATGCTTACTCCAAGCCACAAAGATTCAGAAAGGCGGAAAGCTTCTCTTTTTGGCTTTGTTGGGACATACGTCACATGAAAAGGCAAACCAACAGAGAGATGGTTTTTGGAAGAAAGCTTTCCTCAAGGGGAGCAATGACATTATTTACCACAAGCGGGTTCATAGCGCTGGTCGATCTGAGTGTCAAATGAGGCTATGGCAGTGTATCTAAGGGCTGGTTTAAGAATAATCACATCTAGTCTCAAAAGAGGTTGGAAGATCATCACATCTCTGACTCAAGAAAGGAAAAATTATCTATAGTGATGTCACACTATGCCCATACCTCTCATCCTGTTAGAGCAAAGAGCATCACTGACTTTGTTACAATGGAAACCAGAAGTGTGACACCAAAGACATGGTAAGAAGAAGAAAGAATCCTTCTTTCCTGGGTACTCTAAAGAAGTCCTCTCAAGAGCCTTTTTTTTTTTCTTTTGGTCTCTTCCTCAAGTAAATAAGAACTACTCCATTGGTTACATACCTAAAACCATCCAAGTTGAATGGTAGCTAACATCTCTGCATTTCCATGTATTCTGTTAGGAGACATCCTTCTATTCTTCCAACAGATAGGCTTGGCATCATCCCAATTGTACTGAAAGAAAGTCAGTTCTCATCTTACATGATCTTAAGGAAGAGAAAGCACATCTGTAGAAACCCCTCCTAATCCTGTCTAGAAGTAGACAAGGTATAAATAATATAGTATTAAATATTATTGGGCAGGGCACGGTGGCTCACGTGTGTAATCCCAGCACTTTGGGAGGCCGAGGCAGGCGGATCACCTGAGGTCAGGAGTTCCAGACCAGCCTGGCCAACATGGTGAAACCCCATCTCTACTGAAAATACAAAAATTAGCTCGGCATGGTGGCGGGAGCATTTAATCCCAGCTACTCAGGAAGCTGAGGCTGGAGAATCGCTTGAACCCGGTAGGTGGAGGTTGCAGTGAGCCGAAATTGTGCCACTGTACTCCAGCCTCAGCAACAGAGCAAGACTCCATCTCAAAAAAATATATATATATATGTAAATAAAATACTTGAACCCAGAGCCTCCTAATATGAAGTGTGAGTAATTTCTACAGAAGGAATGTGAATATAATAAAGAACTCATATCAGATTTTGACTGGCCAAACTTGTTTGGGCCTTCCCAGATTATTTCTGCTGGGTTGGAATTCCACATGGGCTAGCACTAATGAAACATTTGACCCCAAATTCCAAGTAGTACTGGAGTATCTGGCAAGAGATTCTCTTGCTAACAAATGTTCTGGTGCTTGAGCTGGACTTCAGAGGTTGGGAGACCTCTGAGACTACTCTCAGAAGAAATCTGTAAACACGTCATGAACTGTTTCTCCAGAGTCACTAGGATGCAGGTCTTCAGAGAGTCAGACCTGTCACTGGTCTGTCACAGTGCTCCCTATCTATCCCCTTAAGATTTCTGGTGGCTGAACAGCACTGTTTACTTTTAAGATTGCTCACTGCATAAGCACCTCAGAGTATTCCAGGCCAATCCCTGTCATAATAACATAGCCCCAGGTTCATTACCTTGCTTTGTCCCAGTAGCTGTTTGTCTAGGTGCACAGGAATCTGTATTTTTGATGTGCAGTTGCAGTGTAGTGCAGCTGTTCTTCACACATAAACGTTCCCAGCCAAGTATCAGTAAACTATAGCCTATGGGCCAAATCCAGCCAACAGCCTATTTTTGTACTTCTTGCCAGCTAAGAATGTTTTTCTTTTACATTTTAAAAGTGTTGTAAAAACAAACAACACCTGCCAGAGACATATGTGGCCGACAAAACCTAAAATATTTACTATTTAGTCTTTTACAGAAAAGGTTTGTCAACTCCTATAAACTTAAAGTGCCCAGTTTTCTGAGTGCAGCTGTACCAACAGATCCTGTGAGACTGTGAAAGGGATAAATATTTTATTCCGAGACCCTCTTATTAAAAAAAACTCAGATCGTTCCACTTCATTCAAGAAAATCTGTTGGATGTCACCCAGGCACTAAGCACCCAATGTAAGGCATTACTGATGCTGTAAGATGCCCTGCCAACCTTAGGAAACAGAGGGTACTTAACAAAGGGAGTCAGGGCTGCCCAAGGTCCTTCCTAAAGGAGAGACCTGTCATCGGGGCTACCCTCAGACATACCTACTCCTACTTCTTGTAGAAAAGACTCACCCTCTCAGCACATCTCCATGCTGCCTAAGAGCTGCCCAGTCCCCCACTCCTACCCAAACTCCATCAATGTCCTCCCAGCAGACCTCCATGTTCTGGTTTCCTAGTGTTAAATAATGAAGAACATCAGAATCACTTGGTGATTTTTTAAAAAATATATGTACACAAGACCCACTGGAATTTCAAGGTGTGAGTGCTAGAAATCTGTTTTCAACAAGTTCCCTTGGTGGTTCGAATACAATCATCCAGGCACTGGTATGCAAACTAACCTCCAAAACCACTGCTCCAGCTTTCTCTTTCTCATCTTCATTGTAGTGTGCCTGCCCTCATGCCTCTCTCTCCTGGTAATATTTCCCAGCAGTTGGTGCCAAAGTTTACAGGAGCCTCTTGGAAGCACAGCCTTAACCCAGAGGCATGATCCCACTTGTAGTTTTTGTGAACATGTAACATTCAATAGGGACAGCTGAAGAGTGGGGGAACCATGGAAGGCTATCTATAAGGCAGGCCGGCAGGCCTGGGTCATTAGATCCCTGGAGCTTTTCACATTTGCTTCTGCTTATGCTTTCTCCTAGTTCCAAGAGAATTAGTGGAGAGCTTGATTGAAATGATCCCCCAGAGAGATTTTGACAAGAAGCCTCTCCCTCCCAGCAACATTCATTTTCACAAATTGCCACTCTTGAAATTGAAACCATAATTGCATAATTGCAACCCATAAGCCCAATAGCCTAATACCTAACCTGACTGAGAATAGTTCTAGTTTAGGCAGGTCTGTTCTCCAAATAAAGAGCAGCTAAAGACCTGATGAAAATAAACTGCTTCAGTCTGTAACTCAGAGGGTACAATTACTTGCATTGATAAATTTTCTCAGCTAGACGATCACCAAAGGCATTCTGTTTTTTAAAAAAATGAAAACTATAGGAGTATGTAGCTTAATCCTTCCCTTTTGAAACTGGCATTTTACCTTAAAATGCTCTGCCCAGAAACTGTGAGCATATCTCTGTATAGTCAACAGAGATCAAATTCTGTCATTAACAATCTCCAAGACACTAATTTTATTTATTTATTTATTTTTAAGAGACAATGTCTCACTCTGTCACCCAGGCTGAAGTACACTGGCATGATCATAGCTCACTGCAGCCTCAAACTCCTGGGCTCAAGCGATCCTCCCTCCTCAGCCTCCTGAGTAGCTAGGACTACAGGTGTACACTACCATATTTAGCTAATTAAAAAAAATTTTTTTTTTGAAGAGCCTCACTATGTTGCCCAGGCTAGACTGGAACTCTTAGCCTCAAACAATGTGCCCACTTCAGCCTCCTTATAATCCATAGCAGGAATTACAGGTATGAGCCACCATGCTCAGCCGCTAGTTGTATATGAGTATATATAACTAGGAAACGTTTGAAAATGTTTCATTTGAAGGACGTTTATTGCTTAACCTGTGTATAGAGCCACAGAAACTAAAAATGTTTGTGCAACCTAGAATAATATTTCTGGTAGCCAACAGATAACTGCTTTTAAAAACCTCATAGATTATTTTCAGAATAACTTCCAGAGAGTTCAAACCAGGGTAATATTTAAATGAAGCACCTATTCTTTAGATTAAGCATTAAAATTTTCTGGACTATTTGACTCAGAAAAGGATAAAAATTAAAATTTTAGAATAAATAATTTAAAAATCTAGACTATTCACTTTGTGCTAAATCAGTCTACAAATTTAAGTATTACTTAAATTCCATAGGAAAACTAATGTGCAATTAAAAGACTTTTATAAGAAGCCTCTTTCAATTGTTAAAAATTCCAGGTATAACTATGATTTATCCCACTATAATAGCAATAACCTGACTTTAAAGGAGAAAGTTAAAATGAAGAAAAATAGCAATAAGCCATAGTAAAGTTCTGTTAAGTTTGGATTTTACTTTCAGGACTGACTTTATTTAGCCTTTGTCCTGACAGTAGCAGACTGATGATTCTCCACCCTCGACAAGGTGTGGTGAACATCTTTAGAATTCGGACTTAGAGAACACATGACTAACCAACCTGAGTGCTGCTGCACTGATACTGGTAGAATGTCCATCATTATTAACCAAGCTTGGAATGCCCTGAGCACCCACCCAAGCCCCAGAAGATCCAAATGCTAGCTAGTTCTCCGTGAAAATGGGACAGTATGGCTTCCGGAGTCATAAAGACATGGCATTTCTTTCCCCGCAGGTGATATCCGCAATGACCTGTACCTAACCCTGGAGAAGGGGGATTTCGAGAGAGGTGGAAAGAGTGTACAAAAGAATATTGAAGTGACCATGTATGTGCTTTATGCAGATGGAGAAATCTTGAAGGTAAGGCTTGCCAGTCAGTCATTTGATTTGGAGGATAATCCTATAATAATTCTCTGTGGACTTTATCCGGAGGCCCATTCTCTTCAAGCAGGATTAAAATCACCCCATCAGCCTTTTTCTCTGCCTTCTTCTTTCTTAAAGAAAACCCTAAAGTGTGCTTTGATAATGACTTCCAGTATTGTACAGCCATTGCGGTAATTTATCCTAGTGTCTGACCTGAATCCCTCTTGCTCCATTTTAGGCCTATTCCCTCTAGCTCTGTCCTACATGTTGCCTCTCCTGCCATTCCACCTAGCATAGAGCTGCCTACTTTTGGTAACTGTTATTAGGTCTCATTCTGCGTTTTTATTCCTTGGGCTAATACAGAAAGTTATATTTACACTTTGGTCAAGGGTGGAACTTAGACAATCACTTCCTGGTACCAAGTTATAGGACAAAGAACAGCAGACTCAGGCCGTGGAAGATTAAAGCCAATGTAGTACAAATGTCCTCTGTTATTCTTCACTGAAAGTGAAGACTTGGAGTGCTGTTTTTCTATTGCATGTGAGTTTTTTCTTCAGTCTAGTCATGGTAAAGTCTGCAGTGAATAACAAGGCATCATTTGCAGCCCGCTTTGTAGAAGACAAATCGGTGTTGTACAAACCTTGCTTCTGTGTGTTGGCAGCAGCCCTGTGAGATAGAACAGGAATGATCATTCCTATTTGACAGAGGAAAAGGGTAAAATTAGTCAAAATCATTTCCCAAATCAAGACAGAAATAGAGGAGAATGTTGAAATAGTAGTAGGAACAACGATTTGTGTGTCATTTTAAAAACTTAACTCAAAAACCTAAGCCTGTTCACTGTTTGCATGGAGCATGCCAGTGGCAGGAGAATGGTCAGCTGATCACATCACCCCTGTGTGGACGGGGACCTACTCTGGATTATGTGTCCCAAAGCTTCCTGTTGTCCAGACAAGGGCATGGGCAATATTGAGACTGCATCTTCATGGCAATATTTGGGAGATGGGTTAAGTTAAATCTGGCCTAACTTGTTTATATCTAAAGAAAGTCAGCCAGGGGTGACCTAAAATGCCAGTCCAATGTAGGACTGAGGACAATTAGAAAACAGGCTCTCTCCACTTTGTAATTTAATTTTTTTTCTGATCTGGTAAAATGTTACATAGAGTTGACTTTTCTCATGCAGCTTGTTGTTTCTCTTCTTAGTGAGGATGAAGAGCCTACCTTGGTGATTTAGATGCACCACCCCGCTTCTCTCTGTTTTTGAGGAGTACGTGTGGTTACTTTCACCCCAAAGAAAACAAGGAGCATTGTGACTACTGATTTCATATACCATCTACGTAACTGCTTCCAAAAGTATTGAATTTAAATCAAATGCATTTTCTTATCTTATAGATTTTTCTTAGAGCAAAAATGAGACCTTTAGACAAGAGGAAGAAAAGTGTCCTAGTGACACAGAAATCCAGACATTCCTACTAGGAAGATGACATCTTATTTTGTTTCTTTCTTCCAGGATTGCATCAGCTTGGGTTCAGGAGAGCCAAATAGGAGTTCCTACCACTCCTTTGTCCTCTACCACAGTAATAGTCCTCGCTGGGGAGAAATTATCAAATTGCCTATCCCCATTGACCGGTTCCGGGGCTCCCATCTGCGCTTTGAGTTCAGACATTGTTCCAGTGAGTTAGACTTCCCCCCCACATTCCCTTGAGAATATAAATATAACTCTCACCTCTCTGGAACAGAATTAAGTGGATTCTTATTATTTGGACAAGAAAATGAAGAGTTAGGAATAAACAGATACTCAGAGATGGGATGTCACCAGAGGCTGTTCTTGTGACTGTAAAAGCAGTGATTCAAAACCACGAAGTCTTGTGTTGGCCCATCCTGGTGTCTAACCTAGTGTCTGAAATTATTATCCATTGTCATTCTGCTTTGAGTATTCCTTTGTACCATTATTAAACTGCTTATTAAAGAGACCCTAGTTCATCAAGACCAGCAATTTAGTTTCTTTTTGGATCTAGGTAGCCTATATGCCTTGAGTATGAATGGAAACTCATTTCAGTACATTTCTCATCATTCCTGCAGTCAGGTTGCCACCTAGTTAATGAAAGAGGTGAGGAACAAAAGAGCATAGGTGATAAGCACAAGGAGAATTTCCATGAGGAAGCAGAGTGGAAGGCAAAAAACAACTAATACTTGGCTCTGATTACAGCAAAGGACAAAGGGGAAAAGAAACTCTTTGGCTTTGCATTCTCACCCCTGATGCGTGACGATGGCACCACCCTCTCAGATGATATTCACGAGCTTTATGTGTACAAGGTATGAAGCCTAGCTGCCTTTCATCTCCACCCCTCACCTGCCCTGAGGCCACTCTCACACATGGTTCTCAGTTAGGTGGTTTTCACTGGGCAGGCCAGAAGACCCAGGGAAGTGCACTGGTGGGTGACAGTGGGACATCTGTGGGCAGGCTTCTGTCTTCTAAGTGCAGTGGCCTTCCTCCCACAGGTAATGCCAACAGGTTCTTTGTTTTCTACTTCTTGCTTCACTGGATGGAAATCCATTACCAACCCCTCATTGCCATTGTGGTCTTGTTTAGTACATTCTTAGACCTGCTATTTGAGATCATGGTACTGTCAACTGTCATAGCATAGCTGCCACCCAAGGTTACTTGCACATTAGGTGGCAACCACATGCCCCACCATATTCTGTTTAAAAGGCACATGAGCTGTTCTAGGGAGTTTCTGAACAGAAAGTACTCTTCCAAGAGGACCTGAGGCCCAACGTTCAGCCTTAGGAAGATGAGAGCAAATATCAGCCCAGAAATTCCTAGGACCTGGTTTTTGCATGTTGCATGGCTCAGGAGACATTTTTTTCTCCATTTTTGCCTACAGTGTGATGAGAATAGCACGTTTAATAACCATGCTCTGTACCTGGGCCTGCCCTGCTGCAAAGAGGACTACAATGGCTGCCCTAATATTCCTTCTAGCCTCATCTTCCAGCGCAGCACCAAAGAGTCTTTCTTCATCTCCACTCAGCTCTCCTCTACCAAACTCACCCAGAACGGTAGGTGATAATGCCTGCAGGGTGGTGCCTTCCACCCTCCTCCATTGTTCACTCCACATTACTAGTGCATGTGAAGGGAGAGAGAAATTATTCCTTCTTGATGCCATAATAATGGGCTTCTTTTCATTTGAAGTTGAAGGAATCACTCAGCAATAGCAGCCTACAAGGTTTTCCATGGTTTTAGTAGCCCCACAGTACATCCAGAGTTCACAGATGAGTCTTTGGCCTTGGACTCAGTCTGTGGTGATGCTTGCAACTAGTTCTGTTCCTCTAGATTCCACCTGTCCTTGACTGGGAGAGTCTGGGCCTTGCTTGACCTTAGAATAGCCAGGGTTTAGCCATGTGCGGTGGCTCACGCCTGTAATCCCAGCAGTTTGGGAGGCCGAGGCGGACAGATCACTTGAGGTCAGGAGTTCAAGACCAACCTGGCCAACATGGTGAAACACCATCTCTACTAAAAATATGAAAATTACCCGGACATGATGGCACATGCCTGTAATTCCAGCTACTCAGGAGGCTGAGGCAGGAGAATCACTTGAATTTGCAAGGCAGAGGTTGCAGTGAGCTGAGATCATACAACCGCACTCCAGCCTGGGGGCAACAGAGTGAGACTCCGTCTAAAAAAAAAAATAAAATAAAAGAATATCCAGGGTTCAAGGGTTAATCATCTTTTGGGCTTGCTTTCTAGTGGACCTCCTAGCTCTGCTGAAGTGGAAGGCCTTCCCCGACCGGATCATGGATGTACTAGGGCGGCTGCGGCATGTCAGTGGGGAGGAAATTGTTAAGGTATGTCTTCCATATAATTTAAACATACTGAATGAGGAAGAATCTGGGCAGAAGACCTTACTTTGTCATGATTTTTGCCAATAACCCTCTGAGACTGTTTCATCAGATTTTTGTTGTTGTTGTTGTTGTTGTTAGCTTCCTTTTCCTCTTTTGGAATACTTTTATTTTTGATTTTATTTTTAACTGACAAATAATAATTGTTTATCTGTATGGGATACAATATGATGTTTTAACAGTGCAGAATATATGTTTACAAAGTAGAATGATTGCAGAATGACCACAACCTTCCCTCAGCCTCTGGTATTCCTCATTGCACGTTCTACTTCTATGTGTTCAATTTTTTGTATTCCGCATATAAGTGTGATCGTGTGGTCTTTCTGTGCCTGACTTATTTCACTTAGCTTAATGTCCTCCAATTGTATCCACGTTGTCTCAAACGACAGGATCTCTCCCATTTTAAGGCTGAATAGCATTCCATTGTGTTTATATGCCATGTTTTCTTTTTTTATTTTATAATTTCAGCTTTTATTTTAGATTTAGTGGGTACATGTGCAGGTTTGTTACATAGATATATTACATGATGCTGAGGTTTGAGCTACAAATGATCTGATCACTGAGGTAGTGAGCATAGTACCCAACAGTTTTTCAACCCTTGTCCCCGTCCCTCCCCACTCACTCTAGTAGTCCCCAGTGTCTATTGTTACCTTATGTCCACGAGTACCTAATGTTTAGCTCCCAGTTACAAGTGACAACATGCAGTATTTGGTTTTTCTGTTCTTGCTAGTTTCTGTAGAATAATGAACTCCAGCTGCATCCATGTTGCTGCAAAGGACATGATTTTATTCTTTTTTATCTGCATGCTATTCCATGGTGTACATGTACCACATTGTCTTTTTTTGTTGTTGTTTTGTTTTGTTTTGTTGAGACACAGTCTCACTCTGTCGCCAGGCTGGAGTGCAGTGGCGTGATCTCGGCTCACTGCAACCTCTGTCTCCCCAGTTCAAGCGATTCTCCTGCCTCAGGCTCTGGAGTAGCTAGGACTACAGGTGCGTGCCGCCACACCCAGCAAATTTTTGTATTTTTAGTAGAGACGAGACTTCACCATGTTGGCCAGGATGGTCTCGATCCCTTGACCTCGTGATCCACCCGCCTTGGCCTCCCAAAGTGCTGGGATTACAGGCATGAGCCACCGCGCCCGACCTATGTACCACATTTTCTTTATCCAGTTCACTGTTGATGGGCACCTAGATTGATTCCATGTCTTATGTTATTGTGAATAATACTGTGATGAACATTTGAGTGCTGCATGGGTCTTTTTGGTAGAATGACTTTTTTTTTTCTTTTGGATATATACACAGTAATAAGATTTGGGTCAAATGGTAGTTCTAAGTTTTTTAAATAAATCTCCAAACTGCTTCCCACAGGAGCTAAACTAATTTACATCCCCACCAACAAGGTATAAGAGTTCCCTTTCCGGCGTGGTGGCTCACGCCTGTAATCCCAGCACTTTGGGAGGCCGAGGCGGGCGGATCATGAGGTCAGGAGATCGAGACCATCCTGGCTAACACAGTGAAACCCCATCTCTACTAAAAATACAAAAAATTAGCCGGGCGAGGTGGCGGGTGCCTGTAGTCCCAGCTACTCGGGAGGCTGAGGCAGGAGAATGGCGTGAACCCCGGGGGGCGTGGAGCCTGCAGTGAGCCGAGATCACACCACTGCACTCCAGCCTGGGCGACAGTGAGACTCTGTCTCAAAAAAAAAAAGAGTTCCATTTCCTCTGCAGCTTCACCAGCATCTGTTATTTTTTGACTTTTTTTTTTTTTTTTTTTTCTGAGATGGAGTCTTGCCCTGTTGCTCAGGCTGGAGTGCAGTGGTGTGATCTTGGCTCACTGCGACCTCCGCCTCCTGGGTTCAAGTGATTCTCCTACCTCAGCCTCCTAAGTAGCTGGGATTACAGGCATGTGCCACCATGCCTGGCTAATTTTCACATTTTTAGTAGAGACAGGGTTTTGCCATATTGGCAGGCTGGTCCCCAACTCCTGACCTCAAGTGATCCGCCTGCCTCAGCCTCCCAAAGTGCTGGGATTACAGAAGTGAGCCACCACACCCAGGCTTTTTGACATTTTAATAGTCACTCTGACTGTTGTGAGATAGTATCTCATTGTGGTTTTGATTTGCATTTCTCTGATGATTAGTGATAATCAGCATTTTTATATGTTTATTGGCCACTTTATTGTATGTCTTCTTTTGAGAAGTGTCTGTTCATGTCTTCTGTTCACTTTTTAATGGAATTGTTTTTTGCTTGTTGAGTTCCTTATATATTCTGGATATTAGTCATTTGTCAGATGCATAGTTTGCAAATATTTTCTCCCATTCTGTAGGTTGTCTGTTTACTCTGTTGATAGTTTCTTTTGCTAGGCAGAAACTCTTTAGTTTAATTAAAGTCCCATTTGTCAATTGTTTTTGTTGCAATTGCTTTTGAGGACTTAGTGATAAATGATTTCCTAAGGCCAATGTCCAGAATGGTGTTTCCTAGGTTTTCTTCTAGGATTCTTATAGTCTGAGATCTTACACTTAAATCTTGAATCCGTCTTGAGTTCATTTTTGTTCATAGTGAAAGTAGGGGTCCAGTTTCATTCTTCAGCATGAATAATGTGGTAGCTGCAGCATGTCAGTGGGAAGGAAATTGTTAATTTCCACACAGTGTAAATATACTGCCTGAGGAAGAATGTTCTTACCTCTACCTTAACTGCTTGTAGCCAGCTATCTCAGCACCATTCATTTTTTGCCAATTGTTACACTCTTTTTTTATGTTTTTTTTTTTTTTTATTTTAATAGTTACTGGGATACAGGTGGTTTTTGGTTGCATGGATGAGTTCTTTATTTGTGAATTCTGAGGTTTTGGTGCACCTATCACCCAAGCAGTGTACACTGTACCCAATATGTTGTCTTTTATCCCTCACTACCTTACTAATGGTTGGTTCCATATCCTTGCAGATGCGAATTGTGCTGCCATAAATATGTATGTGCGTGTATCTTTTTCATATAATGGCTTCTTTTCCTTTGGGTAGATTCCTAGTAGTGGGATTGCTGGATTGAATGGTAGATCTACTTTTAGTTCTTTAAGGAATCACCATACTGTTTTCCATAGTGGTTGCACTAATTTACATTCCCACCAGCAGTATAAAAGTGTTCCCTTTTCACCACATCCACACCCACTTCTGTTGTTTTTTGACTTTTCAATTATGGCCATTCTTGCAGGAGTGAGGTGGTATCTGATTGTGGTTTTAATTTGCATTTACCTGATGATTAATGATGGTGAACATTTTTTCATACGTTTGTTGGCTGTTTGTATATCTTCTTTTGAGAAATGTCTATTCATGTCCTTTGTCCACTTTTTGATGAGATTATTTGTGGTTTCTTGCTGATTTGCGTGAGCTCCTTGTAGATTCTGGATACTAATCCTTTGTTGCATGCATGGTTTGCAAATATTTTCTCATGCTCTGAGCGTTGTCTGTTTACTCCACTGATATTTCCTTTGCTGCTAGCACCATTTATTGAGTATGGAGTCCTGTCCCTATTGTTATTTTTGTTGATTTTGTCAAAGATCAAATGGCTGTAGGTAGGCCATTTTATTTTGAGGCTCTCTGTTGTGTTCTATTGGTCTGTGTGTCTGTTTTTGTACCAGTATGATGCATTTTTGGTACTGTAGCCTTGTAGTATAGTCTGAAATGGGGTGATGTGATGCCTGCAGCTTTGTTCTTTTTGCCAAGGATTGCTTTGGCTATTTGGGCTCTTTTTCAGTTCTGTATTAATTTTGGAATAGTTTCTTCTAATTCTGGGAAAAATTATATTGGTAGTTTGATAGGAATAGTGTTGAATCTATAGATTGCTTTGGGCAGTATGGCCATTTTAACAATATCGATTCTTCCAACCCATGAGCACAGAATGTTTTTCCATTTGTTTATGTCATTTATTATTTCTTTCAGCAGTATTCTTTCTTTCTTTCTATTTATTTATTTATTTATTTAAGACGGAGTCTCCCTCTGTCGTCCAGGCTGGAGTACAATGGCGTGATCTCGGCTCACTGCAACCTCTGCCTCCCAGATTCAAGTGATTCTCTTACCTCAGTCTCCCAAGTAGCTGGGATTACAGGCATGTGCCACCACGCCTGGCTAAATTTTTTTGTATTTTTAGTAGAGACAAGGTTTCACCATGTTAGTCAGGCTGGTCTTGAACTCCTGACCTAAAGTGATCCTCCCATCTTGGCCTCCCAAAGTGCTGGGATTACAGGCCTGAGCCACCGTGCCCATCCTCTTTCAGCAGTATTCTGTAGTTATGCTTGTAGAGGTCTTTCACCACTTTGGTTAGATGTATTCCTAGGTATTTTTTGTGTATGGCTACTGTAAACGCAATTGCATTCTTTATTTGGCTCTCAGCTTGAACATTGTTGGTGTAGAGAAAAGCTACTGGCTTTTTTAACATATACCACATTTTCTTAATCCATTCTTCTGCTGATCAACACCTAGATTGTTTCCATATCTTAGCTATTAACAATTTTGTAGTGAACATGGAAGTGCAGACCTCTCCCATGTTCTGAAGATGTCTAAGACATCTTCAGCCTACTGATTTCAGTTTCTTTGGACATATACCCAGTAGTGGGATTGCTGGCTTATAAGGTAATACTATTTTTAGTTTTCTGAGAAACCTCTATACTGTTTTCCATAATGGCTGTATTAATTTACATACCCAGCAACAATGCATAAAAATTCCTTTTTCTCCACATCCTCACCAACACTTGTTATGTTTTATCTTTTGGTAATAGCTCTCCCAACTGGGATGAGGTGACATCTCATTGTGGTTTCGATTTGCATTTCCCTGATGATTAGTGATGATGAGCATTTTTTCATATATCTGTTGGCCATTTGTGTATCTTCTTTTGAGAAATGTCTACTTAGGTCCTTTTTCCCATCTTTTTGATTGGGTTGTTCTCTTGCTAGTGAGTTGTTTGAGTTCCTTATACATTTTGGATATTAGTTCCTTATCAGAGATACATGGTTTGGAAATATTTTCTCCCAATCCATGAGTTGTCTGTTTTCTGTATCAGTTTTTGTTTTTGTTGCCTTTGCTTTGGGGGTCATACTCAAGGAATCATACTTTGGGATTTTTTTGTTAGCTCCTTTTTTAAAAAGGTATATAGCATATCAGTTTATTAACTTTTAAAAACTATGTTTAAGCCTGATATCTTTCTGGCTCTACTCTCCTGATGTTAAGAACTCTAAATACTGCTCATTAACTTGTACCTGCTGATTTTGTCTAGTCTCTCACTTGGAGTCCGTAATACCTTCCTTCCTTACCCCTACGTTAACTGCCTTCTCCAAGTACCTTTGTGACATTTCCTATCTAATGGCTTTAGCAGGCTGACATCAACACTGCCAGTCCCCAGTTGCCTTCATAGGGTTTTTCTGGGCAGAGTGTTTCCCCTTAGCTCAATAAAAACCCCAGGCACTTCCTGGTGGTGAAAGCCCATCAGGTGAATCCTACACAGTGGACTGAATTCTACTGAGGAAAATAGAAGTATTTTTGGTTATCAGCAAGAGTAATGGAATGTAGGCTAGAGATTAAATCTGGAGAAGGCATCCTGTCCATAATGAACATTCTTAGCTTTGCCATCACAATTGTCAAATGAATGAGCACAAATGCACCATCTAACTTTGCTTTCACAGCTCCATTAACTCAATAGTACACAATACAGTGTTTCCAAGTCAGGAACAGTTGTGTACCACTGTGTACTTTCATGAAGTTGATGTATGAATTTTGTTTTAATTATGTGATCAGATTATCATAAAAATTTTTAAACTCTCCAAAGCAATCTAATGCTAGTTTTAAAACTTAAGATAAATCATACTCATATTTTCCTTCTAAGAATATTGAAAATATCAACCAGTAAACAAGGTATTAAGAAGTCTGTTGCCTTTTCAAGGGTGAGCTTTTATATTCCTGAGAAGAGAACATCCTACTGGCATATCTAGTTTCAGCATCAATAATTTGTCTCCAGCTAGCTAGAAGAGAATGTAAAGAGAATGTGCTAGCATTTTGAAATATTTTTTACTTCTTATTGGAAGATTTCAAGCATATGCAGAAGTATACAGAATAGTATAAAGAACCTTAGATGTATCTCTGACCCAGCCCCAAAGACCATTACCCATAGCCAGTCTTGACCCATCATTATTACCCCTATCTACACCTTCTACCTCATATTTTTCAGAAATGAATTGTAAACATTGTATCTTTTAAACTGGAAGAAGGATAGACTTGATTTTTGAAGGCTGCAAGTGTCCATCAATATTTATTATTCTCTTCCTTTGTTTTTGCATCTCAAAAATAGGCACATGCTCAAACAACAACAAAAATGCTGCCACATTTTTTACCCCCATTGACAGCCCTCATTGAATGCATTCTCCCTTCTCCTGTAATACTAATTCTTAGACCAAAAAATAGTGTCTGTAGGTAAAGCCTAACTTGCCACACCCTTATCCAAATATACTCTATATAGTTAGGTCACAGTGGAGAGCAAGAGACTACTGAACTTTTGGGGATACCAGTAAGCTCTTTTTCTCAAAATAAATTTGGCATCAGTATCACTTAGATTGTTTTTATATCAAAATTGCTATTCTGCATAGGTGTTCTATGGTTTTTAGGTCATCGCCCTTTCCTTAGAAATGTATCACTCACCCAACAGGAAGAGCCTCTCTAAGTCTTTCTTGGGGCCCTTTGGGCTATAAGCCAACACCTCAAGTGCACCTAGTTATCACTTAGCTGAGTGGAGGGTCAGGGTACTAGATGATTTTTAAGTGGTATTTTGAGATCCTAAGAGATCTTTCCCTTTTTTATTGGAAGTTAAATTCATTGGTTCATGGAAGTTTGTGCATGTAAGGTCCTGAGACCTGAGCCCTCTGCTTTTTATGTTGTTTCAGTTTCTGCAGGACATCTTAGATACACTCTTTGTGATTTTGGATGATAATACAGAGAAGTACGGCCTGTTGGTTTTTCAGTCTCTGGTAAGTCACCTTCCTGACTCTTTACTTTTATTAATTATTCCTGTCATATATTTCAGAAAATTTAAGGGAAGCAATTTATTAGAGTGAATCAGCACAAGATATAGATGTTTCCAATAGAAAAGGGACTAAAGAGCGTCACCCAAGGAAGACCAAGCAACCAACCAGGCAGATCAAACTTGAAGAATCTAACACAATCAAGTCCAGACCTTGGCTTTATAGTTTCTGGATCTTCCATCTCATCACTATTGCAGTATGCCTGGCCCATGAAATAGTGACCTCCATGAGGTCAGAAACCCAGAGAGTAATACAATAAATCAGATGGCCCATTTTTTCGCTTACAAAGTAGGATATAACCATCATGAAAAGCAGAGAGCTACCCATGCTGGTCTCTAGAGACCTGTGCAGGTCCAGAATCTACACAGTTGTTTCAGAACTAGAGTCTCAGAAGGTTGGTTAATGAAAATGGACAGTGATTTGAATGTTTAGTGCATTTTGCATAATATATCCAGTCCCACAGAGAGCCATACGTTCAAGAAGAGCCAGATACTCTCATAGATGGGGAGCAGAGGTGAGAGTTGCAATGAGTTTGCCCCTCCGGCTCTTCTTCTTCCTAATTTGCCTGTCCACCAGCCCCATTTCTGAAGGATACAGTGTTTCATAGGCTGATTCGGCTCAGAGGACAAGCTTTTTTTCCTCTCTTTTCCACGTTTTTGGGGATACCTTATTGTTTATGCCATCTACACGCATATTGTTTTGCCTTTCCCGGATACGTATTGTACCACCCAGCATTATTGTGAGGGAAGAGGCTCAGAGTAAATACAGGAAGAGACTGATGAGCCAGGGTCTGAATCAGGAGGCTGGGGTGTTAGAGAAAAGACAAGACAGAAATACAGACACAGAATGGAAATCTTACATTCACTACCCGTGGGGAATGCTAGAGGAAAGCACTGACAATTTGCCATTATTTGGAGAAGGAAGACTCTGTTTCCTGCTGGGGATAGATCTCAGGCCTCCAGTGTACCCTGATGGCTTACTCTCCATATCTCCCAGGTGTTCATCATCAACCTGCTCCGAGACATCAAGTATTTTCACTTTCGACCTGTGATGGACACGTATATCCAGAAGCACTTTGCTGGAGCTCTGGCATACAAGTAAGTTCCATTTGGTATCATCATTAGGACTTGTGTTTGAGTAGAAATATAGGCTTTAAAAAAGTTTAGCTGCAACCAGCATTTAAAAAGTTCAGCTGACTTTATAAAAACTTTTTATTTTTAATTGTGATAAAATACACATAACACAAAATTGACCATCTTAAACATTTTCTGAGTGTAGGGTTCAGTGACATTAAGTACATTCACATCATTGTACAACCATCACCAGAACTCTGTCCATCTCCAAAACTCTTTTCATGTTACAAAACTGAAATATTGTAATCATTAAAATAACTCCCCATTCTCCCCTCCCCTATCCCCTGGCACCCACCATTCTATTCTACTTTCTGTCTCTATGAATTTGACTACTCTAGATACCTCATGTAAGTGTAATTACAGTATTTGTCCTTTTGTAAGTAGCTTATTTCACTCAGCATAATGTCTTCAAGGCTCATCCATGTTTTAGCATGGGTCAGAATTTCATTCCTTTCAAAGACTGAATAATGTTTCATTGTATATATTTACCACTTTTTTTTTTTTTTTTTTTTGAGATGGAGTCTTGCTCTGTCGCCCAGGCTGGAGTGCAGTGGCGTGATCTTGGCTCACTGCAAGCTCTGCCTTCCGGGTTCACACCATTCTCCTGCTTCAGCCTCCCGAGTAGCTGGGACTGCAGGTGCCCACCACCACACTTGGCTAATTTTTTGTATTTTTAGTAGAGTCGGGGTTTCACCGTGTTAGCCAGGATGGTCTTGCTCTTCTGACCTCGTGATCCGCCCACCTCGGCCTCCCAAAGTGCTGGGATTACAGGTGTAAGCCACCATGCCTGGCCGGGTTTTTTAATTTGTTTTTTTAATTTTATTTTAAGTTCAGGGGTACATGTGCAGGTTTGTTATATAGGTAAATTTGTGTCATGGAGGTTTGTTGTATAGATTATTTCATCACCTGGGTATTAAGCCTAGTACCCATTAGTTATTTTTCCTGATCCTTTCCGTCCTCCTACCCTCTATCCTCCGATAGGCTTCGGTGTGTTTTGTTCCCCTCTATGTGTCCATGCATTCTCATCATGTAGCTCCCACTTATAAGTGAGAACCTGTGGTATTTGGTTTTCTGTTGCTGTGTTAGTTTGCTAAGGATAATGGTCTCCAGCTTCATCCATGTTTCTGCAAAAGACATGATCTCATTCTTTTTTATAGTATTCCATGGTATATATGTACCACATTTTCTTTATCCAGTCTACCATTGATAGGCATTTAGCTTGATTCCATGTCTTTGCTATTGTGAACAGTGCTGCAATGAACCTATGCAAGCATGTGTCTTTATGATAGAACAATTTGTATTCCTGTGGGTTTATATGCAGTATTGGGATTGCTGGGTCAAATGGTAGTTCTGTTTTTACGTCTTTGTGAAATTGCCACTTTGCTTTCCACAATGGTTGTGGAATTTACACTACCATCAACAGTATATAAGCATTCATTTTTCTCTGCAACCTTTGCCAGCATCTGTTATTTTTTGACATTTTAATCATAGCCATTCTGGCTGGTGCAGGATGGTATCTTGTACCCCAAAGATAAAGCCTACTTTTTGTTTATTTATTTATTTATTTATTTAGAGAGACAGTCTCACTCTGTCACCTAGGATGGAGTAGAATGGTGCGATCTTGGCTCACTGCAACCTGCGCCTCATGTGTTCAAGCGATCCTTCTGCCTCAGCCTCCTGAGTAGCTGGGACTACAGGCGTATGCCACCACGCCTGGCTAAATTTTGTATTTTTAGTAGAGATGGGGTTTCACCGTGTTGGCCAGGCTGGTCTCCATCTCCTGACCTCGTGATCTGCCTGTCTCAGCCTCCCAAAGTGCTGGGATTACAGGTGTAAGCCACTGTGCCCAACCACTGGCCTCATTTCTTTGTGCTTTTGGTACAATTTGGCTGTGAATCTGTCTGGTCCTGGGCTTTTTTTTTTTTTGGTTGGTAGGCTGTTACTGACTCAAGTTCACAGTTTATTATTGGTCTGTTTGGGGATTCCGTTTCTTCTTGGTTCACTCTTGGGAGAGTGTTTGTGTCCATGAATTTATTTATTTCTTCTAGATTTTTTAGTTTATGTGCATAAAGATGTTCATAATATTCTCTGATGGTTATTTGTATTTCTTTGGGGTCAAAGGGAATATCCCCCTTTTCATTTCTGATTGTATTTATTAGAATATTCTCTTTTTTCTTCTTTGTTAGTCTAGCTAGCAGTCTATTAATTTTTTTCAAAAAAATCATCCTGGATTCATTGATCTTTTGAATGGTTTTTTGTGTCTCCTTTGGTTCAATTCTGATTTTGGTTATTTCATGGTCTTCTGCTAGTTTCTTTTGGTTGTGATGCTAGGCTGTTAAATTGAGATCTTTCTAACTTTTTGATTTGGGCATTTAGTGCTATAAATTTCCCTCTTAACAACGCCTTACCTGTGTTCCAGAGATTCTGGTATGCTGTATCTTTATTCTAATTAGTTTCAAAGAACTTGTTGATTTCTGCCTTAATTTCATTATTTACCCAGAAGTTATTCAGGAGCAAGTTATTCCATTTCCATGTAATTTTATGGTTTTGAGTGAATTTCTTAGTCTTGATTTCTAATTTGATTATGCTGTGGTCTGAGAGAGTATGATTTCAGTGATTTTGCTGAGGCATGTTTTGTGTCCCAATTATGTGGTCAATTTTAGACTATGTGCCATGTGGCAATGAGACAAATGTATGTTCTGTTGCTTTTGAGTGGAGAGTTCTGTAAATGTCTATCAGGTCCATTTGATCTAGTGCTGACTTAGGTCCTGAATATCTTTGTTAATTTTCTGTCTTGATGATCTGTCTAATACTGTCAGTGTGGTGTTAAAGTCTCCGTCTATTATTGTGTAGAAGTCTTAAGTCTCTTTGAAGGTCTCTAAGAACTTGCTTTATGAATCTAGGTGCTCATGTGTTGGGTGCATATATACTTAAGAGAGTTAGGTCTTCTTGTTGAACTCTTCAACATTATGTAATACACTTCTTTGTCTTTTGTAATCTTTGTTGGTTTGAAATCAGGATTGCAACCCCCACTATTTTTCTGTTTTCCATTTGCTGGGTAGATTTTTCTCCATCCCTTTATTTTGAGCCTATCTGTGTCACTGCATGTGAGATGGGTCTCTCTGAAGACAGCATACGAATGGGTCCTGGTTCTTTATCCAGCTTGCCACTCTATGCCTTTTAATTGGGAAATTTTGTCCATTTATATTCAAAGTTCGTATTGATATGTGTGGATTTGATCCTGTTATGATGTTAGCTGGTTATTTTGCAGACTTGTTTATGTAGTTGCTTTATAATGTCACTGGTCTGTGTACTTGTGTGTTTTTGTCGTGGCTGGTATTGGTCTTTTCTTTCCATATTTAGTGCTTCCTTCAGGAGCTCTTGTAAGGCAGGTCTGGTGGTAACAAATTCCCTCAGCAGTTGGTTGTCTGAAAAGAATCTTATTTCTCCTTCGCTTATGAAGCTTAGTTTGGCTGGATATGAAATTATTTGTTGGAATTTCTTTTCTTGAAGAACGTTGAATATTGGCCCCCAGCCTCTTCTTGCTTGTTTCTGCTGAGATGTCCACTTTTAGTCTCATGGGCTTCCCTTTGTAGGTGACCTGATCCTTCTCTCTAAATGCCTTTAACATTTTTTCTTTCATTTTGACCTTGGAGAATCTGATGAATATGTGTCTTGGAGATGATCTTCTTGTGAAGTATTTTACTGGGGTTCTTTGCATTTCCTGAATTTGAGTGTTGGCCTTTCTAGTTAGGTTGGGGAAGTCTTCATGGATGATATCCTGAAATATGCTTTCTAAGTTGGTTCCATTCTCCCCATCTATTTTAAGGACACCAGTGAGTTGTAGATTTGGTCTCTTTACATAATCCCATATTCCTCGGAGGTTTTGTTCATTCATTTTCATTCTTTTTTCTCTGTTCTCGTCTGACTGTCATATTTCAGAAGGCCAGTCTTCAAGCTCTGAGATTCTTTCCCGAATTTGGTCTATTCTGCTGTTAATACTTGCAATTGCATTCTGAAATTCCTGTAGAGTGTTTTTCAGCTCTGTCAGGTCAGTTACATTATTTTCTATATTAACTATTTTGTCTATCAGCTCCTGCATTGTTTTATCTGATTTTTAGCTTCCTTGGATTAGCTTTCAGTGTACTCCTGTAGCTCAATGATCATCATTCCTATCTATATTCTGAATTCTATTTCTGTCATTTCAGCCCTCTCAGCCCAGTTCAGAACCCTTGCTGGAGAGGTGATGCAGTCATTTAGAGGAAAGAAGGCTTTTTGAGTTGCCAGGGTCCTTGTGCTGGTTCTTTTTCATCTTTGTGGGCTTGTCACTCTTCCATCTTTGTGGTTGATATCCTTTGGATGGGTTTTTTTTCCCTTTTATCCCGTTTGATGACCTTGAATGTTTGATTGTGGTATAAGGTGGATTCAGCCAGCTGGATTCATTTCTGGAACATTTTAGGGGACAGTGCTCAGCTCTCAACTCCTGGACTGTGCACTCTAACACAACTTGGGGACTTGTATTGGGCCCCAGCTTTGTTCTCTGGCTCCTCAAGGTTAGGAATCCACTGTACTGGGTAGGCCAAGATGCTCCCAGACTGCTGGCCATTCCACTTTGGCTGGGTGGTGTAAGCCAAAGTGTTTCATAGTGCAGTGACAGCTGGATCTATCCCCGTTCACATGTGCCAGCAGCAGTGGGTACAGCAGCTGTGGCAGAGTCACCTGTGGCAGAATGCTAGCAGGTGCCAGTGCCAGGGTACCTGCCTCCCTGCAGGCATTGACCAAGGTGGCAGAGGCAACATGGCTAGGCAGAGCTGGGGCCCCTACTGGCAACTTTTGCGCAGTCATGGTGGAGGTGGTGATGACTCAGGGTTGGGACACTGAAGGTCTAGGTGCCTTCTCTGTGTCCTGCAAGCAGAAGTGGTCACTCAGGTTATGGGAGGATCTGCTATTCTCTGCACAGTGTTAGGGCAAGGGTGGGGCACTGACAAGGACGGGGCTGGCTGGCTCCGTGCCCACCAAGGCTCCATCTGCAATGGTGGTGGGAGCGAGGGACAGGCTGCACTCCTACATGCTAGCCCACTTTTTAATGGAAAAAGGAAAGCAAAACCTGCCAGTGCAGACACAAGCCAGTAAAGCATTGTGGAGAGTTGCAGTGGGTCCTGGGGAAGCTGCAGTATGGGGAGGGGGCATGCGGGCTGGTGTGTGGCATAGGGTTGCCCCAGCGGAGCTCTCCCCCGTCAAGCATGGTCTGTGTAGAAGCTATGATGTGGGGCCCCCAGGTCACCTGAGGCTGCCCTGCAAGCAGGTATGGCCAGACTTGGGCCCTAGGCGAGGCCAGCCAACCAAGGGGTGCTCAGGATAGATCAGCCCCATCTGATGGGCAAGACCACCCTGCAGAGTTCAGGACCAACAGTTCCCCTAGGACTGAAGTCTCCCACGGGAGCAAGTCGAGCCTAGGGGGATGGCCGTCCCTGGCTGTGCACCACTACAGACACTCCCACACCAAACCCCCTGGGCTCCACATCATCTGGTTTGCTACCCCTACCACTTCTCTAAGCAGCTCTCCCTGCCAACTAAAGTATCTGTGGTGGTTGCGGGCTCTCCTGCCAGGGTTCCAGAGGCCACTGGTAAGAGTAAGTTGCTCCTTAATAGTTCACTCACCTTTCCTCCAGACCCACTGAGGACCAGGCTATTTTCTGTTTTTTTTTTATAGTGGCCACCCTAAGAGTTATAGGAGTTCTTTATACATTCTGGATATTAACCCCTTATCAGTTATATGATTTATAAATATTTTTCCCAGTCACTTGGTTGCCTTTTCACTCTGTTGATTGTGTCCTTTGAGACACAGAAGTTTTTAAAATTTTGATGTAGTCCACCTTATTTTTTGTTGTTGCCTGTGCTTTTGGTGTCATTTTCAAGAAATCATTGCCTAATATCATGAAAATTTCACCTATCTTTTCTTTTAAGTGTTTTATAATTCTAGCCCTTATATTTAGGTCTTTGATCCATTTTGAGTTAATTTTTTATATTGTATAAGATAAGTGTCTGACTTCGTTCTTTTTGCATGTGGATATCCAATTTCCCAGTTCCATTTATTGAAGCTGTCTTTTCCCCCACTGAATGGTCTTGGCATCCTTGTCAAAAGGGTGGTACCTTGGCCCCTTGACCATGTATGTGAGGCTTTATTTCTGGCCTATTTTTTTCCATTGTTTTATAAATATGTCTTTATGCTAATTCAACATTGTTTTGATTGCTGTAGCTTTGTGGTAAGTTTTGAAATCAGGAAGTATGAGACTGCAATTTTGTTCCTCTTTTTCAAGATGTTTTTGGCTATTCCAGGTCACTTGTGATTCCATATTAGGATGGATATTTTTTTTCTGCAAAAAATGCCATTGGAATTGTGTTAGGGATTGCATTGAATCTGTAGATCACTTTGGGTAGCATTTACATCTTTAATAACAATATTAAACCTTCTAATTCATGAATATAAGATGTATTTCCATTTATTGCTATCTTTTATTTATTTAAGCAACATGTATAAAACTCTTTTGTCTCCTTAGTTAAATGTATCCTAAGTGTTTTATTCTTTTTGATGCTATTGTAAATGGAATCGTTGTCTTAATTTCATTTTCAGATTGTTCATTTTTAGCGTATAGAAATGTATTTGATTTTTTGTGTTGATTTTGTGTCCTGCAACTTTACTGAATTTATTTATTAGTTCTAACAGGTTTTTTGGGGGATTCTTTAGGGTTTTCTACATATAAGATTATATCATTTGAAAACAGAGCATTTTATTCTTCCTTTTCAATTTGAATGTCTTTGATTTCTTTTTGTTGCCTAATTTCACTGGCTAGGATTTCCAGTGCTATGTTGAATAAAAGTGTCAAAAGCGAGGATTCTTATCTTGTTTCTGATCTTAGAGGAAACGCTTTCAGTCTTTTACCATTATGTTTGATGTTAGCTGTGGGCTTTCAGCTGATATTTCAAACTATAGTTTGTTACGTAGTTGCTATACTTTTACTTCTAGGAAATGATGGTAAACCTGCTAAAGATGTCTTGGTTTTTCCATGAGAAACATTCGAATAGCTAAAATAGCACCCACAAAAAAATGTCAAAGAATATAAAAAGACAGTCCATAAAAGAGATTATATAACTAGTAAACAAATATGAGAAACACAGGTTATCTAAGACCATTAAAGCAAGCCAGGCATGGTGTCTCACGCCTGTAATCCCAGCACTTTGGGAGGCTGAGGCGGGTGGATCACTTGAGGCCAGGAGTTCGAGACCAGCCTGGCCAACATGGTGAAATCCCATCTCTACTAAAAATACAAAAATCAGCCAAGCATGGTGGTGCATCCTCCCCTTCCTGTAATCCCAGCTGCTTGGGAGGCTGAGACACAAGAATTGCTTGGACCCTGGAGGTGGAGGTTACAATGAGCCAAGGTCGCACCACTGCACTCCAGTCTGAGTGATAGAGCAAGTGTCTGTCTCAAAGAAAAAAATAAGTAAGACCATTAAAGCAATAAGAAATCACCATTTTCTTTCTTTTTTTTTTTTTTTTTTTTTTTTTTTTTGAGATGGAGTCTTGCACTGTCGCCTGGGCTGGAGTGCAATGGCCTGATCTTGGCTCACTGCAACCTCTGCCTCCTGGGTTCACATGATTCTTCTGCCTCAGCTTCCCAAGTAGCTGGGATTACAGGCGCACACCACCACACCCAGCTAATTTTTTGTATTTTTAGTAGAGATGGGGTTTCACTATGTTGGCCAGACTGGTCTCAAACTCCTGACCTCGTGATCTGCCTGCCTCAGCCTCCTAGAGTGCTGGGATCACAGGTGTGAGCCACCTCGCCCAGCCAGAAATCACCATTTTCTTATACAGAATTAGCATAATTATTGAAAATATAAATAAAACCCAGCGGTGGCAAGGCTGTGGAATCACTGGAACTCTGATACTTTGATGTCACTTTGGAGAGCAGACTGTTCTATGGGCTTTATATGCGTCTTTCTATTAGTATTTACGATAACTTTGAGATATACTATTTCCCCCATATTTTCATTGAAAAGAACGCGACACAGGGGATTAAATAACTCATTCAAGGATACAAAACTAGATATTGATAGGCCCCAGATGTGACCACGGCCTATACTCCTGACCTCTGTGCTCTGTTGCCATATAAATATGCAGACCTTCTGACCCAGTAATCTCATTCCATTCAGATGACTTAGTCCTAAGGAAATAAGATAGATGAGATAGAGCAGGGGTTGTGAACAGGGACTCCTGGGACTGCATACTTTTATTCAGAGTCTACTATTTACTAGCTGGTGTCAGATGTTCTGAAAACCTAGCAATTTAAGACAAAACAAAAATACACATCCAGTCCAGGTCTTTAGGAACACTTTTTTTTTTTTTTTTTTCAGATGAGATCTTGTTCTGTTGCCCAGGCTGGAGTGCAGTGGTGCAATCATGGCTCACTGCAGCCTTTACCTCCTGGGCTCAATTGATCCACCTGATTCAGCCTCCTGAGTAGCTGAGACTACAGGCGCGCACCACCATGCCTGGCTAATTTTTCTATTTTTTTGTAGAGATAAGGTTTCGCCATGTTGCCCAGACTTGGGGGAAACTTTCTTGTAATCAAAAAGAAATGTATGTCAGAGAGAGTGGGAAAAAGTTGTTTTAGTTGCTGATTAAAATGTGGCAACTCCTATGGACAAAGAGTGTTGTTTGTTCTCAGGTGACCTGAATAGTCCAAAGCTGTAATGGATCTATCACTCCTTTCTAGCTCATCAGCAGAATATTATTTCCTATTTGCCTAATTCAGGGCTACAAATGTTTCAGGCTGTATTACTTTTGAATTAAAGTGGGGTTTCTGGAACTGTTCTCTTTCCCAGGGAGCTCATCCGCTGTTTGAAGTGGTATATGGACTGCTCAGCAGAACTGATTCGACAGGACCACATTCAAGAAGCTATGCGGGTAATGTACTAACCTCTCCATACATAAGAGACCCACTCATGCAATTATTTGTGAGTAATCTCAGTGATACAATGTGCAGGACAAATGTAGACATCGCAGTACCTGGCCTGCTTTCAGGAATGACTGTCTTGATCCACATAATTTCTTTTCCTTACCTTGATTTTGTCCCAGAAAGCCTTTATTCCTGATAACTTTAAAGAAGGAGGGAGAGATGATGTGCACATGGCTCCTGGCCGTCCTCCCCTGCCTGATTTGTTACCTATAGTATCAGTCCTTTCTACCACTGGCTAAAGTATAGTAACTCCTTCTAAGCCAATGTTGGTGGCAACGTTGATTGAATTAGGATCCTCTAATAGTATACTCTTTTTTTGGTAGTTACTAAGCATTGATTTTTTTGAACTGTTTTAAGTAGAAAGAGCTGAGTGGATGCACTGTATGTGGATTTGTTCAGAAGAAGATAATCTTAAAATTGTGGCCTTAGGAAGAACCTGTGGTCTTCCATGGTCATGACCATTGTCAGCATCCCTGCTTGGACAGGTTCCCTGACAAGACAGCCCTTTGTATTGCTGGGTAGCTCCAATTGACAGGGGACTGTTCTCATTTTGAGTTAACTCCACTGTCTGGTAACTTCTTTTCATGGCTACTGTTCTGCTGTAAAAAGAAAAAAGCAAAGTAGTTTTGCTTTATTTCTGTCCTCTTTTAATATCACATTACCTGCAACAAGTACTGGACCTGTGTTTTTGTCCTTTTCCACATGTTTAACAGGTAACAGAATGTTTTCTCAAGCATTATCAGACTGAAGGGGCAAAATCAAATCATAGATTTGCATTTAGCCTTCCTCTTCTTTGCACATTCTGTAAAAATCTGAGGCTACAAGGCTCATTTCTGTCCTCTTTCATACAAATGTCTACTGAGCATCTGTCCTAGGGTCTAAGATGCAACGATGAATAAGACCAGCCCATCTTCTTGAAGAACATACCCGCAGTGCCCTAAAGGGAGGCATGAACACAAGTGTAGGGCAGGGTGCTGAGGCATGTGAGGAAAGGGCCTGGGTTCTCTTCTTCTCAGAACCCTAGCACCTGTCGGGTGCCTAACACAATATTTGAGTGGATAAAAGTTGAGTTAAATGCAAAAGATTCTATATCAGCCTGAAAAATAATTGCTTAAGGATACTGGAGATGGCAGCGCAGAAGTTATTTTCTCCTAAAAATCATTCGTTTAATCATTCAGTCAATGTTGCTTGATACCTACCATGCTTCAGACACTTCTAACCTCTGGAGATTCAGCAGGAGCCCAAACAAAAATGACTAGGGCTTCATAGTACTTTCATTCAAGTGGGGAAAGACATACAATATATGTAAAACAAATAAATACATGTATTTATTCTAATCAATGTTGCCACCAACATTGGCTTAGAAAGTCAGTTTAAAAAAAAAAAAAAAAACTTGGCTGGCCGTGGTGGCTCACGCCTATAATCCTAGCACTTGAGGACGCCGAGGCGGGCGGATCACCTGAGGTCAGGAGTTCAAGACCAGCCTGGCCAACATGATGAAACCCCATCTCTACTGAAAATACAGAAATTAACCGGGCATGGTGGCATGCACCTGTAATCCCAGCTACTCAGGAGGCTGAGGCTCGAGAATTGCTTGAACCTGGGAGGCGGAGGTTGCAGTGAACCAAGATTGTGCTGCTGTACTCCAGCCTGGGTGACAGAGCAAAACTCCATCTCAAGAGCAAACAAACAAACAAACAAAAAATCTCGATGAGTACTATGAAGGAAATAAGATCGTGGAACAGACTAGCTGGAAAGGAGGGTTTACTTCAGATCAAGGGTTTGTGAAAGCTTCTCTGAGGAGGTGATCTCTGAGCTAAAGTCAGTGTTAACAGTTAGGGAATGAGCACTCCAGAATGAGGAAACAGAATATTTAAAAGCCTAGATGGGAAAGGGCTTGGGTTTTGTTTCTGTTTTTGTTTTGTTATTATTATACTTAAAGTTCTAGGGTACGTGTGCACCACGTGCAGGTTTGTTACATATGTATATATATGCCATGTTGGTGTGCTGCTCCCATTAACTCGTCATTTACATTAGGTATATCTCCTAATGCTATCCCTCCCCCCTCCCCCCACCCCACAACAAGCCCCAGTGTGTGATGTTCCCCACCCTGTGTCCAAGTGTTCTCATTGTTCAATTCCCACCTATGAGTGAGAACATGTGGTGTTTGGTTTTCTGTCCTTGCGATAGTTTGCTCAGAATGATGGATTCCAGCTTCATCCATATCCCTACAAAGGACATGAACTCATCCTTTTTTATGGCAGCATAGTATTCCATGGTGTATATGTGCCACATTTTCTTAATCCAGTCTATCATTGATGGACATTTGGGTTGGTTCCAAGTCTTTGCTATTGTGAATAGTGCCGCAATAAACATACGTGTGCATGTGTCTTTATACCAGCATGATTTATAATCCTTTGGGCATATGCCCAGTAATGGGATGGCTTGGGCAAATGGTATTTCTAGTTCTAGATCCTTGGGGAATTGCCACACTGTCTTCCACAATGGTTGAACTAGTTTACAGTCCCACCAACAGTGTAAAAGTGTTCCTATTTCTCCACATCCTCTCCAGCACCTGTTGTTTCCTGACTTTTTAATGATTGCCATTCTAACTGGGGTGAGATGGTATCTCACTGTGGTTTTGATTTGCATTTCTCTGATGGCCAGTGATGACGAGCATTTTTTCATGTGTCTGTTGGCTGCATAAATGTCTTCTTTTGAGAAGTGTCTGTTCATATCCTTTGCCCACTTTTTGATGGGGTTGTTTGATTTTTTCTTGTAAATTTGTTTAAGTTCTTTGTAGATTCTGGATACTAGTCCTTTGTCAGATGAGTAGATTGTAAAAATTTTCTCCCATTCTGTAGGTTGCGTATTCACTCTGATGGTAGTTTCTTTTGCTGTGCAGAAGCTCTTTAATTAGATCCCATTTGTCAATTTTGGCTTTTGTTGCCATTGCTTTTGGTGTTTTAGTCATGAAGTCCTTGCCCATGCCTATGTCCTGAATGGTATTGCCTAGGTTTTCTTCTAGGGTTTTTATGGTTTTAGGTCTAACATTTAAGTCTTTAATCCATCTTGAATTAATTTTTGTATAAGGTGTAAGGAAGGGATCCAGTTTCAGCTTTCTACATATGGCTAGCCAGTTTTCCCAGCACCATTTATTAAATAGGGAATCCTTTCCCCATTGCTTGTTTTTGTCAGGTTTGTCAAAGATCAGATGGTTGTAGATGTGTGGTATTATTTCTGAGGGCTCTATTCTGTTCCATTGATATATATCTCTGTTTTGGTACCAGTACCATGCTGTTTTGGTTACTGTAGTCTTGTAGGATAGTTTGAAGTCAGGTAGCATGATGCGTCCAGCTTTGTTCTTTTGACTTAGAATTGTCTTGGCAATGCAGGCTCTTTCTTGGTTCCATATGAACTTTAAAGTAGTTTTTTCCAATTCTGGGAAGAAAGTCATTGGTGGCTTTATGGGGATGGCATTGAATCTATAAATTACCTTGGGCAGTATGGCCATTTTCATGATATGGATTCTTCCTATCCATGAGCATGGAATGTTCTTCCATTTATTTGTGTCCTCTTTTATTTCATTAAGCAGTGGTTTGTAGTTCTCCTTGAAGAGGTCCTTCACATCCCTTGTTAGTTAGATTCCTAGGTATTTTATTCTCTTTGAAGCAATTGTGAATGGGAGTTCACTCCTGATTTGGCTCCCTGTTTGTCTGTTATTGGTGTAGAGGAATGCTTGTGATTTTTGCACGTTGATTTTGTATCCTGAGACTTTGCTAAAGTTGCTTAACAGCTTAAGGAGATTTTGGGCTGAGACAATGGGGTTTTCTAAATATACAATCATGTCATCTGCAAACAGGGACAATTTGACTTCCTCTTTTCCTACTTGAATACCCTTTATTTCTTTCTCTTGCCTGACTGCCCTGGCCAGAACTTCCAACACTATGTTGAATAGGAGTGGTGAGAGAGGGCATTCCTGTCTTGTGCCAGTTTTCAAAGGCAATGCTTCCAGTTTTTGCCTATTCAGTATGATATTGGCTGTGAGCTTGTCATAAGTAGCTCTTACTATTTTGAGATACGTCCCATCAATACCTAGTTTATTGAGAGTTTTTAGCATGAAGTGCTGTTGAATTTTGTCAAAGGCCTTTTCTGCATCTGTTGAGATAATCATGTGGTTTTTGTCTTTGGTTCTGTTTATATGATGGATTATGTTTATTGGTTTGCTTTTGTTGAACCAGCCTTGCATCAAAGGGATGAAGCCCACTTGATCTTGGTGGATAAGCTTTTTGATGTGCTGCTGGATTCAGTTTGCTAGTATTTTATTGAGGATTTTCACATCAATGTTCATCAGGGATATTGGGCTAAAATTCTCTTTTTCTTGTTGTGTCTCTGCCAGGCTTTGGTATCAGGATGATGCTGGCCTCATAAAATGAGTTAGGGAGGATTCCCTCTTTTTCTATTGATTGGAATAGTTTCAGAAGGAATGGTACCAGCTCCTCTTTGTACCTCTGGTAGAATTCGGCTGTGAATCCATCTGGTCCTGGACTTTTTTGGTCGGTACGCTATTAAATACTACCTCAATTACAGAGCCTATTATTGGTCTATTCAGGGATTCAACTTCTTCCTGGTTTAGTCTTGGGAGGGTGTGTGTGTCCAGGAATTTATCCATTTCTTCTAGATTTTCTAGTTTATTTGCGTAGAGGTGTTTCTGGTATTCTCTGATGGTAGTCTGTAGTTCTGTGGGATCGATGGTGATATCCCCTTTATCATTTTCTATTGCATGTATTTGATTATTCTCTTTCTTCTTTATTAGTCTTGCTAGTGGTCCATCAATTTTGTTGATCTTTTCAAAAAACCACCTCCTGGATTCATTGATTTTTTGAAGGGTTTTTTGTGTCTCTATCTCCTTCAGTTCTGCTCTGATCTTAGTTATTTCTTGCCTTCTGCTAGCTTTCGAATGTGTTTGCTCTTGCCTCTCTAGTTCTTTAAATTGTGATGTTAGGGTGTCAATTTTAGATCTTTCCTGCTTTCTCTTGTGGGCATTTAGTGCTATAAATTTCCCTCTACACACTGCTTTAAATGTGTCCCAAAGGTTCTATTCTGTCGTATCTTTGTTCTCATTGGTTTCAAAGAACATCTTTATTTCTGCCTTCATTTCGTTATGTACCCAGTAGTCATTCAGGAGCAGGTTGTTCAGTTTCCATGTAGTTGAGCAGTTTTGAGTGAGTTTCTTAGTCCTGAGTTCTAGTTTGATTGCACTGTGGTCTGAGAGGCAGTTTGTTATAATTTCTGTTCTTTTACATTTGCTGAGGAGTGCTTTACTTCCAACTATGTGGTCAATTTTGGAATAAGTGCAATGTGGTGCTGAGAAGAATGTATATTCTTTTGATTTGGGGTGGAGAGTTCTATAAATGTCTATTAGATCCACTTGGTGAAGAGCTGAGTTCAGTTCCTGGATATCCTTGTTAACTTTCTGTCTCATTGATCTGTCTAATGTTGACAGTGGGGTGTTAAAGTCTCCCATTATTATTGTGTGGGAGTCTAAGTCTCTTTGTAGGTCTCTAAGGACTTGCTTTATGAATCTGGGTGCTCCTGTATTGGGTGCATATATATTTAGGATAGTTAGCTCTTCTCATTGAATTGATCCTTTTACCATTATGTAATGGCCTTCTTTATCTCTTTTGATCTTTGTTGGTTTAAAGTCTGTTTTATCAGAGACTAGGATTGCAACCCCTGCTTTTTTTTGTTTTCCATTTGCTTGGTAGATCTTCCTCCATCCCTTTATTTTGAGCCTATGTGTGTCTCTGCATGTGGGATGGTTCTCCTGAATACAGCACACTGATGGGTCTTGACTCTTTATCCAATTTGCCAATCTGTGTCTTTTAATTGGAGCATTTAGCCCATTTACATTTAAGGTTAATATAGTTATGTGTGAATTTGATCCTGTCATTATGATGTTAGCTGATTATTTTGCTCGTTAGTTGATGCAGTTTCTTCCTAGCATTGATGGTCTTTACAATTTGGCATGTTTTTGTGGTGGCTGGTACTGGTTGTTCCTTTCCATGTTTAGTGCTTCCTTCAGGAGCTCTTGTAGGGCAGGCCTGGTGGTGACAAAATCTCTCAGCATTTGCTTGTCTGTGAAGGATTTTATTTCTCTTTCACTTATGAAGCTTAGTTTGGCTGGATATGAAATTCTGGGTTGAAAATTCTTTTCTTTAAGAATGTTGAATATTGGCCTCCACTCTCTTCTGGCTTGTGGAGTTTCTGCCAAGAGATCCACTGTTAGTCTGATGGGCTTCCCTTTGTGGGTAACCCAATCTTTCTCTCTGGCTGCCCTTAACAGTGTTTCCTTCATTTCAACTTTGGTGAATCTGACTATTATGTGTCTTGGGGTTGCTCTTCTCGAGGAGTATCTTTGTGGTGTTCTCTGTGTTTCCTGAATTTGAATGTTGGCCTGCCTTGCTAGGTTGGGGAAGTTCTCCTAGATAATATCCTGAAGAGTGTTTTCCAACTTGGTTTCATTCTCCCCGTCACTTTCAGGTACACCAATCAAATGTAGGTTTGGTCTTTTCACATAGTCCCGTATTTCTTGGAGGCTTTGTTCGTTTCTTTTTACTCTTTTTTCTCTAAACTTCTCACTTCATTTCATTCCTTTGATCTTCAATCACTGATACCCTTTCTTCCACTTGATCAAATCGGCTACTGAAGCTTGTGCATGCATCACATAGTTCTCATGCCATGGTTTTCAGCTCCATCAGGTCATTTAAGATCTTCTCTATGCTGTGTATTCTAGTTAGCCATTCGTCTAATCTTTTTTCAACGTTTTTAGCTTCTTTGCGATGGGTTCGAACATCCTCCTTTAGCTCGGAGAAGTTTGTTATTGCCGATAGTCTGAAGCCTTCTTCACTCAACTCGTCAAAGTCATTCTCTGTCCAGTTTTGATCCGTTGCTGGCGAGGAGCTGCGTTCCTTTGGAGGAGAGGAGGCCCTCTGATTTTTAGAATTTTCAGCTTTTCTGCTCTGGTTTCTCCCCATCTTTGTGGTTTTATCTACTTTTGGTCTTTGATGATGGTGACGTACAGATGGGTTTTTGGTGTGGATGTCCTTTCTGTTTGTTAGTTTTCCTTCTAACAGTCAGGACCCTCAGCTGCAGGTCTGTTGGAGTTTGCTGGAGGTCCACTCCAGACCCTGTTTGCCTGGGTATCACCAGGGGAGGCTCAGTTGGAAATGCAGAAATCACTCATCTTCTGCATTGCTGTAGACTGGAGCTATTCCTATTCAGCCATCTTGGAACCTCCTCCTTGTTTTGTTTTTGAGACACAGTCTCACTTACTCTTTTGCCCAGGCTGGAGTGCAGTGGCCTGATATCTGCTCAGTGCAACCTCTGCCTCCTGGGTTCAAGTGATTCTCCTGCCTCACCCTCCTGAGTAGCTGGGATTACAGGCGCATGCCACCATGCCCAGCTAATTTTTGTATTTTTTGTGGAGATGGGGTTTCACCATGTTGGCCAGGCTGGTCTCAAACTCCTGACCTCAGGTGATCCGGCTGCCTTGGCCTCCCAAAGTGCTGGGATTACAGGTGTGAGCCATTGCACCCAGCCAAGAGCTTGAGTTTTCATTTTTGGTTTTTGTTTTGTTTTGTTTTGTTTTGTTTTTTAGACGGAGTCTCACTCTTGTTGTGTAGGCTGGAGTGCAGAGGCACAATCTTGGCTCACTGCAGCCTCTGCCTCCCGTGTTCAAGCGATTCTCCTATCTCAGCCTCCCAAGTAGCTGGGATTATATGCATATGCCACCATATCTGGCTAATTTTTTGTGTTTTTAGTAGAGACGGGGTTTCACCACGTTGGTCAGGCTGGTCTCAGACTCCTGACCTGAGGTGATCCACCCACCTCCACCTTCCAAAGTGCTGGAATTACAGGCATGAGCCATTGCACCCATCTCCAAGAGCTTGGGTTTTTAAGGAACCAAAAGGCAACTGATGTGACTAAAGCAAGGGAATGCTAGATTGGTTGTAGAAGATGATAATAAGGGAGAACTGTGGCTGTTTCCAAGGGGTCTTGCTAAATTAGCTGAGTTGATGGCAAGGCCATTTATGGAGGTACAGAATTCTGGGAAAGATAAGGTTTGGGTAGGGAGAAGGAAGAATTCCCTTTTGGGGGAGCATTTTTCTGAGGTGTTTTCATATTTGTTCTCACCATTTCACACTTGTTCTGTAATACATCCAACACTAAGGTTTTATCAGGTCATTTCCTCCTCTTCATCAGATTTCAGCTTATAAGTCTCCTTCACCAGATTAGTAAGTTTCCATCTAATCCTGTTTTCCTTCTTCTTCATAGGATGCATGCTCGTGGCCTGATACTTCTCATTCCAATATCAAAAGCTATGAACCAGGAAACTTCTTCCTTAATACTTTTGATTCAGTATATCTTTCCACTCATAACCTTATCTCTTCCTTTTACCTTCAGAAGCATGACCTTAAAAAAAGTTCTATTGAAGAAGGTGAAAATGAAAAGTTTATTATTTCTCACTTTGTTATATTGTTTGTTCACAATGTGAGAGGCATGTAGGGGGTGTCATTGTGGGTTTTAGGGTGGCTCTTCACAAGGCATTCCAAAACAACAGCACACATTTCACTGCTGAGCTGTATCAGTTCCTTAGCAGGTAGCCACAAGGAGGAAAGAGAGGGCATGGTGGATCTTCTTGGTGATACAAACATGGTAATAACTTTTAGGATCTCTTTTTCTTACAGGTTTATTGACTTAAGCAAAAATGGACAGGGCAGCTGCTTCAGCCACAGTTAAGTGCTCCATTGTCTCTACACAGTATTAGGAGCACCTTTAAACCTTGAGCAAATTCCACAGGCTCCACCTCTCACCTTCTATTCCACTCCTCTCCCCGCTGTCCTTCCCCAGTTGAATCTGTCAGAGGTGGCCACCATCACCTGGTCCTGACCAAGATGGTGCTGATCCAAAAATTCAAGAGGAGTGGGGAAGAGGGAAGTCAGGTACTGAGAGATGACTGGAAGTGGGTTTATGTTCCATGTCCTCATCCGGGTTTGCATGGAGACTTCTCTGACATCAGCCTTGTGCTCCTCTGCTAGTTGTCTTATATTATGTAACCTAATAGAGGAAGCAAGCTCTTATGACCTAAAGGTGCAAGTCACTTTGCTGTCTGGTTCTGCCTCCCTGAAACTGGTGAATGTTTCATGCCACTCATTACATCTCTTGTGGTAACTGTGTCAAACTTAAAAACCAAACAAAAAAACTTTTTAAAATTAGAGGAGTAGTATGGAGCACATAATTAGATTTGCCTACCTCTCAGGTGACCTAAAATTCCACTTTTCAAAAAAAATCTCGTTTATTTTCCTGTCTTTACTTCCAATGCTCCACGTAGTTGCCAATCCTTCCTGCATCTTCCGGGGCTTGGGCATATGACAGTAAGATGCTCAACAAGTTCATTTTGTACTTCTATGCATAATACATTTTTGGTGAATCTTTCCAGGTCTTAATACTTTTCATTTTCTGTATGACCTAACTGAGGAAACCATCCTGGCTTTTTTTTTTTTTTTTTGGAGACGGAGTCTCGCTCAGTTGACCAGGCTGGAGTGCAGCGGCGCAATCTCGGCTCACTGCAAGCTCCGCCTCCCGGGTTCACGCCATTCTCCTGCCTCAGCCTCCCGAGTACGTCCTGGCTTTTTTAGGCTGCTCCAAGAAGATCTATTCTATCCTTTACCTATAGGGATTCTAGTCCTTACCTATAAGGATTCCAGGGTGTCAGTTCTGACCCTGTCCCTCTTTTGTCCTCTGCTGAGCCCAGCAAGCCATCATCTTAATCATACAAAACCAAAGTACCTAAAGGGGAATGCCAGACCTGCTACTTAGCCATTTAGTTTGGAAAATGCAAACATTTATTTTCTTTGTTCCGATGGAAAATACCTCCTACTTCAGTGACTTCAAACTGGCATAACTTAATAAATGAAGCTAGCTCAGAAGTGTATACTTTCTGCTTCATGGGCCTGAAGAGTCACCACAATATAAACATACTAGAGCAGTGGCAGAGTCTAGCCTGCAAGTGTCTGGGTTTAGAAACTAACAGATTTTTCAAGTTCTTTATAGACTAGGCATTAAAAAGCTACTAGAACAGAGGGTGAGCATTTATGGAGATGAGGCCGCACACTAATTTCTTCTACAGAATTATCTGGTACAAGCCCTGGAAGACACATTTTTCTAAACTGGCATTCCTCAGTGCCAACTGAATTTTGTATGGGCCACAAAATATTAAGTTCTGCTTTTCCAAACCATCTAACAGCTGGATAGATCATAAAAGGTAGTTTGGGAATTGTTTCCTGTTTTATATTTCAAGTACCTGACTTCTGTTTGTTTCAGCCTTGCATAAGTTTCTCTCCATTATTTCTGCCTTTTCAGTGTCTGGGAAATCTGTGGCATTTTTTTTTTATTAGAAAACACAGTATTGGGTCTTGAATTTGTTCTTTTAAAAGAAAATTACTCTGTAAGCATGAGCCAAGCATCAGGAACTCCTCAGAATCAGATTCTGCTCCCAAACTTTTTTGCAGAAGCTTCATCTTGTACTATTTACGAACTGCTTATGGCAGATGTCTTGGTGGGAAGAGGGTGGATACTGGATTTATCAGCCCTATCAACTCCTGTGCAGCCTGGGACAGGTTTTCTTCAGATTTCTGTGACCCCTGGTGAAAAAGGAGGAACTGTGTCAGGCCCTAGCTGTATCTTAAAGATGTAGGAGACTCCTAAGTCTGAGGACTCCTGAGTCTTTTAGGACGCTTCCTTATTGCAGTAAACTTGAGTCTTTCTTACATCCTTGCCTTGTGACCCTTTTATTTCCAGACCTGAAAAAAAAAATACAGAGAAACTTATTTTTTAAACTCTGAGTGTTCTTGAATTCAACTATTTCTGTAACAGTCTATGGCTCCTCAATTCCAGAACCTCAGAAAACAGTTGTGAAATTATTTGATGATTCTTTCAATAAGAAGGTAGCTGCTGCTTAGTGACAATTTGGATATTTGAGAAAAAATTTTAAAAAATAAAGTGCCTGTCTATCTCCATAGTTAGAATTGCCCATCACCTGATTTTGGTATAGAAACTGCTGTTACTTTGCCCCTTGTTTCCTGCTATGTGAGTTCCTGAGCATCTTCAACACCTCTCCATCACTTTTTCTCCCACACTTTTCAGGCCTTGGAGTACCTTTTCAAGTTCATTGTACAGTCACGGATCCTGTACTCACGAGCCACTTGTGGAATGGAAGAGGAACAATTCAGATCCAGTATCCAAGAACTTTTCCAGTCCATCCGGTTTGTGCTCAGTCTGGACAGCCGAAACTCAGAAACACTCCTTTTTACTCAGGTTCGCACACCGCAGGGAAGCTTTGCTGCTGGGTTCCTCCTTCTCAGCAGGTGGTTTCTTTGTCCTATGGTTTTCAGAGATGAAGAAGCCCTGCCAACATCATGTGTGTTGGGTAAGGGATTATTTACAAGGAAATACCTGATAGAACAAAATGCTGCTTTTACTGCAAATCTGGCTGTGCCTCAGCTGCCAGATGTAAAACAGCTCAGTGGCTTTATGTTGGAGAAGAAGCACAAATTTGTTCTTGTGATGTCTTTAGACCAAGTTTATTTAGCTACCATACTACTTAGTTTTTTATGAACATCTTATTCATAGGAGATATTCAGAATGTATGGGGAATTTTATTTCCTGATTAATCATGGTATTAATGAAAATTGAGTGCAGTGGCTCACGCCTGTAATCCTAGCACTTTGGGAGGCCAAGGCGGGTGGATTGCTTGAGCTCAGGGGTTCAGGACCAGCCTGGGCAACATGATGAAACCCCATCTCTACTAAAAATACAAAAAATTAGCTAGGTGTGCTAGCATGCACCTGTAGTCCCAGCTACTCGGGAGGCTGAGGCAGGAGAATTGCTTGAACCCGGGAGGCGGAGGTTGCAGTGAGCCAAGATCGCACCACTGCACTCCAGCCTGGGCAACAGACTGAGACTTTGTCTCCAAAAAGAAAAAGAAAAAAAAGAAAGTTTAGATTAGCTTTTGTCCATTCCGGAAGTTGAATGAAATAATTTGAAAAACAGTAGGAATAACTAGGAATCTTTGGCTAAGAATTAAGATTAAATTAGGATCAGAGGGCTGGCAAGATGGCCAAATAGGAGCAGCTCCGGACTGCAGCTCCCAGCGAGATCAACACAAAAGGCGGGTGATTTCTGCATTTCCAACTGAGGTACCCAGCTCATCTCATTGGGACTGGCTAGACAGTGGGTGCACCCATGGAGGGCGAGCAGAAGGAGGGTGGGACGTCGCCTCACCTGGGAAGCGCAAGGGGTTGGGGAACTCCCTCCCTTCCCCAAGGGAAGCCGGGAGAGACTGCCTTGAGGAACAGTACATTCCGGCCCAGATACTATGCTTTTCCCATGGTCTTTGCAACCTGCAGTCCAGGAGATTCCCTCAGGTGCCTACACCACCAGGGCCCTGGGTTTCAAGCACAAAACTGGGCCGCTGTTTGGGCAGACACTGAGCTAGCTGCAGGAGTTTTTTTCATACGTCAGCGAGACAGAACCGTTCACTCCCCTGGAAAGGGGGCTGAAGCCAGGGAGACAAGTGGTCTAGTTCAGTGAATCCCACCCCCATGGAGCCCAGCAAGTTAAGATCCACTGGCTTGAAATTCTCGCTGCCAGCACAGCAGTCTGATGTTGATCTGGGACACTCAAGCTTGGTCAGGGGAGGGGCATCCACCATCACAGAGGCTTGAGTAGGCAGTTTTCCCCTCACTGTGTAAAAACAGCTGACAGGAACTTTGGACTGGGCAGAGCCCACCACGGTGCTGCCAAGCCATTGTAGCCGGACTGCCTCTCTAGATTCCTCCTCTGTGGGCAGGGAATCTCTGAAAGAAAGACAGTAGGCCCAGTCAGGGGCTTCTAGATCCAACTCCCATCTCCCTGGGACAGAGCACCTAGGGGCAGCTGTGGGCGCAGCTTCAGCAGACTTAAATGTTCCTGCCTGCCGGCTGTGAAGGGAATGGCAGATCTCCCAGCACAGTGCTCGAGCTCTGCTAAGGGACAGACTGTCTCCTTAAGTGGATCCCTGACCCCCATGTCTCCTGACTGGGAGACATCTCCCAGTAGCGTACAACAGACACCTCATACAGGAGAGCTCTGGCTGGCATCTGGTGGGTGCCCCTCTGGAACGAAGCTTCCAGAGGAAGGAATAGGCAGCAATCTTTGCTATTCTGCAGCCTCCACTGGTGATACCCAGGCAAACAGGGTCTGAAGTGGACTTCCAGCAAACCCCAGCAGACCTCCAACAGAGGGGCCTGACTGTTAGAAGAAAAACTAACAAACAGAAAAGAATAGCATCAACATCAACAAAAAGGACATCCACACAGAAACCCTATCCGAAGGTCGCCAACATCAAACACCAAAGGTAGATAAATCCAGGAAGACAAAGAAAAACCAGTGCAAAAAGGCTGAAAATTCCAAAAACCAGAATGCCTCTTCTCCTCCAGAGGATCACAACTCCTAGCCAGCAGGGTAACAAACCTGGACAGAGAATGAGTTTGACGAATTGACAGAAGTAGGCTTCAGAAGGTGGGTAATAACAAACTCCTCCAAGCTAAAGGAGCATGTTCTAACCCAATGCAAGAAAGCTAAGAACCTTAAAAAAAGGTTTGAGGAATTGCTAACTACAATAACCAGGTTAGAGAAGAACATAAATGACCTGATGGAGCTGAAAAACACAGCACGAGAACTTTGTGAAGCATACACAAGTATCAATAGCCAAATCAATCAAGTAGAAGAAAGGATATCAGAGATTGAAGATCAACTTAATGAAATACAGTGTGAAGACAAGATTAGACAAAAAAGAATGAAAGGAACGAATAAAGCCTCCAAGAAATATGGGACTATGTGAAAAGACCAAACGTATGTTTGATTGGTGTACCTGAAAGTGACAGGGAGAATGGAACCAAGTTGGAAAACACTCTTCAGGATATTATCCAGGAGAACTTCCCCAACCTAGCAAGACAGGCCAACATTCAAATTCAGGAAATACAGAGAACACCACAAAGATACTCCTCGAGAAGAGCAACCCCAAGACACATAATCGTCAGAATCACCAAGATTGAAATGAAGGAAACACTGTTAAGGGCAGCCAGAGAGAAAGGTTGGATTACTCACAAAGAGAAGCCCATCAGACTAACAGCAGATCTCTCTGCAGAAACCCTGCAAACCAGAAGAGAGTGGGGGCCAATATTCAACATTCTTAAAGAAAAGAATTTTCAACCCAGAATTTCATATCCAGCCAAACTAAGCTTCGTAAGTGAAGGAGAAATAAAATCCTTCACAGACAAGCAAATGCTGAGAGATTTTGTCACCACCAGGCCTGCCTTACAAGAGCTCCTGAAGGAAGCACTAAATATGGAAAGGAAAAACCAGTACCAGCCACTGCAAAAGCATACCAAATTATAAGGATCATCGACACTATGAAGAAACTGCATCAACTAATGGGCAAAATAACCACCTAGCATCATAATGACAGGATGAAATTCACACATAACTATATTAACCTTAAATGTAAATGGGCTAAATGCTCCAATTAAAAGACACAGACTGGCAAATTGGATAAAGAGTCAAGACCCATCATTGTGTTGTATTCAGGAGATCCATCATTGTGTTGTATTCAGGAGACCCATCTCATATGCAAAGACATACGTAGGCTCAAAGTAAAGGGATGGAGGACTATTTACCAAGCAAATGGAAAACAAAAAAAAGCATGGGTTGTAATCCTAGTATCTGATAAAACAGACTTTAAACCAACAAAGATCATAAAAGACAAGGATATTACATAATGGTAAAGGGATCAATGCAACAAGAAGCGCTAACTATCCAAAATATATATGCATCCAATACAGGAGCACCCAGGTTCATAGAGCAAGTTCTTAGAGACCAATAAAGAGACTTATACTCCCACACAATAATAGTGGGAGACTTTAACATCCCACTGTCAGTATTAGATCAATGAGACAGAAAATTAACAAGGATATTCAGAACTTGAACTCAGCTCTGGTCCAAGTAGACCTGATAGGCATCTGCAGAACTCTATACCGCGAATCAACAGAATATACATTCTTCTCAGCATCACATTGCACATATTCTAAAACTGACCATAATTGGAAGTAAAACACTCCTCAGCAAATGCAGAAGAACAGAAATCATAACAGTCTCTCAGACCACAGTACAATCAAATTAGAACTCAGGATTAAGAAACTCACTCAAAACCACACAACTACATGGAAACTGAACAACCTGCTCCTGAATGACTACTGGGTAAATAATGAAATTAAGGCAGAAGTTCTTTGAAACCAATGAGAACAAAGACATAACGTACTAGAACCTCTGGGACACAGCTAAAGCGGTGTTTAGATGGAAATTTATAGCACTAAATGCCCACAGGAAAAAGCGGGAAATATCTAAAATCGACACCCTAACATCACAGTTAAAAGAACTAGAGAAGCAAGAGCAAACAAATTCAAAAGCTAACAGAAGACAAGAAATAACTAGCTGGCCGTGGTGGCTCACACCTGTAATCCCAGCACTTTGGGAGGCTGAGGTGGGCGGAACATGAGATCAGGAGATCAAGATCATCCTGGCCAACACGGTAAAACCCTGTCTCTACTAAAAATACAATAAATCAGCCTGGTGTGGTGGCGGGTGCATGTAGTCCCAGCTACTCAGGAGGCTGAGTCAGGAGAATGGCCTGAACCTGGGAGGCGGGGCTTGCAGTGAGCCGAGATCACGCCACTGCACTCCAGCCTGGGTGACAGAGTGAGACTCTGTCTCAAAAAAAAAAAAAGAAAAAGAAATAACTTAGATCAGAACAGAGACACGAAAAATCCTTGAAAAAGTTCATGAATCCAGGAGCTGGTTTTTTGAAAAGATTAACAAAATAGATAGACTGCTAGCCAGACTAATAAAGAAGAAAAGACAGAAGAATCAAATAGACACAACAAAAAATATGATAAAGGGGCGATCACCACTGATCCCATGAAATAGAAACTACCATCAGAGAATACTATAAACATCTCTGTGCAAATAAACTAGAAACTCTGGAAGAAATGTATAAATTCCTGGACACACACACCGTCCCAAGACTAAACCAGGAAGAAGTTGAACCCCTGAATAGACCAATAGCAAGATCTGAAATTGAGGTAGAAATTAGCAGCATACAACCAAAAAAAGCCCAGGACCAGACAGATTCACAGCCAAATTCTACCAGAGGTACAAAGAGGAGGTGATACCATTCCTTCTGAAACTATTCCAAACAATAGAAAAAGAAGGACTCCTCCCGAACTCATTTTATGAGGCCAGCATCATCCTGATACCAAAACCTGGCAGAGACACAACAAAAACAGAAAATTTCAGGTCACTATCCCTGATGAACATCAATGCGAAAATCCTCAATAAAATACTAGCAAACTGAATCCAGCAGCACATCAAAAAGCTTATCCACCACAATCAAGTCAGCTTCATCCCTGGGATGCAAGGCTGGTTCAACCTACACAAAAAAATAAATGTAATCCATCACATAAACAGAACCAATGACAAAAACTACTTGATTATCTCAATAGATGCAGAAAAGGCCTTCGATAAAATTCAACATCCCTTCATGCTAAAAACTCTCAATAAACTAGATATTGATGGAACATATCTCAAAGTAATAAGAGCTATTTATGACAAACCCACAGCCAATATTATACTGAACGGGTAAAAGCTGGAAACATTCCCTTTGAAAACCAGCACAAGACAAGGATGCCCTCTCTCACCACTCCTATTCAACATAGTGTTGGAAGTTCTGGCCAGGGCAGTCAGGCAAGAGAAAGAAATAAAGGGCATTCAAATAAGAAGAAAGGAAGTGAAAGTGTCTCTGTTTACAGATGACATGATTATATATTTAGAAAACCCCATTGTCTCAGCCCAAAATCTCCTTCAGCTGATAAGCAACTTCAGCAAAGTCTCAGGATACAAAATCAATGTGCAAAACTCACAAGCATTCCTATACGCTAATAATAGACAAACAGCCAAATCAGGAGTGAACTCCCATTTACAATTGCTACAAAGAGAATAAAATACCTAGGAATACAACTTAGAAGGGATATGAACGACCTCTTGAAGGAGAACTACAAACCAGTGCTCAAGGAAATAAGAGAGGACACAGACAAATGGAAAAACATTCCTTGCTAATGGATAGGAAGAATCAATATTGTGAAAATTGCCATACTGCCCAAAGTAATTTATAGAGTCACTGCTATCACCATCAAGCTACCACTGACTTTCTTCACAGAATTATAAAAAAACTACTTTAAAGTTCATATGGAACCAAAAAAGAGCCTGCATTGCCAAGTCAATCCTAAGCCAAAAGAACAAAGCTGTCGGCATTATGCTACCTGACTTCAAACTACACTACAAGGCTACAGTAACCAAAACAGCATGGTACTGGTACCAAAACAGATATATAGACGAATGGAACAGAACAGAGGCCTCAGAAATAATACCACACATCTACAACCATCTGATCTTTGACAAACCTGACAAAAACAAGCAATGGGGAAAGGATTCCCTATTTAATAAATGGTGTTGGCAAACTGGCTAGCCATATGCAGAAAACTGAAACTGGACCCCTTCCTTACACCTTATACAAAAATTAACTTAAGATGGATTAAAGACTTAAACATAAGACCTAAAACCATAAAAACCCTGAATAAAATCTAGGCAATACCATTCAGGACATAGGCATGGGCAAAGACTTCACGTCTAAAACACCAAAAGCAATGGCAACAAAAGCCAAAATTGACAAATGGAATCTAATTAAACTAAAGAGCTTCTGCACAGCAAAAGAAGCTATCATCAGAGTGAACAGGCAACCTATAGAATAGGAAAAAATTTTTGCCATCTATCCATCTGACAAAGGGCTAATATCCAAAATCTACAAAGAACTTAAATTTACAAGAAAAAAACATCAAAAAGCAGGTGAAGGATATGAACAGACACTTCTCAAAAGAAGACATTTATGCAGCCAACCATCATATAAAAAAAGCTCATCATCACTGGTCATTAGAGAAATGCAAATCAAAACCACAATGAGATACCATCTCACACTAGTTAGAATGGCGATCATTAAAAAGTCAGGAAACAACAGATGCTGGAGAGGATGTGGAGAAATAGGAACGCTTTTACACTGTTGGTGGAAGTGTAAATTAGTTCAACCATTGTGGAAGACAGTGTGGCGATTCCTCAAGGATCTAGAACTAGAAATGCCGTTTGACCCAGCCATCCCATTACTGGCTATAAACCCTAAGGATTGTAAGTCATTCTACTATAAAGACACATGCACACGTATGGTTTTTTTCTTTCTGTCTTTCTTTCTTTCTTTCTTTCTTTTTTTTTTTTTTGATGGAGTTTCACTCTTGTTGCCCAAGCTGGAGTGCCATGCAGTGATCCCAGCTCACTGCGACCTCCACCTCCCATGTTCAAGCGATTCTCCTGCCTCAGCCTCCTGAGTAGCCGGGATTACAGGCGCATGCCACCATGTTCAGCTAATTTTTTTATTTTTTATTAGAAACGGGGTTTCACCCTGTTTGCCAGGCTAGTCTCGAACTCCTGACCTCAGGTGATCCACCTGCCTCAGCCTCCCAAAGTGCTGGGATTACAGGCATGAGCCACCGCACCCAGCCACACGCATATGTTTATTGCAGCACTGTTGACAATAGCAAAGATTTGGAACCAACCCAAATGCTCATCAGTCATAGACTACATAAAGAAAATGTGGCACATATACACCATGGAATACTATGCAGCCATGAAAAAGGATGAGTTTATGTCCTTTGCAGGGACATGGATGAAGCTGGAAACCATCATTCTCAGTCAACTAACACAGGAACAGAAAACCAGGCACCACATGTTCTCACTCATAAGTGGGAGGTGAACAGTGAGAACACATGGACACAGGGAGGGGAACATCACACACCTGGGCCTGTTGAGGGTTGGGGGACTAGGGGAGGGATAGCATTAGGAGAAATACCTAATGTAGATGACGGGTTGATGGGTGCAGCACACCGCCATGGCACCTGTATACTTACGTAACAAACCTGCGCGTTCTGCATGTGCATCCCAGAGCTTAAAGTATAATAATTAAAATAAAACTTCGAAAAAAGATTAGATTAGATTCAATATTAGAAATATCAGTATGGGAAGAAAGTTTGCTTTCTTATATTAAAACTACCTGACCAATCACCTGAGCCCAAGAAGTTAAGGCTACAGTGAGCTGTGATTGCACCACTGCACTCCAGCCTGGGCGACAGAGTGAAACTCTGTCTCAAAAATAAACAAAACTGCCTGGCCAGCGAATCTGTTACCTTTCCACACAGCCTTACCCTAGAACAAATCAAGAATTCATTACCCCAGTCAAAAGGGAGGTATTTTTCCTTACAAGATGAATGTCAATTTTTATGTAATGGTATATAGTTCTTCAACTTTTTGAAGCTAAATATTACACCAAAACCTGTCAGCAAAGATCAGACAGCCTCTCTCATGTCCAGTCATTCAGTCACTGCCAGGTATATTGTTAGCCCAAGTATGTATTTAAACTCTGCCTCATTTAATATTAAAATAGTGTACTTTTTTGTTTTCCACTTGCCTCTGTGTTGCCTCTTGATACCAGTTGCCTGTAGGTTTCTCAGCCCAGAGGACAGGTGATCAACTGGGAGTACCTTAAGGCTTCCTTGACTCTATAAGGGAGTGGACTCTATAAGGGAGTCTATAAGGAACTCTATGAGTACCTCAAGGCTTCCAGGTGCTTCTGTAAGGAAGACACCTGTGATCTCCCCTTCTAAGTACCTTAAGCTGCTCATCTTCCTCTTCCATTCCCCTCCCACAGCCAAAATATGGAGAGATTAGAGGTAGCTAGCAAAGCAATGCAGATACGCTTTCTGGGAACTTTGTAACACAGTAATGCCCTGTACTGAGTGGCACACTCCTACTACATCAAGATAAATAGCTTAGATCTGGTCTTGGCTAAGACCTGTGTGAGAATCAGACCTTCTTCTTTGGTGCAAGGCTCATGTTTCCTGAGTTTCACAACTCTCTCTCTCTCTCTCTCTCTCTCTCTCTCGCTCCCCCTCCATATATATATATATATATATATATATATATATATATAAAATTCAGTTAGACTTTATATCTTTGATTATGACCACTAGAAGATGTCAGGGTGTGAGAATCCTTCTGTCCTGGTGTCTAAGTACAGGATATTTTACCATTTAAGAGAGCAAATGAGTTACTGTTTGTTATTGATTATAAAGCAACACTACTTCACCACTCCTTTGTCTTTTATATCTAAGCTGCTAACGATGTGTTTTGTTCTGGTTCTAATTACTGCAAAACAATCTCCTTGATATTCCAGGGAGTTATAAATCTGCAGATAGAATTCGTATAAGTTCTGCAACTGGGCCTGGCTCGAATAAAGACCACAGCACAAGCCTGTTTTCCATGGCATAAATTTTCATTCACTCTAAGCCAGTGTTTGTTGCCTGATGGAGCAGTCAAGAAAACAGCCTTCCCTCCCCAACCTGCCATTTGGGAAGGGTGCATTCTCACCTTTTTGTCTCAAGATGGTACTCCGTTTCTCTTTGTAAATCCTGAGTTAATGGCATAAGGGGGGTTGGGGGAGGGGGGAGGGACAGCATTAGGAGATATACCTAATGCTAAATGACGAGTTAATGGATACAGGAAATCAACATGGCACATGGATACATATGTAACAAACCTGCACATTGTGCACATGTACCCTAAAACCTAAAGTATAATAAAAAAAAAAAGAGAAGTGAAAAAAGTCTTCATGCTGCTTCACTTAGACAAGAGAAAATAATGAGAACCAGCATGTATCAAAGGCCTATTGTGTTCCAGGCACTCTACGAGAAACTTCATGTAAAAATTTCCCTCATACCAGTATCAAGACATAAATAATAGCATCATCCCCATTTTATAGATGGGGAAACAGAGAATTAGGCAGTAACTTGCCAAAGTTTATGTGTCAGGTAAGTGTTAAAGCTTGGATTTGAACTTGTGTCTACTTCCAAAACCCATTCTCTTTCTCCTATAGTGCTCTGCCTCCCAAAGGCTGTGGAACTGTTCTATTATCAGATTGTTCTCAAGAAACTACCTTATGGTCTGCCAGAGCTTACATCCTAGAAGAAAAGCCTAACATGCACACTCCCACTCCCTTGCTTGGGTGTCTAGGTGGCTGAACTCTAAGCCCACGTGAATAGTCCTCAAGAGTTTATGGCTAACTAAATACACACATTTCCCATCCTCTTGAATTTACTCTTGAGACTACCAGGCATCACTTATGAAGAAAATAATTTATGAAGTCTTCATATTTCATGGTTGCAAATGAGAATCTCTATTCTGGGGAAATGGTACAGCTCTCAGAACTGGATCACTGGCTGCAGGGCTGTGAGCAGAGTTCAGCTGGTGCTGCTTGAAGGAACTCAGCTCTCTCTGCCATACTTTCTTGAGTTTGGAACCAAAATTGGAAAGTTAAGAACTTGATCATAGAGACAAACAAAAATATAAATCCATTTTATGAATAGAAACAACTGTGGATCTTAAGCCACATTGAGCAGATTTTTCTTTATACCCCATTCTCTTGCCAGCAAATGCTGTATGCAAGTTATGAAAGCCTCAGATTGCCTGGATCCCAGTAAATTATCTTGTTTCCATTTCCTTTTTGGTTTTTCTTGCTCCATGCCTGAGTGCTGTAGTCAGTGGCCAGGGAGGAGCCCACCCAAGGCAGAGATGCTACAGTGTCTTCTCAGCCTCTCACCACCTTGTATCATTGTCTGAGCATGAAAGATAGACACACACCCTAACTCTGTGCTAACCACAGCTTCATTTGCTTCTACAGGCTGCACTCCTCAATTCTTTCCCAACCATCTTTGACGAGCTGCTGCAAATGTTCACCGTGCAAGAGGTGGCAGAGTTTGTGAGAGGGACACTGGGGAGCATGCCCAGCACTGTGCACATTGGGCAGTCAATGGACGTGGTCAAGCTGCAGTCCATTGCCAGGACAGTGGATAGCCGCCTGTTTTCTTTCTCAGGTAAATCAAGTTGGGATGAGAGTCCTCCTTCCTTCCAGAGGTGATAGCCAAGTGATAATCAAAGGATCAGTTTCCTCAACCATTATGCAAGAAACCAGTGACCCTTAAGATACAGAATTTTTTGGTAAACTATAATAGAGAACGCAGCCAAGACCTAGGCCTACTGCCTTACTCACAGTTTATTCCTAGGAATCCATACATACGAGCATGTCACTGGGGTGGTGTCTGAGTCCATTCAGGCTACTGTAACAGAATACCATAGACTGGGTGGCATGTAAACAGCAAACTTTCTCATAGTTCTGGAGGTTAGGAAGTCTAATATCAAAGCGCCAGCAGATTCAGTGTCTGGTGAGGCCCACTTCCTGGTTCATAGACAGCTGTCTTCTCTCTGTGTTCTCACATAGCAGAAGGGCCAAGGCAGCTCTTTTTTGGGGTCTCTTTTTTTAAAAGGTCGCTAATCTTGTTCATGAGGGCCCTGCCTCCAGGCCCACAGCTTCCAAGAACAGAGCCTGCCATATCCTCAGGAAAGGAAGGAGAGGAAAAGAGAAGGGACTATCTCAAGGAAATAAGGATAAACCAAGAAAATAAAAGAGGCCCTACAGATCACTTGAGGTCAGGAGTTCCAGACTAGCCTGGCAAACAGGGTGAAACCCTATCTCTACTGAAAATACAAAAAATTAGCCAGGCGTGGTGGCGGGCACCTGTAATCCCAGCTACTCAGGAGGCTGAGGCAGGAGAATTGCTCGAACCCAGGAGGTGGAGGTGGCAGTAAGCCAAGATCATGCCATTGTACTCCAGCCTGGGCAACAGAGGGAGACTGTCTCAGAAAAAAAAAAAAAAAAAAAAAAGAGGCCCTGAAAGGGGGCCCTGAGGACCCTGTGCTTTCTTGTTTCCTTGCCATACCATTCGATACCTTTTCCAGTCTTTGGAGAAACAACAAGGATTAGAGAGAGAAATGGACAGGGAGCTCTTTATGCTCCCCAAGGGGTCAGGACAATCTAATATATTAGCAGCCTAGTCTGTCTTTCACGAAGAACTTCCGGTTTTATTCCTGAAGCCACATCATATGTGATCAAGTTCTGCCTTGCAGGGACAACCAAATGCTCAATGGCCAAATATTAAGATCAGTGTGAGCCTGATTCTTTAAGAATAATATCACTGTGGTAGGATAAACTTCTGAGGCACAGAAATAAATCCAAAACACCAGCAAAACAATTATTAGAATTTTTATAATTTTTGGTGGTTAATTTTTTAGGTTTGACTTTTTTTTTTCTTGAGACGGAGTCTCACTCTGTTGCCCAGGCTAGAGTCCAGTGGCATGATCTCAGCTCATCGCAACCTCTGCCTCCCAGATTCAAACAATTCTCCTGCCCCGGCCTCCCAAGTAGTTGGGACTACAGGCATGCACCACCATGCCTGGCTAATTTTTTTTTTTTTTTTGTATTTTTAGTAGAGACAGGGTTTCACCATATTGGCCAGGCTAGTCTCAAACTCCTGACCTCATGATCCGCCTGCCTCAGCCTCCCAAAGTGCTGGGATTACAGGTGTGAGACACCGCGCCCGGCCAGGTTTGACTTTTAAAGTATAAGAACAAAAATTTCTAGCCCAGTGCTACACACATTTGTAATACTAAATAGATGTTCCCTTTGACTTAGCTCTGCCAGCGTATGACATTGCTAGTAGTAGTAAAGCTGCCACCAAGAAAGTCATCTTTTTTCCACCAGGAACTGTTTATTCTGGTAAACAGTTGTCTCTTCTCCGGCTCCTATACTGAAGACTTTATTAATGGTTTGGGCACACTGTCACTGAAGGCCACTGTTCACACTTGAGCTTTGTGCACTGCTTAAAGAAAATGCTTTCGGCTGGGCACGGTGGCCCACGCCTGTAATCCCAGTACTTTGGAAGGCCGAGGCGGGTGGATCACGACATCAGGAGATTGAGACATCCTGGCCAACATGGTGAAACCCCGTCTCTACTAAAAATACAAAATTTAGCCAGGCATGGTGGTGGGCGCCTGTAGTCCCAGCTACTCAGGAGGCTGAGGCAAGAGAATGGAGTGAACCCAGGAGGCAGAATTTGCAGTGAGCTGAGATTGCGCCGCTGCACTCTAGCCTGGGCGACAGAGTGAGACTCTATCTCAAAAAAAAAAAAAGAAAGAAAATGCTTTCAAAATATGTGGGAAGGGGAACAGCAGACTGCTCTCACTGACATACTTTATTTCTAATATCTCTGCATGTACTTGCTGCTTCACACAAACACTTCAGAAAAATTTTCTTAATATTTATGTGGCCTTGGACTATGTAACTGGATTTTAGATGACAAGCACCACCAAAATTTCATTTGCATCTCACTTTCATTGAATGCTTGTGTTGCAGCATCTTCCCTGAAGCAAAAGGTTCTTTACCAGTGATGTCCTTTAACCAGCACTGGTTTTCACAAAGTATAAGTTTGGTCTCTTCTTCAGCAGGTTCTAGTAACTAACCACTGTTTTTTTTCTGTAAGCAGCTATTGGTTGTTACAAATACTAAGTATGTTGGTATTTTCATCTACACAGTGCAGTATCAACTTTTTTTATTCAAGCAGCCTTTTAAATCTAGACTAGCTAGTATTCTATTCTGTTTGAACATATTCTAAGCATTTGACAAGGCAGTGCCCAAATCTCTTATATGTCATGTAATTTGTCTTTGACTGAAAAAGATTTGCTGTCTGAATTTCATGTGTAACTCTTAACAAAGGACATATATGAACAATAAATCCAAAGTGCCATGGCTTGTTTGTGTTACTGATAATCTGACTAAATCATGCTGGCCAGATATGATGGGACCTGCAGAGTCACACAATCACTGACTACATAGGAATACAGGGTGCCAGAAACACATTCACACTTGTATTTCACTTGTCTTCTAACCTCCCTTGTGAAGTAAATGTATTATAGAAGAGGCCCTTACACCCCATTCTACAGATGAGGAAAATAAAGCTCATGAGAGGAGTCAACTTGCCTGAGGTCTCAGAACGAGTTAATAAGGGAGCTTGAAGTAGGACAGCCTTCCTAAATTTAGGATTCTAAATATAGTCAGATCCTGATGAAAGTGCTATTCGGTAACATTGGGAGAAATCATTTGAAGTGTTCAGTAGGATTGGTGATAGATGTTGGCCAATTATCAAAGTCTTGTGACAAGACAAAGGTCGTGCTTCAATTGTGTTCATTGCTGTGTACACACTGAGCAGCAATCTAACAAGCCTGTGGGGGAAAGGGAGCAGGCCTGTTGGCTGTGGCAAGGTAAACGCTCACAGGAGTGGAAGTGTCAGACTATCTACCTAGCCAGGGCATAAAGAGGGACAATCTATAATCCATTTCAAGCCTGCAAGTTCAGTCAGCATAGTTCATACTAAGTATACCATTTAAGTGGAATTTTCGCTGTAAACTGTGCTTTTAATTTGGAGTCTGATCATTAAAGAGATTTCATTTGGGACCAGGTGTGGTGGCTTACACCTGTAATCTTAGCATTTGGGAAGGACAAGGAGGGAGGATCGCTTGAGCCCAGGAGTTCAAGACTAGCTGGGCAGCATAGTGAGACCTCATCTACAAAAAATGAAAAAGTTATCCGAGTGTGGTGTCATACACCTGTGGTCCCATCTGCGTAGGAGGCTGAGGTAGGAGGATTGCTCTAGCAATCCTAGAAAATTGAAGCTGCAGGGAGCCATGATCATGCCCCTGCATTCCAGCCTGGGTGACAGAATGAGACCCTGTTTCCAAAAAAAGATACTTCATTTGGAAGCAGACTGCTAACATTCATCCTGCACAAAATGTCATGGATGCTTGGTATTGAAATGAGAACAAAGGAAAGATGGAAGAATAATGTCACGTGATGGCTTATAATCTCCAGGCAGTGAGCTTTCAGGCCCTTGTAAGGTGAGGAGATTACCTTCATATTGCTCTAGTCTGAACCGCACCTGCTTTGAGAATAGCTAAGTCTCACAGTGCCACTGGCTTCCCGCAGTAACTAGTTCTCCTCTAAAGTTTTCTTCACCTTTGTATTTTCTCTCCCAGAATCCCGCCGCATCCTGCTTCCTGTGGTTCTCCATCACATTCACCTTCACCTGAGGCAGCAGAAAGAGCTGCTAATTTGCTCAGGGATTCTTGGCAGCATCTTCTCCATCGTCAAGACCAGCTCTCTGGTAGTGGCCCCACACCCACTCCACCCTGCTCAGCTCTTCCCTAGTCTTGTGTTACTTTAGCCAGAGGCAGACCAACAAAGATCACTTTGTGCACTTTTCAGTCACAGATGCTTTCATCAGTGACAGGAAGGTGCCCAAGTGAATGGAGGCCTGTGTGTTCCCAGCAGGTTTCTCAGTACAACACATTCTTGCTATTTTTAAAGGTTGCACTACCATAAATCTACCCAGAAATATAGTTATCTGTAGTACCACAAAGCCCAACTCTGTGTCATGCTGTTTCCATCAATAGGTTTTAATTCTGGATTCTTGGGAGTTTTCTGAGAATATTCAGGCATGAGCACAGGGAGGCAGATCCAGACTTGAGAGGTAGCTTGCTTATTCAGGCTCTTCTGTTAGCTTCCTGACAGCTTGATTCCACCCATATGGCATTCCTATACAGTGCCAAATGAGGTCAGGGCATACGAGAGGTTAATGTTGCCCACCAGAGCTCTGAGCCTCAGAGGATGGTAGAATTGTGCTTTAGGGGTCGGGTTTCAACTGATATTGCTTTTACCCATTTTCTTTCCTCTTTACTTTTTCTTTTTAAAAGAAATCGGTGGTAGGAGGGGATGAACTGAGGTAGGGAAAGAGAGAAGGAAAGATATGAATTAGGCACGGGTGAGGGTAGGAATTTATTTTAATGATACTTATTTCATGTACTTTTGATCATAGAAGAAAGGCATATTACTTATAGAAAATTCAGAAACTAAAGAAAAGCATAAAGAAAGAAATGTAGAACAAAAATGGATTTTTAAATTATGCCATTTTATTAAGTTGCTAGAGAATAGAATTTCACATGCATTTAAAATGAAGGGCAGTTGCCAGGTGATAAGGATAGACTATCCACACGGAGTGGGAGAGGCACCTAAAAAAAAAGTATATTTTGTTCGAGCAGGGGACAGGGACTCAATAGGATACTCTAATGTTCAAACTTAAAGTGCCATCTGGTGACAGAGGTCTAGCTTGGCAGAGAGTGACTATGATGGTGATAATGGCCCTATTATTTGATCTTGGCTCCAGGTAAGACTTGGCAGCTCTTCTTCCTACCAGGCCTCAGAGAAGCCACACCAAGCACATAAGATCTACTCGTAGCCCAAGGTTGTATTGAGGGGGTAGACAGCTTATTGCTAAAGGAAAGAGAGAAATTGAAGCAAAAAAAGAGGAGGAATGGAACATGAGTGGGAACCAGTAAAAACTTGGAGGTGATGGTTTGGTTGTGTTTGTAGGGCTAGAGTCAGTGCAATTAGTTGCTTATAACTACCCAAAGATACATCACTGGTAAGTGTTATGATCAGTTCGACAGATAGGAAAGATGACTTTGGTCCCAAGAGCTGCTCAAATTCTTCATGTGGAATGGGGCAGAGTATAGTTAAAATGGATGGATGGGTAGAGGGACAATGAAATTGAAGCTCAATGAGAGCAGAGATATTATCTCTCTTGTTCACCTCTATATATTCAGGTTCTCAAACAGTGACTGGCACATGGTAAATGTTTAGTGAATGATAGATTGATGTATGGGTAAAGGATAGACACGAGGACCAGTAATAGTATACACATCTTAGACAAGAGGCAACAGGAATCTCTTTGTGAGATAATTAAAATCATGCTACAGAATTTGAGATGAATGTGAGAGGTCTATAATAGGATAACAGACTCTTCCTAAATTAGGAAGTGGCCCTTAATGAGGAGACATGCTCCATTGTTTTTGTGAGGTGGCCAGAGAAAGATGCACTGAGGCTGGAGTCCTTCAAATGGACCCTGTAACACGAGCAAGAGTGCTGAGGAGCTAGAAGTGGACCCAGGCATATCTAGGCAGCAGTCCTGGCTGGCAAAAATTGAGGGCACCCAAGGGGAAAACCCTGAGGAGAAAACAGGGTGCTCAGAAAGATGAGCTACTTCTGTGCATTAGTGCTGTGCACTAGTGAAGGTGCCGCTGCCACACCCTGTAGTGTGAATTCGTCACCATTTCTCAAACTTTATCATTTCCGAAAGTGTCAGCAGAGTTTTGCCTTCTCCTGGCTATTCTAGGGAAATCAAAGAAAACATATAACTCAGGATCTTTGCTTCTGCCCTGTATATCAAAATTAATGTATCTGCTTGAGATTCAAAGTTGCAGGTGGTGTTGAGTTAGGGTAAGGCCCCAGCCACCATGCCTGGGCAGCAGTGGCAGTTGTGCCTCACCTTCTCTCAAAGCCATTGTCCTGTGTTCCTTGACACTGCATGTTGGTGAGACTGAGAGCTTGGTGTTGCGAATCCAGAAGACTACTGCTGATGTGGCTGACCTAGTAAGTGCTGCCAGCTGTACTTCAGCCTGGCTTGGTGCTAATGGTGTGCTCTCTTGCTGCTCGCTCCAGGAGGCAGATGTCATGGAGGAAGTAGAGATGATGGTGGAGAGCCTCCTGGACGTGCTCTTGCAGACTCTGCTCACCATCATGAGCAAATCGCACGCTCAGGAGGCGGTAAGAGGGCAGCGGTGCCCGCAGTGCACAGCCGAGATCACTGTTAGTAACTAACATCCAGGTTTTCTTGCCTTCTTTTCTAACCCGGGGCTTCTCCACAGCACTCCCCCTCCATCTTACCATCCCACCACCTTCATCTCAGCCTCCCCTCCTGCATGGTTGTCAGCATGCTGCCCTCTTCCCTTCTTGAGTCTGACTCTCCTCTCTACTCTGAAAGCTCCAGGTTCATATTCCCAGGCAGATCTGGGGAATGTTTCTTGTCCTGTTTTCCTGCATACTTTGAGCCAAGTCATTTTCTATATTGTGGAATGAAGCAGGGATGTATGTAAGATGTAGTAAGAGGTTGAAGGTGAAAAACAGACTATTTCTTCTAGGAACCCCCTCATACAGGTTTTCCTAAATGATGTACAGGACAGAATAATTTTCTCAGAATTGGCTTCTATCTACAAATTAGTTGCTTTTGTCCATTATGTTTGTATCTAAATTTTTAGCATTTGGAAAAATGTGATGAAGTAAATTTCACTGGTATTAGTGAATAATGATTTTTCTGTGATCTAATTAGAAGAGAAACAAACTGGGAAGGCTTCTCAGGAGGGGCAGAGAGACAATGCCTTGGGCCCCTCATGCACCCCAACTCCAGAGTAGACTTACTTCTCAGCCCTGAGGTGGGGACATGATAAACAGTTTTCGTGGAATCTTTCCATTGGCAGATGGGAGATTACAGTGATCTCTCTGAAGAAAACCCTCTGGAGCAGGCCAAGCTACAGCGTGCTAGGGAGAGCAGGGAGCACTCAGGGAGCAGGTATGTGTTCTGGAGCACTGGGGGAAAGAGTGTCTGCTCCTTTAGGAGCCTCTGTTGAAGGCACTCTCACTGTAAGTAAAAAACATATATATATATGTGTACCCTGGCATTTCCTGGTAACCCAGCCTTCTAACCAGCACTTACACAGTGCTTGCTGTGGGCCAGACCCTGCTTTAAGCACTTGTCCAATATTAGCTCATTTAGCAGTACTAAGGAAGTGATTCATTTTATGTAGATTATAATGAGGATGATAATAACTGTAATTTATTCAGTACCTTTTTACATAATGGACTTTATTCTTAAATGCTTTATGTACATTAACCCATCTGACCCTCATGACAAATTACCTATAGCTTATTATGCCCATTTTTCAGATAAAAATAAGGTTCATGAACATATATATTTTGCACACATGTATTTTTAATAATTTCAGGCCAGGCGCGGTGGCTTATGCCTGTAATCCCAACACTTTGGGAGGCCGAGGCAGATGGATCATCTGAGGTCAGGAGTTTGAGACTAGCCTGGCCAGCATGGCGAAACCCTGTCTCTACTAAAAATACAAAAAAAAAAAATGAGCCGGGCATAGTGGTGGGCGCCTGTAATCCCAGCTACTCGGGAGGCTGAGGCAGGAGAATCGCTTATACCTAGGAGGTGGAGGTTGCAGTGAGCCAAGATCATGCCATTGCACTCCAGACTGGGCAACAAGAGCGAAACTCCATCTCAGAAAACAACAATAATAATAATTTCAGAGACCTAGAAAGGGTTTGAGAGACTAAAACCTGTTGTCACTTCCTCATGAGTTTATAAACATTTGAAAATTGCCCAAGTGAAGTAAGTGTTCTCCCTCCCTTTTAAGGAGGCAACTAAGAGGAGGCCATGCTTGTCTGCCCCATGCCAAAAGTTGCTGTAAGATGGTTTTTGAAGTCCTTAAAGCAGGATTTTATTCCGTGTATCCCAGTTGGGACTTGAAGACATTTTGAACATTGATATTTCTCCTTTAATTTCTACTTGTCTTAAAGCCCATAGCTTGTCCCCTCAAAAAGGTCAGTTTTAACTCCTCTGCCTTTCATACAGGCATATTGATCCACTGTGTTTTGTTTGCCCAGTCCAGTAACCCTATGCAAATTCTAGGAGGTTCCAAAGAAGTCCTTGTAGAAGGGCTGCTCTAGCCCAGCAGGATCGGCAGAGTCCAAATTCTATCCAGAGGAGGTTAAGCTCTCCCCTGTTCCAAGTATCCTCTATAGACTTCAGTACAGTGCCTTGGCAGCAAAGGACTATTTAGCCAAAACTTTCCTAGGAAAAAAAGGGAGAATATTTGTCTCACTTTGCAGTACTACTTTATTATAGTTTGAGGTTTTTCAATAGCCCCATACTGCAGAGGGCTTATTCCCCCGCCGCCAATCCCTCCGGGCTTTCCTTAGCAGAAAAGAAAGCTTTAGAGGGCTAGATTTGTCATCTTTCTTCCATGATCATTGGGGCCATCTCAGACCCTCCCTTCTCTCCTTGCCCTCTGTCGATTGGGGGAACACAGCCCTTGCAATTGGCCATGCTAAGTGTTTTTTTGGGTTGCTCCCTAGGGCGAGTATGTGTCCTGCCTTCTCTCACTGCTCCGCCAGATGTGTGACACCCATTTCCAGCACCTCCTGGACAACTTCCAGAGCAAAGATGAACTCAAGGTAGGCAGTAGAACACCTTTCCTCTGGGAGAGGAAGTGTGCAGCCAGCGCTCCCCGGGGGCTTTTTCCCTGTCAGGGGGATGAGTGCAAGTGACTAGCATTGCCATGGGTGTAGGATTCACCAGCCCTACTTTACAGCTGAGTGTTGGCCTCCAGAAGCTGAAAGCCAGCAGTGTCCTCACAGCTGGACCCTGGTAACACTGCCAAGTTTTCCTTGACTATTAGTGGCTCTGTGATGATGTGCCTCTATTAGAGGCTATTCTGTCCCACGCTGGTTGTCGGAAAACCAGGACTCCTTCCTTTCTTAGTAACTTGGCAGTTACCCTTATTATTTTGTACCTGCAAATTAGGATTTGCTGTTTTAATACCTTTAATAATAATAATGGTGTCAATTTTTTTTCATTTAAATATATTTGTGGAAGATACCTTTAGAGAGCAAGGGTGTGCACTGCTCATTTGCTGCCAAACTCTGGGTCTGGAGCACTGAGGGGCTTATTTTTATCACAGATTGCTATACATACTTTAAAAAGCCAAAGCGTACTACCAAAGTTCATAATATAAAACACCTGTAGTCCTAGCTACTCTTGAGGCTAAAGTGAGAGGATCGATTGGGCCCAGAAATAATTTTTTTAAAAAATACAATGGTTTCCTGGCTCAGCCTGACTCATGTCCAGTTCCTACTCCACAAAGGCAGCCACTTTCAATTCTTTTGCTATTCTTCAGGAAGCTTCTACTACTATTTTTAGCTATTGTTATTATCTATTTTCCTCTTTCTATGGAAAATGAAAATGATTCTCCAGAATCATTCCTCTGTCACACACACATCCTTCCTCCCATTCTCCCAATGTAGTTTTCATATATTTTTGTTTGCATTGATTATATTGTTTATCTTTTCTTTATTACAGCTAAATAAGTACTGTAGTGAGCCAAGACTGTCCTGGGATTGTATTTCTTTTCTTGTAGAACAGTGATGTCCGGTCTTTTGGCTTCCCTAGGCCACATTGGAAGAAGAATTATCTTGGGCCACACATTAAATACACTAACACTAACGATAGCTGATAAGCTAAAATATATATATCATAATATTTTAAGGAAGTTTACAAATCTGTGTTGGGCTGCATTCAAAGCCATCCTGGGCTGCATATGGCCCATGGGCCGTGGGTTAGACAAGCTTGTTGTCGAACTTATTGTTTTTATAAAAATTAATTGCCTCTTTTTTTATTTGCTTATGCTTTGTTTTGTTTTGGTCATCAAATCTGGTGAGGATTTCCCACTCTTGCTATCATCTTTCTAATATATCTCTTCTTCCAGCTTGCCTTATGGTCAAATCTATGAGATGTCAGATCAATTTTTTTTCCTAGAGATTTGCTCCCCCACTGCTTTTATTTATTTCAGTCACTATCTTTTGTGTTGGAGACTCTCCTCCTGCAGACTTTCCTGTAGAGACTGCTGGATGATAGTGTGTATCTAAAAGTGAAGTCCTTTAGTGCTGATTACAAACTCTATGTATAGGCAGGGCTTTCTCTAGCAGGCTTCCCTGTAGATGGCCAAAGAGAGCTGCCCTTTTGGTCAGAGCATTCCCTAATTCCTGTGTCTGGAGGACTTGGACTTGTTCATTCCCCAGAGAGGAGTCTTCCACTTCTCCTGTGTTGGGCACAGGAGTTCGATGTCACAAAAGATCTACACTGAGACAAAGGATTCCTCAGCAAGGCTAGTTTACCTTCTGCAGAAAGGGTGCACTCGCTAGCAGTCCAGCCACAAGAGCATACACAAACAAAGGAGACAGGGTCATTTATAACCTGACACATCCACCCTACTGCTGTATCTGGTTTCCATTGGCTGGAATGGGACCTCACATTCTATACCCGACCCAATTGGCTAGCAACTTAGAACTTCCCAAAAGAGGCAAAGGCAGAGGAGAACAAAGGAAGAGAGGAAGTAACTTGTGAAATGCTGAGAGAGGCAAAAACACTTCCAAATAAGAGAGAGGAATAGGCTACGACCTAATTAAGCTATAATTATACCATAAAATTCATACTTTTAAAGTGTACAATTTAATGCTTCTGATTATATCCATCTTAAAAAAACTCATCACAAATAGTGACATCAAGTTAGTAATTTAAGACTTCCAACCAGGCGCAGTGGCTCTCACCTGTAATCCCGACACTTTGGGAGGCCGAGGCAGGCAGAGGCAGATCACCTGAGGTCGGGAGTTCGAGACCAGCCTGACCTGACCAACATAGAGAAACCCTGTCTCTACTAAAAATACAAAATTATACTGGTGTGGTGGTGCACGCCTGTAATCCCAGCTACTCAGAAGGCTGAGGCAGTAGAACCACCTGAACCTGGGAGGTGGAGGTTGCAGTGAGCCAAGATTGTGCCATTGCACTCCAGCCTGGGCAACAAGAGTGAAACTCTGTCTCAAAAAAAAAAAAAAAAAAGGAAAAGAAAAACTTCCCACAAAGAAAAGCCCAGGACCAGATGCCTTAATTGGTGAATTCTAACAAATTTTTAAATAAGAATTAATATCAATCCTTTGCAAACTATCCCAAAAAGTAGAAGAGGACAGAACATTTACCTACTCATTTTATGAGGTCAGTAATAAATATTGTGATAAGAAACCTGGACAAAGACATCACAAGAAAAGCAAACTACAAACCAATACCCCTTATGAATATAAACACAAAAATGTCCAGCAAAATACCAGCAAACTGAATCCACCAACATAGTAAAAGAATTATATAACATGATCAAGTAGGATTTATCCCAGAAATGCAAGGTTGGCTTAACATGTGAAAATTGTCAAGGAATGACGTGAGCCACACAGAAAAATAGGAAGCTCCTGACTTTCCCTCTACCCACAGACACCAAATAAACATCTATTCATGAATCACTTCCCTCTGAGAGAAGGAGATCCATTGAAAGACTTTTACCCACCAGGAAACTGAGGAAACATCCACATTGAATGGGTAGGAAAAGCTGAGGGGCACACTCAGGCATAAACCCCACCCCTGACACTGCACCATAAAATCAGGAAAGGAATCCTTAACGTTTACCTGCTCACTGTGGAGAAGAGGGTTTGGACCTCACATATACCACCCTAATTCTAAGATTTGCCATGGTTTGGCTCCGGAGGGGAGGAAGTTTGACACATGTAAGTATCTCTAGATCACAGGGAAAAAGCAATTTTATATGGACACACAAGGACTTCCAGGGCTTTATCCTCTAGAAGCAGTGCATAGAAAGGGCTCCAAAAATGCAGCTCCATGTGTCTCTCAGGAACAGACAAACTCTTTCAGTGGACATGTGGCAGTCTGGCTTCTTACTGACTTAGACTGGGGAGTTAAAGGAGCAGACAAGTAGTAGCTTGCTGCTAGCCTGAGCAGCAGATTGGCACTTCCTGAGCCTCCTCCCCCAGCTCACCCTAGTGATAATTTCAGACAAACTCCTCTCCTGGAAGGAGTTTGTCCACACATTGAGCATCCCAGCTTTTATAGCTTCTACCCAAGGGACTGCATCCTAAACCTCCCTGTTCTGGGAATAAAGGGGACTGGCATGCGTGTGTCCGTAGACTACATGAAAAGGTCGTGGTTTCGTATGAGCATGCAAGCACTTCTGGGGCTTTATCTTCCTGAAACAGTGCAGAGAAGGGGCTTAAAAACATAGTTCCTCTGTTTCTCCCTGGAAGGAGTGTATGACTACTTGGTGATCTGGCTTCTAACTCACTTACATTCATGAGTTAAAGGGACAGGCAAGTATTGGCCCACCAGCAGCCTGAGAAGCAGATTGGTACTTCGCAGGCCTTCTCCCCTAGCTCATCCCAGGAACAATTGCAGGCCTATTAATCCCTCCTGGAAAGAATTGTCCACATATTGAGTACTCCAACTTTTACAGCTTCTACCCGAAGGACTGCATCCTAAACCTCCCAGCATTGGGAGCAAGGGAAGCTGCATATATATGAGTCTGTCTAGACCTCAGGAAAAAAATTGCAGTTTTATATGAGCACATAAATACTTCCAGGGTCTTCATCTGCCAGGATCAGTGCAGAAAAGTGGCTTTAAAAACTCACCTCTCTGTTTCTCCCTGGAAGGGGTTTATGCCATGCATCAAGTACCCCAACTTTTACAGTTACCTCCCGAAGGACTCCTTCCTAAACCTCTTAGTTCTAGGAGCAGAAAGAACTAGGCATTTATTAATCTCCCTAGATCACAGAACGAAGAGATGGTTTTAAATGAGCACACAAACACTTCCAGGAGCTAATACCCCTTTGGAGTAGTGCAGAAAAGGGGCAGGAACATGCAGCTCCGATTTTTCTCTTTAGAAGGGTCTCATGGCACATAATTCCAGTGGCTGCTTTATGGCTTGGCTTATTTTGAACTTGTTTCAGGGAGCTAATGGAGCAAACAAACAATAACCATTTAGCAGCCTGAGCCAGAGCTCAGTACTTCATGAGCCTTTCCTTTGGCTCACCACAGTGATAAGTCCAAGTGTACCCATTCTTCCTGGAAGGCATTGGCCACACATGAAGTGCCACAACTTCTATAGCTCCCACCCAAGAGACTATCTCCTTAATAACCTAACCCTGGGAAAATGGGGCTTTGTATTCCTGAGTGGCCCTAGATCACAGAAAGCCAAGAGGTAGACATACAACGTTTGCAACAGATCCTCTTCCCCAGCTTAGTGCAGCAACAGTGGGATATAAATGCCCATGTTCAGCTTTACCATGAAGATGCAATGAACTGGAGCATGCATCCAACACTTTAATATTTGTAGCTACACAACAAGAGTCTGGCTCCTAAGTTACCAGTTTCAGAGTATGGAGAGGACATGGCACATCCTAAGCTCCAGGAGGCCACCCAAAACAGAGACAGCAGTCTGCACAAACACAAAGATTTGAGAGGCACCTTAGAATCTCTGGATCCATGGATTGGTGAGATCCTTCTACACAAGGCCAATCTGACAAGATTGGGAGAAATAATTGTCTTATCTCATATGCAGAAATGAACCACAGAGCATCAAGGAAAATAAACAGTAGTATATTTCAAACAAAAGAATAAGATAAATCTCCAGAAACCAGCCCAAGTGCAGTGTAGATATGTGAACATCCAACAGGGAATTCAAAATAATGTTCATAAAGATGCTCACTGAGGTCAGGAGAGCAATGAAAGAATAAACTGAGAATCTCAACAAAGAAACAGAAAGTGTACATAAGTACCAAACAAATCATAGAGCTGAAGAATACTCTAAACTGAAAATGTCAATAAAAGGATTCAGCAGCAGACTAGATCAAGCAGAAGAAAGGATTAGTGAAATCAAAAACAGGTCACTGAAAATTATATAATCTGAGGAACAAAAAGAAATTTTAAAAAGAGGGTAAGGCCGGGTGCGGTGCCTCACACCTGTAATCCCAGCGCTTTGGGAGGCCAAGGCGGGCAGATCACAAGGTCAGGAGTTTGAGACCAATCTGGCCAACATAGTGAAACCCCGTTTCTACTAAAAATAAAAAAAATTAGCTGGGTGTGGTGGCGGGCGCCTGTAATCCCAGCTACTTGGGAGGCTGAGGCAGGAGAATTGCTTGAACCCAGGAGGCAGAGGTTGCAGTGAGCCAAGATCATGCCATTGCACTCCAGCCCAGGCAGCAGTGCAAGACTCCATCTCAAATAAAAAAAGAGTTTAGTTTGGAAGTTCTAGCCAAAGCAATCAGGCAAGAGAAAGAAAACACATCCAAATAGGAAGAGAGGAAGTCAAACTATCTCTGTTTACAGATGTTATAATTCTTTACCTAGGAAACCCCATAACTTCTGCCCAAAAGTTCCTAGATCTGATAAACAACTTCAGCAAAGTTTCAGGATACAAAAATCGATGTAAAAAATCAGTAGCATTTTTATACACCGACAACATTCAAGCTGAGCCAAATCAAGAATGTAATTCCATTCACAATAGCCACAAAAAGAATAAAGTATCTAGGAATAAAACTAACCAGAGAGGTAAAAGATCTCTACAAGGAGAATTACAAAACTGCTAAAATAAATCAGAGATTACACAAACAAATGGAAAAACATTCCATCTTCATGGCTAGGAAGAATGAAGAATCAATATTGTTAAAATGACCATACAACTCAAAGCAATTTACACATTCATTGCTATTCCTATTAAGTTACCAATGACATTTCTCACAGAATTTAAAAAAAAAACTTTTTTTAATTGATATGGAATAAAAAAAGCCTGAATAGCCAAAGCAGTCCTAAGCAAAAAGAACAAAGCTGGAGGCATGACATTACCTGACTTCAAACTATACTACAAGGCTACAGTAACCAAAACAGCATGGTACGGATACAAAAAACAGACACATAGACCAAAGGAACCGAATACAGAACCCAGAAATAAAGCTGCATACCTACAACAATCTCATTTACAACAAAGTTGACAAAAAGAAGCAATGGGGAAAAGACTTCCTATTCAACAAATGGTGCTGGGATAACTGGTTAGCCATATGCAGATTGAAACTGGACCCCTTCGTCACACCATATACAAAAATTAACTCAAGATGAATTAAAGACTTAAATGTGAAACCTAAAATTATAAAAACTCTGGAAGATTTTCAAATAACTTAAAAAAGAACTACTTGGACATAGGCCCTGACAAAGATTTCATGACAAAGATACCAAAAGCAATTTGCAACAAAAGCAAAAATTGATGAATGTGATCTAATTAAAGAGCTTCTGCACAGAAAAACTCTCAACAGAATAAACAGGCAAGCCACAGAATGGGAGAAAATATTTGCAAACTACGCATCTGACAAAGGTCTGATAACTAGAATCTGTAAGGAACTTAAATTCACAAGCAAAAAAACAACTCTGTTAAAAAGTGGGCAAAAGACATGAACAGACACTTTTCAAAAGAGGACATACAGCAAACAAGCACATGAAAAACATCACTAATCACTGGAGAAATACAAATGAAAACCACAGCAAGATACTATCTGAGACCACTCAGAATAGCTGTTATTAAAAAGTCAAAAAAATATTGGGAAGCTGAGGCAGCAAGATCACTTGAGCCCAGGAATTCAAGACCAGCCTGGGCAACATAGCAAGACCCCATCTTGACAAAAAAAATTAAAATTACCCAGACATGATGACATGTGCCTGTGGTCCAAGCTATCTGGGAGGCTGAGGTAAGAAGATCGCTTGGGCCCAGGAAATCAAGGCTGCAGCGAGCTGATTGTACCACATTTCTCCCACCTGGGTGACAGGACAAGGCCCTGTCTCAAAATAGTAAAAATTAAAATTAAAAAATTAAAAGTCAAAAAATAACATGCTGGTGAGGTTGCAGAGAAGAGGGAACACTTATACACTGCTGGTGGGAATGTAAATTAGTCCAGCCATTATGGAAAGCAGTTTTGTGATTTCTCAATTTAAAAAAGAACTACCATTCAACCCAGCAATCCCATTACTGGATATATACCCAAAGGAAAATAAATAATTCTACCATAAAGACACATGCACATGTATGTGTTCATCACAGAACTATTCACAATAGCAAAGACATGGAATCAACCTAAATGCCCATCAGTGGTAGACTAGATAAAGAAAGTGTGGTACATATACACGTTGGAATACTACACAGCCATTTTAAAAGAATGAGATCCATGTCCTTTGCAGCAACATGGATGGAGCTGGAGGCCATTGTCCTAAGTGAACTAACACAGAAAACCAAATGCCACATGTTCTCACTTGTAAGTGGAAGCTAAACATTGAGTACTCATGGACATAAGAAGAGAACAACAGGCAGGCTCAGTGGCTCATGCCTGTAATCCCAGCACCTTGGGAGGCTGATGCAGGGGGATCATTTGTGGTCAGGAGTTCGAGACCAGCCTAGTCAACATGGTGAAACCCCGTCTCTACTAAAAATACAAAAATGAGTCAGGCATGGCGGCACATGCCTGTAATCCCAGCTACTCAGGAGGCTGAGGCAGGAGAATCACTTGAACCTAGGAGGCAGAGGTTGCAGTGAGCCAAGATTGTAGCACTGCCCTCCAGCCTAGGTGACAAAGTGAGACTCCGTCTCAAAAAAAAAAAAAAAATTAAGAGAACAACAGACATCAGGGCCTATCTAAGAGTGGAGGGTGGGAGGAGGGTGAGGATCAAAAAACTACCTATCAGGTACTATGCTTATTGCTGGGGCAATATAATAATCTGGACACCAAACCTCTATGATGCTCAATTTACCTATATAACACACCTGCACATGTACCCCGAACCTAAAATAAAAGAAAGAAAAAAGTTAACATAAAGGCTTTTAAATACCTTTTACTCAAAATAACAAGCGACAAAAACTCACTTAGAATGAGGGAGTAAATGACTAATGGCCTAGTTTTCCTGAAAATGAGTTTGAAAGAAAAGGAGCGGAGGAAATGGTCCTGAAGAAAGAAACTGAGAGCATGAAAAGCTGACTTCCTTGATAGCAGTATGCCTCTCTGTCTGCAGGTAAAGGCTACTCATAAGCCAACAGATTTTATTTTTTATTTCCTAAGCTGAAACAGCCTAGCCCAGGAGAGGTGTGTGTGTGTGTGTGTGTGTGTGTACACACACATGTGTGTGTATTTAAAGTAAATGGGTGGAGGAAGTAAAGAGACAGAGGAAAGGGAGTAGCCTGGGGGAAGAGAGATGAGAGACTTGAGTATAAATGACTTAGGACGGGAGTGACAAAATAGAGAAACAGCTCTAGGTTATTTTAAAAAAGAATGTATATACCATATAATTCTACACAGCCATAAAAAAGAATGAGATTATGTTTTTTGCAGCAACATGGATGGAGCTAGAGGCCATTATCCTAAGCAAACTAATGCAGGAACAGAAAACCAAATGCTGCATGTTCTCACTTATAAGTGGGAGCTATACATGGACACAAAGAAGGGAACCACAGACACTAGGGCCTATTTGAAGGTGGAGGGTAGGAGGAGGAGAATTACAGAGTTTCTTTATGCAATCAAAGTTGTTATCAGCCTAAAATGCTATTAGTATAAGATGTTTTATGTAAGCCACTTGAGTTACTACTAAGCAAAAGCCTGTAATTAATATACAAAAGATAGAAGAATCAAAGCATACCACTAGACAGCCATCTAGCCACAAAGGAAGAAAGCAATACAGGAAGAAAAGAACAAAGGATCCACAAACAACCAGAAAACAATTAAAACAGCACTAGTAAATAAGTCCTTGCCTATCGGTAATTACTTTGAATGTAAATAGATTAAATTCTCCAATCAAAAGATGTAGAGTTCCTGAATGGATTTTTTTTTTTAAAGACCCAACTATATGCTGCCTATAGTAGCCTCACTTCACCTTAAAGGACACTCATACACTGAAAGTGAAGGGATGAAAAAAGAAACTACCATCAGAGTGAACAGGCAACCTACAGAATGGGAGAACATTTTTGCAATCTACTCATCTGACAAAGGGCTAATATCCAGAATCTACAAAGAACTCAAACAAATTTACAAGAACAAAACAACCCCATCAAAAAGTGGGTGAAGGATATGAACAGACACTTCTCAAAAGAAGATATTTATGCAGCCAACAGACACATGAAAAAATGCTCATCGTCACTGGCCATCAGAGAAATGCAAATCAAAACCACAATGAGATATCATCTCACACAAGTTAGAATGGCGATCATTAAAAAGTCAGGAAACAACAGGTGCTGGAGAGGACGTGGAGAAATAGGAACACTTTTGCACTGTTGGTGGGACTGTAAACTAGTTCAACCATTGTGGAAGACAGTGTGGCGATTCCTCAGGGATCTAGAACTAGCAATACCATTTGACCCAGCCATCCCATTACTGGGTATGTACCCAAAGGATTATAAATCATGCTGCTATAAAGGTACATGCATGTGTATGCTTATTGTGGCACTACTCACAATAGCAAAGACTTGGAACCAACCCAGATGTCCAACAATGATAGACTGGATTAAGAAAATGTGGCACATATACACCATGGAATACTATGCTGCCATAAAAAATGATGAGTTCATGTCCTTTGTAGGGACATGGATGAAGCTGGAAACCATCATTCTCAGCAAACTGTCGCAAGGACAAAAATCCAAACACCACATGTTCTCACTCATAGGTAGGAATTGAACAATGAGAACACTTGGACACAGGAAGGGGAACATCACACACTGGGGCCTGTTGTGGGGTGGGGGGAGAGGGGAGGGATAGCATTAGGAGATATACCTAATGTAAATGACGAGTTAATGGGTGCAGCACACCAACATGGCACATGTATACATATGTAATAAACCTGCATGTTGTGCACATGTACCCTAGAACTTAAAGTATAATAAATATATATATATGTATATATATATATATATATATATATACATATATATATATATAAAACATTTCATGCAAATGGAAACAAAAAGAGCAGGGGTAGCTATACTGTTTCAGACAAAGCTGACTTTAGGTCAAAAATTATAAAAAGAGACAGTGGGCTGGGCACAGTGGCTCATGCCTGTAATCCCAGCACTGTGGGAGGCCAAGGTAGGTGGATCACAAGGTCAGGAGTTCAAGACCAGCCTGGCCAAGATGTGAAACCCTGTCTCTACTAAAAATACAAAAATTACCCAGGCGTGGTGGCAGGCACCTGTAATCCCAGATACTTGGGAGGCTGAGGCAGAGAATTGCTTGAACCCAGGAGGTGGAGGTTGCAGTGAGCCAAGATCATGACACTGCACTCCAGCCTGGGCAACAAGAGTGAAACTCTATCTCAGAAATAAAAATAAAAATAACAAAAATAATAAATATCTAGAGATAAAAATGGAAACATATCAAATCTTACAGAATGCAGCAAAAGCAGCTCTGGGAGGGAAGTTTATAGCAATAATGCCTACATCAAATAAGAAGCAAGATCTCAAATAAACAACCCAATGTCACACCTCAAGGAACTAGTAAAATAAGAAAAAACTAACCCTAAAGTTAACAGAAGGAAAGAAATAAGAAAGATCAGAGTAGAAGTAAATGAAATGGACACTAAAAAAAGAAAAAGAAAAGAAAAATCAACTAAACAACTTTATTTTCGGAAAAGCAAAACAAAATTGACACTTTTAGCTAGACTAGAAGAAGAGAGAAGAGTGAAGTCAGAAATGAAAGAGAAGACGTTACAACTGACAACAGAAATATAAAGGATCATAAGAGACTGCTACAAATAATTATATGCCAACAGATTGGACAACCTAGGAGAAAATGATAAATTCCTAGAAACATATATCTACTAAGACTTAATCATGAAGAGACTGGAAATCTGAACAGACTAATAACTAGTAAAAGAGCTTGAATCAGTAATTAAGAGTCTCCCGTCAAAGAAAAGCCCAGGACTAGATGGCTTCACAGTTGAATTCTGCCAAACATTTACAGACAAACTAATAATAATCCTTCCCAAACTTTTCTTAAAAATTGAAGAGGAGGGGATATTTCCAAACTCATTTCATGGGGCTAGCATTACCCTGATACTAAAGCCAGACAAAGACACTACAAGAAAAGGAAGCTATATAGGTCAGTAACATGGATTAATATAGATGCAAAAGTCCTCAACAAAAGACTAGCAAACTATATTCAACAGTACATTAAAAGGATTATTCACCATGTTCAAGTGGGATTTATCACTGGAATACAAGGTTGGTTCATCATACTCAAATCAATAAATGTGATTCACCATATTAACAGAATGAAGGAGAAAAAATGATCATCTCAATAAATGCAGGCAAAGCATATAAAAAATTCTTCATTTCTTGATTTTAAAATTCCCAACAAATTACATATAGAAAGAATGTTCTTCACACAATAAATATATATGATAAGCCCATCATTAACTTCACACTCAACAGTGAAAAACTGAAAGCATTTTTTTTTAAGATCAGGAACAAGACAAGGATGACCACTCTGACTACTTCTGTTCAACACAATACTAAATACTTCTGTAATAAATACTTCTGTCCTAGCCAGAGCAGTTAGGCAAGAGAAAGAAAGAAAAGGCATCCAAATAGGAAATGATGGAGTAGAATTGTCTCTGTTTGCCGATGACATGGTCATATATATAGAAAATTTCAAAGACTCTACAAAAAAACCTGTTAGAACTGAAAAACAGATTCAGTAAAGTTGCAGGAGACAACACCTAATTAGTTGTGTTTCTATACAATAACAACAAACTGTCTAAAAAAGAAATTATGAAAACAAGCCAGGTGTGGTGGCTCACACTTGTAATACCAGCATTTTGGGAGGCTGAGATGGGAGGATCACTTGAGCCCAGGAGTTTGAGACCAGCCTGGGCAACATAGTGAGACCTCCTCTCTACAAAAATAAAGAAGTTACAAAAACCATCCCGTTTACAATAGTATTTTTAAAAAAACAAAATACTTAGGAGTTACAATTTTTTTTTTCTTGAGACAGGGCCTCCCTCTCTCTCCCAGACTGGAGTGCAGTGGCACAATCTTGGCTCAGTGCAACCTCCACCTCCCAGGTTCTAGAGATTCTCCCACCTCAGCCTCCTGAGTAGCTGGGTTTACAGGTGCATGCCACCACGCCCAGCTAATTTTTTTGTATTTTTTGATAGAGATGGGGTTTTACCATGTTGGCCAGGTTTCAGGGGTACATTTAACCAAGGAAATTAAACATCTACATGTATGCTGAAAACTATAAAATATTGATTAAGGAAATTAAAGATTACGCAAATAAATGGACAGATATCTCATGTTTATGGATTGGAAGGATTAATATTGTTAAGATGTTTACACTCCCTAAAGCAATCTACAGATTCGATGCAATCTCCATCAAAATTCCAATGTCATTCCTCACAGAAATAGAAAAAAAAAACAATCCTAAAATGTGTATGGAATCAAAAAAGACCCCAAATAGCCAAAGCAACATTGACTAAAAAGAACAAAGCTGGAGGCATCACCCTACCATATTTCAAAGCATATTACAAAACTATAGTGATCAAAACACCATGGTATTGGCAAAAAAAACAGACACTGATCAATAGAATAGGATAGTGAGCCCAGAAATAAACCCACACATCTACCATTAATTGATTTTTGACAAAGATGCCAAGAACACACAATGAAAAAAGGAGTCTTATTAATAAGTGTTGTTAGGAAAATTGGATAAACCACATATAGAAGAATGAAAGTAGACCTTTATCTCACCCCCCTATACAAGAATCAACTGAAAATGGATTGAAGACCTGAAATGATAAAGCTACTAGAAGAAAACATAGGGGAAAACCTGTGACGTTGATGTAGGTAGGGATTTCTTGGATATGATCCCTAAAGCACTAGCAGTGAAAATAAAAACAGAAAATGGGATTGCATCAAACTAAAAAGCTTCTTCGCAGTGAAGAAAACAATAGAATGAAGAGAACACCTACAGATTGGGAGAAAATATTTGCAAATTACATGTCAGATAAGGGACTAATATCCAAAATATACAAGGAACCTCAAGCTACTCAATAACAAGACTACAAATAACCCTATTTTTAAAATTGGCAAAGGACTTGAGTAGACATTTCTTAAAAGAAGACATCAGATATATGAAAAAATGCTCAACATTTCTAGTCATCAGTAAACACAAAATAAAACCACAGTGAGATATCATGTCACATTTGTTAGATAAGCTATAATCAAAAAGATGAAAGATAACTTGGTGGGGATATGGAGAAAAGGGAACTCTTGTACACTATTAGTGATATTGTAAATACAGCCATTTTGGAAAACAGTATGAAGTTTTCTCAAACTAAAAATAGAATTACCATATAATCCAACAATTCCACTTCAAGGTATATACCCAAAGGAATTAAAATCAGTATGTCAAAGAGATATGTGCACTCCCATGTTCATTGCACTGTTATTCACAATAGCAGAGACATGGAAAAAACCTAAGTGTCTATCAGCAGATGAATAGATTTTTAACATGTGGTATATATACACAGGCAATACTATTCAGCCTTAAAAGAAGTAGGAAAATTTGTCATTTCCAGCAACATGGATGAACCTGGAGGACATTATGTTAAGTGAAGTAAGCCAGGCACAGACAAATATCAAATGATCTCACTTATGTGTAGAATCTTAAAAAATTGAACTCGAGGCTGGGCGCGGTAGCTCACGCCTGTAATCCCAGCACTTTGGGAGGCCAAGGCAGGCGGATCACAAGGTCAGGAGATAGAGACCATCCTGGCTAACATGGTGAAACCCAGTCTCTACTAAAAATACAAAAAATTAGCCAGGCGTGGTGGCAGGTGCCTGTAGTCCCAGCTACTCGGGAGGCTGAGGCAGGAAGATGGCGTGAACCTGGGAAGCAGAGCTTGCAGTGAGCCGAGATCGCGCCACTGCACTCCAGCCTGGACGACAGAGAGAGACTCTATCTCAAAGAAAAAAAAAAAAAAATTGAACTCGAAAAGTAGATAGTAGAATGATGGTTACTAGAGGCTAGGGGTGGGGGCAGTAGACAGAAAGGGGAGACGTTGGTCAGTGCAAAGTTTCAGTTCAGGTGTTCTGTTACACAGCATGGTGACAGTAGTTAATAATGGAGTGTATATTTCAAAATAGCTAAGACAGTATTTTCAGTGTTCTCACCACAAAAAAATGATAAATATCTGAGGTGATGGATATGCTAATTAGCCCGATTTGTTCATTCCACAATGTATACATGTATTGACACATCAGATTGTGTTTAATAATTATATATAATTGTTGTCAATTAAAATAAAAATTTTTAAAAAGAAAATCAGTGTAATACACCCTTAAATGGTATAAAGGACAAAACCACATGATCGTCTCGGTGAATGTTGTCTTAGTCCATTTTGTGTTTCTATAAAGGAATACCTGAGGCTGATTATTTTATAAAGAAAAAGGGTTTATTTGGCTTACAATTCTAATGTCTGAAAAAGTTTAAGATTGGGTCTCTGGCAAAGGCCTCAGGCTGCTTCCACTCATGGCAGAAGGTGAAGGAGAGCCAGTGTGTGCAGAGACATCATGGTGAGAGAAAGCAAGAAAGAGGGGGAAGGTGCCAGGCTGTCTTTAACAACCAGCTGTCATGGGAACTAATAGAGTGAGAGCTCACTTTTCCCCAAGGAAAGGCATTTATCTATTCTTCATGGATCCACCCCTATGGCCCAAACACCTCCCATTATGTTCTACCTCCAACATTGGGGATGAGATTTCAACATGAGGTTTTGAGGGGACATATCCAAACCATAGCAAATGTAGAAAAAGCATTAAAAAAAATCCGCCAACAATTTTGATATTTGTTTTGTAATAAAATCACTGAACAAACTAAAAATAGAAGCAAACTTCTTCAACCTTATAAAGGGCATCTATGAAAAACACACACCTAACATCATACTTCGTAACAAAAGATTAATTTCTTTCCCCTAAGATCAGGAACAAGGGCAAGATGTGTGCTCTAGCCATTTTCATTTATTATACTGGAGAGTCTAGCTGGGGCAATAAGGCATTGAGGGGTGGGGGTAACTCTTCAGATTAGAAAGGAAGAAGTGAAACTATCTCTATTCACAGATGACCTGATTCTTTTTTTTTAGGAGGTGAGGTCTCATTCTGTCATCCTGGCTGGAGTACAGTGGCATGATCATAGCTCACTGCAGCTTCAAACTCCTGGGCTCAAGTGATCCTTCTGCCTCAGCCTCCCAAGTAGCTGGAACTACAGGCACTCACTACTATGCCTGACTAACTTTTTAAATTCTTTTTAAGAGATGGAGTCTCACTGTGTTGCTCAAGCTAACTTGATTTTATATACAGAAAATTCTAAGGCATCCACAAGAAAATTATCAAAAGTTACAAACAAGTTCAAGATTTCAGGACATAAGATCAATATCCAAAAATCTATAGTTCTATACACCAGCAATAAATGATTCAAAAAATGAAATTAAGAAAAAATCCCAGTTACAATATCATCAGAATGAATAAAAAAGAACTTCCAGCTGCATTTTTGCAGAGATTGACAGTCTGAGCCTTCAATTCATGTCAAAATATTGGGGACTCAGCCAAAACAACCTGGAAAAAACAAAATTGAAAGATTCACAGTTCCCATTTTCAAAACTTACTACAAAGTAACAGTAATCAAGATTTGTACTGACATAAAGATAGATACATAGATCAACAAAACTGAAGAGTCCAAAAATAAACTCTTATTTAAATTAGTTTTTTTTTTGTTTGTTTTTTTTTTTGAGACAGAGTCTTGCTCTGTCACCCAGGCTGGAGTGCAGTGGCACGATCTTGGCTCACTGCAAGCTTCGCCTTCTGGGTTCACCCCATTCTCCTGCCCCAGCCTCCCGAGTAGCTGGGACTACAGATGCCCACCACCATGCCCGGCTATTTTTTTGAATTTTTGGTAGAGATGGGGTTTCACTGTGTTAGCCAGGATGGTCTCAATCTCCTGACCTCGTGATCTGCCCGCCTCGGCCTCCCAAAGTAAATTGATTTTTTATAATAGTGCCAAGATAATTCAGTAAGGAAAGAAGTGTCTTTTCAACAAATGGTTCTGGGACAACCTAATATCCACATGTAGGGCCAGGTGCAGTGGCTCACACCTGTAATCCCAGCACTTTGGGAGTCCGAGGCAGGCAGATCACCTGAGGTCAGGAGTTTGAGACCACCCTGGCCAACATGGGGAAACACGTCTTTACCAAAAATTTAAAAATTAGCCAGGCATGGTGGCGGGCACCTGTAATCCCAGCTACTCAGGAATGGATTTCAGACCTAAATGTAAAAGCTAAAACTATGAAACTCTTGGAAGAAAACATAGTAGTATATCTTGTTGCGTTAAGCAGTGGTTTCATAGATATAACACCAAAGTGCAAACAACAAAAGAAAAAAATAGGTAAGTTAGACTTCATCAAAGTTAAAAATTTTTGTGCTTCAAAGGCTACCATCAAGATAACCCCAGAATGGGAGAAAATATTTGCAAATCATACATCTAGTAAACACCTTGTGGTCTAGAATATATTCAAAAAGACACCTACTACTCAAAGATAGAAAACTCAATTTAAAAATGGGCAAAGGACGGGCGTGGTTGCAGGTGCCTGTAGTCCCAGCTATTCGGGAGGCTGAGGCAGGAGAATGGCCTGAACCCGGGAGGTGGAGCTTGCAGTGAGCAGAGATCACGCCACTGCACTCCAGCCTGGGCGACAGAGCGAGACTCTGTCTCAAAAAAAAAAAAAAAAAAAAATGGGCAAAGGATTTGAACAGACATTTCCCCAGAGAAGACAGACACATAGCCAATATGCACAAGAAAAGATACTCCACATTATTACTCATTAAGGAAATGTAAATTAAATCTACAAGATAGCACTTCACACTGAGAGTAGATATAACAGGCCAGGCATGGTAGCTCATATCTGTAATCCTAGCACTTTGGGAGGTCAAGTCAGGAGGCATTAAGTCAGGAGTTGGAGACAAACCTGGGCAATAGAGCAAGACCCTGTCTTTACAAATAATAATAATAATAATTTTTTTTTTTTAGTTGAGTGTAGTGGTGCATGCCTGTAGTCCCAGTTTAGTCCCAGCTGAATTTGTTGAGATTTTCTTTACTTAAGAGACTGAGGCAGGAGGATCCCTTGAGTTCAGGAGCCGATACTACAGTGAACTGTGATTGTGCCATTGCACTCCGGCCTGGGCAACAGAGTGAGACCCCATCTCAAAAACAAAAAAAGAGAGTAGATATAATGAAGAAGACAAATATTGGTATTAATTCTTTAAACATTTCATAGATTTTAGTAGTGAAACCGTCTTGTCCTAGAATTTTCTTGTGAAAACCTTTTTAATTATTGGATCTTTCGCTTGTGAATAGGTATACTCAGATTTTCTATTTCTTCATGAATGAACTTTGGTAGCTGTAACTTCCTAAGAATTTGTCAATTTCATCTAGGTTATATAATTTGTTGGCATGCATTTGTTCATACTAGAACCATGTAATCCTTTCTGATTTTATAACATTGGTAATGATGTCACTTCTTTTGTTCCTAATTTGACTAATTTGAGTTCTTTTTTTCTTTCGTGGTCAATGCAGCTAAAAGTTTGTCCATCTTGTTGATCTTTTCGAAGAACCAATTTTTTAAATCTAAATTTTGATTTTAAGTTCTAGGGTATATGTGCAGGATGTGCATGTTTGTTACATAGGTAAATGTGTGCCATGGTGGTTTCCTGCACCTATCAACTCATTACCTAGGTATTAAGCCCAGCATGCATTAGCTGTTTTTCCTAATGCTCTCCCTCCCCCCACCTCACTCCCCAACAAGCCCCAGTCTATGTTGTTTTCCTCCCTGTGTCCATGTGATCTCATTGTTCAGCTCCCACTTATAAGTGAGAGCATACAGTATTTGGTTTTCTGTTCCTGTGTTAGTTTGCTGAGGATAATGGCTTCCAGCTCCATCCATGTCCCTGCAAAGGACATGATTTCATTCCTTTTTATGGCTGCATAGTATTCCATGGTGTATATGTAACCCATTTTCTTTATCCAGTGTATTGTTGATGGGCATTTATGTTGATTCCATGTCTTTGCTATTGTGAACAGTGCTGCAATGAACATACAAGTGCATGTATCTTTGTAATAGAATGATTTATAATCCTTTGGGTATGTACCCAGTAATAGGATTGCTGGGCCAAATGGTATTTCTGCTTCTAGGTCTTTGAGGAATTGCCACAGTGTCTTCCACAGTGGTTGAACTAATTTACATTCCCACCAACAGTGTAAAAGTATTCCTGTTTCTCCACAGCCTCACCAGCATCTGTTGTTTCTTGACTTTTTTAATAATTGTCGTTCTGACTGGCGTGAGATGCTGTATCATTGTGGTTTTCATTTGCATTTCTCTAATGATCAGTGATGTTCAGCTTTTTTTTCATATGTTTATGGGCCGCATAAGTGTCTTCTTCTGAGAAGTGTCTGTTCATCTCTTTTGCCCACTTTTTAATGGGGTTTTTTTTCTTGTAAGTTTGTTTAAGTTATTTGTAGATTCTGGATATTAGACCTTTGTCAGATGGATAGATTGCAAAAATTTTCTCCCATTCTATAGATTGTCTGTTTACTCTGATATTAGTTTCTTTTACTGTGCAGAAGCTCTTTAGTTTAATTAGATCCCATTTGTCAATTTTTGCTTTTGATGAAATTGCTTTGGATGTTTTTATCATCTTTGCTGGTGCCTTTGTCCTGAATGGTATTGCCTAGATTTTCTTCTAGGGTTTTTATAGTTTTGGGTTTGACATTTAAGTCTTTGATCCATCTTCAGTTAATTTTTATATAAAGTGTAAGGAAGGTGTCCAGCTTCAATTTTCTGCACCATTTATTAAATAGGGAATCCTTTCCCTGTTGCTTTTGTCAAGTTTGTTGAAGATCAGATGGTTGTAGATATGCAGTCTTATTTCTGAGATCTCTATTCTGTTCCATTGGTCTATGTGTCTGTTTTGGTACCACTACCATGTTGTTTTGGTTGCTGTAGCCTTGTAGTATAGTTTGAAGTCAGGTAGTGTGATGCCTACAGTTTTGTTCTTTTTGCTTAGGATTGTCTTGGCTATACAGGCTCTTTTTTGGTTCCATATGACTTTTAAAGTAGTTTTTTCTAATTCTGTGAAGAATGTCAATGGTAGTTTAATGGGAATAGCATTGAATCTATAAATTACTTTGGGCAGTATGGCTGTTTTCACAATATTGATTCTTCCTATCCATGAGCATGGAATGTTTTTCCATTTGTTTGTGTCGTCTCTGATTTCCTTGAGCAGTGGTTTGTAGTTCTTCTTGAAGAAGTCCTTCACTTCCCTTGTTAGCTGTATTCCTAGGTATTTTATTCTCTTTGTAGCAGTTGTGAATGGGAGTTCATTCATGATTTGGCTCTCTCCTTGGGTATATATGAATGCTTGTGATTTTTGCACATTGATTTTGTATCCTGAGACTTTGCTGAAGTTGTTTATCAGCTTAATGAGCTTTTAGACTGAGACAGTGGGGTTTTCTAGATATAGAATCATGTCATCTGCAAACAGAGACAGTTTGACTTCTTCCCTTCCTGTTTGAATACCCTTTATTTGTTTCTCTTGCCTGATTGCCCTGGCCAGAACTTCCAGTACTATGTTGAATAGGAGTGGTGAGAGAGGGCATCCTTGTCTTGTGCCGGTTTTCAAGGGGAATGCTTCCAGCTTTTGCCCATTCAGTATGATATTGGCTGTGGGTTTGTCATAAATGCCACTTATTATTTTGCAATGTGTTCCATCAATACCAAGTTTATTGAGAGTTTTTATCATGAAAGGATGTTGAATTTTATCAAAGGTCTTTTCTGCATCTATTGAGATAATCATATTGTTTTTATCTTTTGCTCTGTTTATGTGCTGAATTACCTTTATTGATTTGTGTATGTTGAACCAGCCTTGCATCCCGGGGATGAAGCCAACATGATCAATGGTAGATAAGCTATTTGATGTGCTGGTGGATTTGGTTTGCCAGTATTTTATTGAGGACTTTTGCACCAATGTTCATCAGGGATATTGGCCTGAAGTTTTCTTTTTCTTATTGTATCTCTACCAGGTTTTAGTATCAGGATGATGCTGGCCTCATAAAATGAGTTAGGGAGAAGTCCATCCTTTTCAATTGCTTGGAATAATTTCAGAAGAAATGGTACCAGCTCCTCTTTGTACCTCTGGTAGAATTCAGCTATGAATCCATCTGATCCTGGGCTTTTTTGGTTAGCAGGCTGTTTATTACTGCCTCAGTTTCAGAGCTTGTTATTGATCTGTTCAGGGATTCAACTTCTTCCTGGTTTAGTCTTGGGAGGCTGTACGTGTCCAGGAATTTATCCATTTCTTCTAGATTTTCTAATTTACATGCCTAAAGGTGTTAATAGTATTTTCTGATGGTTGTTTGTATTTCTGCAGGATCAGTGGTGATATCCCCTTTATCATTTTTATTGTGTCTATTTGATTCTTCTCTCTTTTCCTCTTTATTAATCTAGCTAGCAGTCCATTTATGTTATTAATTTTTTCAAAAAACCAGCTCCTGGATTCATTGATTTTTTTTTTTTGAAGGCTTTTTCATGTCTCTGTCTCCTTTAGTTCTGCTCTCATCTTGGATATTTCCTGTCTTCTGCTAGCTTTTGGGTTTGTTTGCTCTTGGTTCTCTAGTTCTTTTAGTTGTGATATTAGAAAGATTTATTTGAGATCTTTCCAGCTTTTTGATGTGGGCATTTAGTGCTATACATTTCCCTCTTAACACTTTTTTAGCTGCATCCCAGAGATTCTGGTACATTATCTCTTTGTTCCCATTGATTTCAAATAACTTCTTGATTTTGGTTTTAAATAACTTCTTGATTTCTGCCTTACTTTCATTATTTACCCAGGAGTCACTCAGGAGCAGGTTGTTCAATTTCAATGTAGTTGTGTGGTTTTGAGTGAGTTTCTTAATCTTGAGTTCTAATTAATGGCACTGTGTTCTGAGATCCTGTTTGTTATTATTTCATTTCTTTTGCATTCACTGAGGAGTGTTTTACTTCTAATTATGTGATCGATTTTAGAGTAAGTGCCATGTGGTGCCAAGAAGCATGTATATTCTGTTGTTTTTGGGTGGAGAGTTCTGTAGATACCTATCAGGTCCACTTGATCCAGAGCTGAGTTCAAATCCTGAATATCCTTATTAACTTTCTGTCTCAGTGATCTGTCTAATATTGACAGTGGAGTGTTAAAGTCTCCCACTATTATTGTGTGTGGGAGTCTAAGTCTCTTTATAGGTCTTTAACAACTTGTTTTATCAATCTGGGTGCTTCTGTATTGGATGCATATATATTTAGGATAGCCCTTCTTGTTGCATTGATCCCTTTACCATTGTGTAATGCCGTTTATCTTTTTTTTATCTTTGTTGGTTTAAAGTCTGTTTTGTCAGAAACTAGGATTGCAACCCCCTGCTTTTTTCTGCTTTCCATTTGCTCGGTAAATTTTCCTCCATCCCTTTATTTTGAGCCTACGTGTGTCTTTGCACATGAGATGGGTCTCTCGAATACAGCACACCAGTGGGTCTTGACTATTTATACAGTTTGCCATTCTGTATCTTTTAATTGGGGCATTTAGCCTATTTACATTTATGGTTAATATTGTTATGTATGAATTCGATTCTGTTATCATGATGCTAGCTGATCGTTTTGCAGACTTGTTGACGTAGTTGCTTCATAGTGTCATTGGCCTTTGTACTTTTTTTTTGCAGTGACTAGCAATGGTTTTCCTTTCCATATTTAGTGCTTCCTTCAGGAGTTTTTGCAAGGCAGGCCTGGTGGTGACAAATTCCCTCCTCATTTGGTTGTCTGAAAAGGATTTTATTTCTCTTTCACTTATGAAGCTTAGTTTGGCCAGATACGAAACTCTGGGCTGGAAATTCTTTTCTTTAAGAATGTTGAATATTGGCCCCCAATCTCTTCTGGCTTATAGGGTTTCTGCTGAAAGGTCTGCTGTTCGTCTGATGGGCTTCCCTTTGTAGGTGACCTGGCCTTTCTCTCTGGCTGCCCTTAACATTTTTTCCTGCATTTCAACCTTGGAGAATCTGATGATTATGTGTCTTAGGGTTGATCTTCTTGTGGAGTATCCTACTGGGGTTCTCTGGATTTCCTGAATTTGAATGTTGGCCTGTCTTGTTAGGTTGGGGAAGTTCTCCTGGGTGATATCCTGAAGTATGTTTTTCAACTTGGTTCTTTTCTCCTTGTCTCTTTCAGGTACCCCCATCAGTCGTAGGTTTAGTCTTTTTACATATTCTCATAGCTTTTGTTTGTTCCTTTTCATTTTTTTTTCTCTAATCTTGTCTGCCTTATTTCAGCAAGATAGTCTTGAAGCTCTGAAATTCTTTTCTCTGCTTGGTCTGTTCGGTTATTGATACTTGTGTTTACACTGTAAAGTTCTCATGTTGTATTTTCAGCTCCGTGAGGTAATTTATGTTCCTCTCTAAACTGGCTCTTCTGGTTAACAGCTCCTGTAATGTTTTATCATGGTTCTTAGCTTCTTTGCATTGAGTTAGAACATGCTCCTTTAGCTCAGCGAAGTTTGTTATTACGCACCTTCTGAAGCCTACTTCTGTCAATTCATTCATCTCAGCCTCTGCCCAGTTCTTTGTCCTTGCTGGAGAGGTATTGCAATCATTTGGAGGAGAAGAGACTCTCTGCCTCTTTGAGTTTTCAGTGCTTTTTCACTGATTCTTTCTCATCTTCATGAGTTTGTCTAGCTTCAATCTTTGAGGCTGCTGACCTTTGGATGGGGTTTTTGTGGGGACTTTTTTGTTGATGCTGTTGTTGTTGCTTTCTGTTTGTTTTTCTTTCAACAATTAGGCCCCTTTTTGTAGGGCTGCTCTGGTTTGCTGAGGGTTCACTCCAGACCCTATTCACCTGGGTCCCTCCCACACCCCGAGGTGTCACCTGAGGAGGCTGCAGAACAGCAAAGATAGCTGCCTGCTTCTTCCTCTGAGATCTCTGTCCCTGAGAGGCACTGACCTGATGCCAGTGGGAATGCTCCTATATAAGATGTCTGGCAACCCCTATTGGAGGGTCTGACCCAGTCAGGGGACACGGGATCTGGGACCCATTTAATGAAGCACTCTGGCTGCCCCTTGGCAGAGGGGGTGTGCTGTGCGGGGGGGGAATCCCACTTGTCTGGGCTGCCTGGATTCCTCAGAGCTAGCAGGGGGAAAGACTAAGTCTGCTGATCCACGGAGACCATAGCCACCCCTCAGTCCCAGGGAGATCAAAGTTCTGTCCCTAAACCCCTGGCTGGAGTTGCTGAAATTCCTGCAGGGAGGCCCCACCCAGTGAAGAAGAATGGGTCAGGGTCCGACCTAAAGTGGCAGTCTGGCCACAGTCTGCCACAGCCAGTGTGGCAGTTTGGATCCAAACCGTCCAGTTTCCCCAGCACCAGCAGGGGAAAAACTGTAAACTGGAGCTACAGTAATGGCTGCTGCCCCTCCCTCAGCGAGCTAATCATCTTAGGCAGCAGGCAGCCATAGTGATGCCTGCTGCCCCTCTCCTGGGGAGCTCATTTGTCTTAGGCAGCGGCCAGCTATAGTGATGATGACCTCCCCTCCCCCTCAGAAGCTCAGTTGTCTCAGACAGCAGGCAGCTGCAGTGATGGCTGCCACCCCTCACTTAGGGGGAACTCAGTTGTCTTAGCCTCCAGCTGAGTGGCTGCTGAGAATCTACACAGCTGTGTGCTTGGGATCCAAGGCCCTGGTGGCGTGGGCTCACAAGTGGGATCTCCTGATCTATGGGTTGCACAAATCTGTGGAAAAAGCATGGTTTCCCAGTCTGGGTAGCACAATCCCTCACTGCCTCCCTCGGCTGGGGGTGGGGGGCCCCCTTACCCCACGTGGCTCCCAGGTGAGCCATCGCACCACCCTGCTTTTCCTCACTCTCCATGGGTCATGCCAACCACCTAGTCATTCCCAGTGAGAGAACCTAGATACCGTGGTTGCCACTGCAGGGTTCACTCACCGTTTTGTTTCTTTTCTGTGGGACCCTCCAACTGCAGCTGTTTCTAGCTGGCCATCCTCACCCCTCTGATTTTACTTCTTTTAAATTTATTGGGACTTTCTTTATGGCCTAACATATGATCTATCCTAGAGAAGGGAATGCACATATTTTTCCTTCTATGTGCATTTGAGGAAAACGTGTGTATTTTGTTGTTAGATGGAGTGTTCTATAGACATCTGTTAGAGCTAGATAGTTTATAATATTGCTCAAGTTTTTTATTTCTTTGCTGATCTTCTGTCTAGTTGTTCTGACTGTTAGTGGTATATCAAGTCTTCAACTATTGTTGAATTGTCTACTGTTACTTTCCATTCTGTCAGTTTTTGCATTATATATTTTGAGGCTGTGTTTTTAGGTTGCATATATGTTTATAATTACGACTTCCAGACATAATTGACCCCTTTATCATTATAAAAATATACTTCTTTGTCTCTAACAAAAATTTTTGTCTTAATGTCTATATTGTCTGTTAATATAGCCATACCAGTTCTCGTCTGGGTAATATTTTCATGGTATATATTTTTCCATTCTTTTACTTTCAATGTATTTGTGCTTTTAAATCTAGAGTGTATACCTTGTAGATATAGTTGGATCATATTTTTAAATTAATTTTTCCCAACTCCGTCTTTTAGTTGGAGTGTTTAATTAATTTATGTTTACTGTAATTGTCAATAAAGGTAATTGGTAGGTTTTACACCTGCCATTTTGCTATGTGCTTTATATAGGTCTTATGCCACCTTTGTTCATCTGTTTCTCGATTACTGCCTTCTTTTGTGTTAAATGTATTTAGTATGCCATTTTAATTCCCTCAGTGTGTGTGTGTGTGTGTGTGTGTGTGTGTATGTATGTGTATGTGTTTATTATAGGGCAGGTCTACAAATAGAAAATTCTCTCTGTTTTTACCTGAGAATGTCTTGATTTCTTCTTTTTTTTTTTTGAGACAGGGCCTTTCTCTGTCACACAGGCTGGGGTGCTGTGGCACAATCATAGCTCACTGCCACATCGGTCTTCCCAGGCTCAAGCGATTCTCCCACCTCAGCCTCCCAAGTCATTGGGACTACATGTGCACACCACCACACCAGCTAGTTTTTCTTTTTTTCTTTTTTTAATTTATTGTTGTAGAGATGGGGTCTTGCTATGTTGCTCAGGCTAGTATCAAGTTCCTGGGCTCAAGCAATCCTCCCATCTCAGCCTCTCAAAGTGCTAGGATTACAGACATGAGCCACTGTGCTTCGCAGTTTCTTTAGTTTTGAATGGTAGTTTTGCTGGCTATAGGATTCTTTGTTGATGGTCTTTCATTTCAGACTTTGAATATTTCTGCTCTCTGCCTTCTGCCCTCCATTATATCTGATGATGTCACCTGTTAATATTATTGAGGGTTGTTTGTTGTTTTTATCTTGCTGCTTTCAAGATTCTCTTTATTTTTGGCTTTTGACACTTTTGATTCTAATGTGTCTATATGTGAATCTCTTTGATTTTATCCCCTGTAGAGTTTGTTGAGCTTCTTGGCTGTGTAAAGTTTTTTTATCAATTTGGAAAGTTTTTGCCCATTATTTCTTCCCATTTCTCTTTTTCTTTTCCTTCAGGCACTACCACTGTGTGTGTGTTTATACCCTTAATGATGCCCCACAGGTATCTGAGGCTCTGTTCATTTGTCTTCATTCTTTTTTCTTTTTGTTTTTCCTACTTGAGATAATCTCAGTTTACTTGGCTTCAAATTTGCTAATTCTTCTGCTAGCTCAGATCTGCTGCTGAGCCCCTTTAGTGAATTTTTCATTTCAGTTATTATATTCTTCAATCCTAGAATTTATATTTGGTGTACTTTAAGTAATTTCTACCCTTCTTGTTGGTATCCTCTATTTGGTGAGTCATTGTTCTTACACTTTCCTTTAATTCTTTAAGTGTGATTTCCTTCAGTTCTTTGTTTAAAGTATTTTCCAAGCAAGTCCAGTGTTTGAGCTACCTCAGGAAAAGTTTTTATTTACTTCTTTTTGCCTGTGTATGGGCCATACTTTCCTATTTTTTTATATCTTATAATATTTTGTTGAAAACTGGACATTTTAAATAATTTGGCAACTCTGGAAATCAGATCCCTTCCCCACATCCCCAGGGCTTGTTATTGTTGCTTTTTATTGCTTTATGTTGTTGATGATGCTTGTTTCTTTTTTTAACGACATTACTGGACTCATTGCTTTTTGGGGTTTTTTTAGACAGGGTCTTGCTGTATTGCTCAGGCTGTAGTGCAGTGATGTGATCATAGCTCACTACAACCTTGCCTGGGCTCAAGAAATCCTCCCACCTCAACCTCCTGAGTAGCTTGGACTACAGGCATGTACCACCACATGCAGCTAATTTTTTAATTTTTTGTAAAGATAGGGATCTTGCTATGTTTCCCAAGCTGGTCTCAAACTCCTGGCCTCAAGTGGTCCTCTTGCCTCAGCCTCCCAAAGCACTGGGATTACAGGTGTGAGCCACCATGCCTGGACCCATTCTTTAATATTGATATTTTTTAATTATATGCAGTCACTAAAGTCTCCATGCAGTTAGTTAATGATCAGCTAATAACTGAACAGAGATTTTCTTAAATGCCTTAAATCAATCACTCTCCACATTTTGTTAAGGGTTTTTTTATATGTATGTGTTGGGGCTGACTGTCATTGCTCCAGCACTTTTCAATTCGGCCGTAGCCTTCACTTCCTGCTTGCCCAGAGCCTCAAGGTCAGCACAGGTGAGAGATTAGGCCTTCTCAGGCCTTCCCTAGAAATGTGCACAGCCCTGCACTCATGTGTGGCCTTCTAGATTCCCAGGAATATGTCAGAGCTTTTCAAGGCCTCCTATGGATATTTCATTCCTCAGCTTTTCCTTATAATTTTTTTTTAGCCATTCTCTGGTTTGCCCAAAATGACATGGCTGCTTCATGCAGCTGGGATGTTAAATTATATGTTTTTTTTTTCCTCCAACAAATGCCTTGGGTATAGAGTTTTCCTCACTGAGTGAGCTCTGAGTCAGGTTAAATTAAGACAAACCCTATGAATGGTGTTTTTCCAGGAAGCTGCCAAGCAGGTCAAATAATAACAATTCTGGGGGTTGGGACTTTTTGTAGGAGTTCCAAAACCATTCTGTCCCTTCTAATGGCTGCTAAGCTCTGGTTTTCATGACTTTCATGATTCTACAGCAGCTTGTTTTTAAGGCTACTGTGGAGGTGGGAGGGGATGGGAATAGTGCAAATTAAAAATGCAACAAAACTCATTGTTATTATTCATCCATTTTTCTTGAGTAAACATTTCTTAGATTGTCACAAGCCTTTGGTTAACCAGTATTAGCCACCCCATTGCTTTCATGGACAAGCAGATTTTCAGAGGTCTTTACTCTGCCATTCCTAAAGTACCTCTCCCATCATTGTGTTCTTAATATCCAAAAAAGCATGTTCTTACAATCAAACGCTCAGGGGCCATGCCCCAGAAAATGAAGCCCATGGAATCAGTCGGACACCAGTTTGGCTAGACCTTAGTCTGTCCCATGCTTTGGGCTTTGTGGGTATAAAGTGGGTATAGAGCTGCTTTGGGCACTGTGGGTATAGAGCTACCTCTGTTCTGCACAGTTTGGGTCTGCTTCCATCTGGCCTGTGAGAGTACCCAGAACTCACTCTCATGTAGCCCTCTAAGAGAGAAACAACTCACAGAGAGAACCAGATCTAAGTCACTGGTCCCACCCATTGTCGTGATCTAGTGGCCAGGAGTGGCCTATTGAGGAGATGGATATTGTGGTGGTGGTGTCTCACATCAGCTTTCCTCTGCTGTCAGGAATTTCTGCTGAAGATTTTTTGCGTGTTCCGGAACCTGATGAAGATGAGTGTCTTCCCTCGGGACTGGATGGTAATGAGACTGCTCACAAGCAAGTGAGTATGGAAGGGCTCTGTATCAGCATCACTGAGCTGTTCTCAGACTAAGAAGAGTATGTGTATTTCAGAGAGGGAGCACATGAGCAAGACAAATAAAGGCCAGGGCCATGGGAACAGAGAGGAGAGGGCAAATGAGAAAAATATTTTTGTGTTTAGTAGATGATGGCACCGTAAGCATACAGAAGGAAATTTTCAGGATGTGAAATATAATATCCAGAGAAGGGTTCTTCCTTGAGGAAGGCCTGCCTCAGTGGCCCATTGGCCTCTGCTGCCCTGTAGGTTTAGGCATTATCCCAAGCCTTCTTCTCAATTTGAATTGTGTTGTCTACCAGGCAGTGCTTGCCTCCCATAGACAGTGCCAGTTATCCACCTGAGACCTGGCTGCAAGGCTCTGACCACTTCTGATTACTGACATAGAATTTACTCTAAAGATAATCCTAACCTGACTGCCTCATTTATATTTCTAGCTTGTGCTTCCTCCTGGCAAACCAGACAAATGATGCACGTGGTAAGGGGCTGGCTCATCTGGTCTCTCTCTATTCAGAAGAAGGCTGCTTGGCCTCCACACTCTAGCCCATTGCTTCCTCCCACTGATCTGCCTTTTATATTGACATATAAAATACAGTGAAAGTGTTCGTTAGATATATTAGCAAGATACTAGCATGGTCTTTCCACTTTACACCTTTTATAAGCACTGTAACTTTTTCCAAAATACAAATGTTTTATAAAGAATAGAAGGATGATTGTAAACAAAGTTGCACAGATACTTCCTCAAATAGTGACTTTTCCATTTGAATCTTTCTTGTTTCTATCTCTTAGCTCCATTCAGAGCACTTCAGGCTCCCCAGCTTATCCTGCAAGAGCAGCTTTTTCTTTCAAAGCTTTGACCCTTTAAATTTTTCACCCCCTCTAGTGGTGGACTAGTCTTTCTAATGCACTGTTTTTGTCATGTTCTGCATCTAAGCAGAGGTGGCCACTGTTAGACGTAAGTCTCTTTGCCAGGTAGCCAAGGCCCTATGTAATGAAACGTACTGTCCCACTAGACTTCCTCTCCACTTCACTCTCTTGTTCCAGCAGGACAGCCTCCCATTGTCCCTTCTATGTGCCCAGGCTAAGATTGAGAGTGATTACTCAAGCTAGACCAAAAGAGCTGAATTCAAATGACACATAGATGAAAATAATAGTATATGACAAAAGCAAAGATTTATTAACTATAGAAACCCCTGTTATCCAGTATAATAATAAAATTATGTTCTAAGTCCTACAAAGTGATCATAATATCTCTTGATTACCCAGAGGTCCCCAAAATACTAGAACTACTCTGAACTGGCAGAAACCTTAAAGAATCATCGAACTCCTACCACCTTTTATAGGCAGGGAAAATGAGACCCAGAGAGAAGTATGAAGGCCAGGTAATGACAGAACTAGGTCTAGAACCCACTGATGTCCTGTGCTGTCCTGCCAACTGTGGGGCATTTCTCCAAGACTGGTTTTCTGTAGAGTTTTTTTCTATAGAGTTTGTACCATTTTCTCTTTCCTTTATAGTCACATCTTACATGGGAACAAATCGTACTCAAGAAGTTTGCACACAGGCTATAGACAGCTGATACCAAGCCATCAGATGCCATTGTTAGTCTTTTAATTCTGCCAATGCCTTGTTTCCTTACTGCAGTATTATAGTCACTACTGTCCAGTACCTGTCCTCTGCACTGCACAAGAATTTCACAGAGACTGACTTTGACTTTAAGGTAGGCACTCCTGAAATCCATCACTATTATTGCAATAACCTTAGAAAGCCAAAACCAAGCTCACTTGTTTTTTGCTTTATTAATAGATTCATAGTATCAAACAGCTTCCAAGCCTGATGATGATTAGAATATGACCTGGGATACCCCTGTTGGAAGTGTTGGTAGCCAAACTTCATGAGTACGCTTTCTAGTCCAGCATCAACACAATTGGCTTCAGAAGGAGTCAAGGGGGAAAAAAAGAAAAATTCTTGTTTGCAAAGATGTTTAAAAGGGAAAAAATGAGGATCTTAAGATTGTAAAATGGGTTCTATGCTACATGCATGTATTTAGTAACTCTCCCTACAAGATTAAGTTCTTAGACTGTCACGTTTTCTCTTTCTCTGTCTCTCTAGGTGTGGAATTCTTATTTTAGCCTGGCAGTTCTATTCATAAATCAGCCAAGCCTTCAGCTAGAAATTATCACCTCAGCCAAAAGGAAGAAGATTCTAGATAAGTAAGATAAATGTCTTAATGTCTTATATTCATCTCCTTACCGCTTGGCCAAATAGGGCTATGTTTCCATGAGAGTTCCTTCAGAGGTCCACAAGGTTCTCAGCTGGGTGGTTTCCCAGGGGCCCAAGTGTGGGAGTTCAGTGGAGAGCCCAATGGCTTAGCGCATTGGGAAACATTAGAAACAAACAGTGCTGAAGTACTGACCTCATGGGTTTGCAGCCCTATCTTCCTGAACCTTCTCCCACTAACGGTTGCCTCCTGTGTTACTATTCTTAGGTATGGGGACATGCGTGTAATGATGGCCTATGAACTGTTCAGCATGTGGCAGAATTTGGGTAGGTTTTTTCTCCCTATTCTTCCCTTCTATATATTGCATAGCCAAATAGAAAGTAGCAAGACTAATAACGTCTCTCAGGCTTTATGAATGTTAATTCAGACCCAAGAGATCCTTACATATCTTTCACATAACACCTCAGATGGATGGTGTAGCACATGTGCTTAAAGCCCTTGGCAAGGAGAGTTTGTCTGAGAAATAAGACCTCAGTAATACATATGCCAAATCCCTTTTTTTAGGAACTAAAGTCAAAAGGAAAAAAAGAAAAGGAGGACTGTAGTAGTTTTTTCCAATTTGAGAACCCATTCCTGTAAGATCCTCCATGCTCTTCACTTCCCAGTCTGGATGTTGCAGGCTCAGAAGCTTAGATCTGAGATACCCAGTACATGAGCAAAGGTGTCCATTAATAAAGATTGAAACATTTCTTGGATCTCTGGTATTCACGTATCCAGATCAGATGCTTGACACCAATTGCATGGAGTAACATATAAGAAGAGAACTGCAACCTCTGAGTGAGTCAGTTTTGGCTTCCCTTCTTTGCACAGCTTCTGCTTTGAATGCTTTGAAAATAGCCACTGCTTTGAATCTAAATTTGTCAGATCAGTGTTTTTGGTAGAATTTCTGGGTTGCCCTGGTGACTGAGTGGGCCATCCTGTGATATTGTAGAGTTCTGAGTGGCCTGTCAGGATGCTAGAGAACTATTATTATTTCAAGTGAAGTCTGCTTTCAGCTGAGCTCATGGCTCTGAAGCTGTAGGAATGATGGTCATAAAATCTCCAGTCATCTGTTAACCATCCCCACCACTAACCTAGAGGCAGCAAGTAAGATATGAAGTATTTCTGCCGGCGGGAGGGCCTTCTATTCATGAGTGAGGATGCATTTTCCCCAAGCCGACTTTCCAGCACTCTGGTTCCCTGTATCCAGCACAGTTTGGAAATGGATTTTAACCCAAAGTTGACTCTGAAATTCCCAGGAATGCAAAAGACTGGCTATTGTGCCAAGTACCAAAATTGGGATATACTGAACCAGCCTCAGGGCTAAACATTTGCTTCTCAGGTTTTCAAAATGGAATTTTTTTAAATTCCAGATTTGCCTGATAAAGCCTTTTCTACCTCATTTCTTTTGCTGGAAATGACATTCTCTGGTCCCCAAGAAATGGTTTTACTTGGTTGTAGCATTCATTGCACAGACCCACAGTTTATCTCCTCCTTAGTCTCTGAAGGACTGAGAGCAGAGCTCTGAAAGATGGTTCACTCTATTTTACCATTGCAAGGAAGAGAAAAATCCTATCCCACCATCCACAGGACTGTCTCTGGCTTCTGCTAACATACCCTAGATGGCACGCCAATGAGAGGGAAACCCACATCACGCACTTACCATGGAAATGCTTCATTAAGGAAGTTGAGGGTTGAGCTGAGCCAAGTAGGGGTAATGGTACCATCAGAAATGCAATATGAACACAAAGGGAGTTCAGGGTGGGTAAAGAGAGAATCTCTAAGCCAGCCTTTTAGGGTAGGGCTGTGCAGGAGGCTCCTGCTAGCTCAGGAGGAGGACTTCTTTGGCATACATGAACATAGGCAGTGTAAAAGTCCATGGACTTACTAGACCTCTGGTGGCTAGACCAGGGATTGGATATCCTCATCACTTAAATGTCTCTGGGCTAGAGCTAGAAACTCCAAGGAGAGTGCATTGTATTTAAGCAGAAATATATGGGTTTTTCTTGTTAAATAAACACTGTGAATAGACCATCTGACACTCATAGATTACTCAGAAACCTATTCTGTCTCAAGTAGCAAACTCTGTTCCTTCATCTCAGAGAGATTTTCAGGTAGTTTGTGGGACCTGTCAGGAAATTCTTTGGAAAAGCAGTTTTGTGACTGTTGCGCATTTGCTTTAACTGGGCTAGGCCAACTTTATCCATAAACTCTAAAAAGTTGAGGGAGAGTATCTCAGAAAACCATAGATGAGAGCTTGCTTTGCTCTCGGAAGCTTCCAGTATAGATTGTAGCATGTGTTGTGGCCCCGTTTGGGAATCTTCCATGGAAGGAGCAAAGCAGGCATAAACTAATTTGGGTTTTGTTTTTCAGGTGAACATAAGATCCACTTTATTCCGGGAATGATTGGTCCTTTTCTGGGTGTGACACTGGTCCCACAGCCAGAAGTACGGAATATCATGATTCCCATCTTTCATGACATGATGGACTGGGAGCAGAGAAAAAATGGCAACTTCAAACAGGTAAGACACCTGGCAGTTTTCAGGGTATTCTCTGGAATGGATCCCTTCTGCTTAGGCAGGTAGCCTAGATAGACCAAGCCATGATTCTAGTGGGGATGGGCTGTAGCTTGGCTAATTTGAATCCTGTTCAAGGGTTTTCCCTTACTTGCTGGCCAAAATTGATTTGTGGATTTTCTTCATGAAGTTAGAGGCCAGAAAATAATGAGGCCAGGAAAGAATGAACATCACTATAACTTTCTGATCAATGAGAGAATGATTGAGACTGTAGCCTCCCAGTTTCATTCATGATAGGGCCCTGGGAGTGTGATGCTATTCCTTTACTGAGGATTTTCACTGTATAATCTAGGCATTTCTAGGGCTGCAGCCCAGACCAGATGACTTCTCATGGCTCAGGTAGCCCAGCATTTTACAGACTACTGCACAGAGGGGTTGGTCCAGGAGATACAGGCCCCTTGGCTTCCAACTGAGTGGCTTCAGGCTGTCCTCCTGTGTAGTTCTTTTGCCACCACTAAGTGTAGGAGATGGCCCCTGCCTTTATATCTGTAGCTCCAGGGGATAGTACCAGGACCAATGGGGCTAATGGTGAGGAAGCCAATTTTAGCTAATAAAATACATAACTTGCTAACAGCAAAAACTGTCCACTGTAAGCAGGCCTGCTTTGGGAGATAGAGATTTTCTCTCTTGGCAGATGATCTTCAAGCAGAAGCTCCCAGGAAACCTCTAGGGGAATTTTCTGTATTGGCTTGGAAATTGTACCAGTTCCTCACTAAGCTCCTTCCGAGCCTGTGATTCTGGGATGAACCAGTGGTCTTAGAATAGGTGACTGTAACAGTGAGAAGTAGACCAGGCAAACAGTAATTTTTAAATATTTATTTATTTTTAAATTTACATACAGTAAAATGTATTCTTTTTGATTTACAGTTCTGTGTGTTTTGGCAAATGCATAGTCGTGTAACCACCACCACAATCAAGAGTTTTTGAATACTTAAAAATTCAGTCTTGCTGTCTATTTGTAGTCAAACCTTTCCCCTATTCTTAACAAATGCAACCATAGGTCTGTTCTTCATCACTATAGTTGTGCCTTTTCTAGACTGTCATATAAATGGAATCAAGCAAAGTGTAGCCTTTTGAGACTGGCCCCTTTCACTTAGCATAATGCTTTGAGAAATTCATCCATGTCACTGCTTGTATCAGTAGTTTTTCTATGCTGAGTAGTATTTAGTTCATTCATTCACCATTCAGAAGACATTTGGGTTATTTCCTTTTTTGTGGATTATAAATAAAGCCACTAAAAACATTTCTTTACAGGTTTTTGTATGCATATAAGCTCTTATTTTTCTTGAGTGAATACTTAGGAATAGGATTGTTGGGCCTTGTGACAAGTTTATAATTAGCTTTTGAAGAGGTTCTCAAACTCTTTTCTAAAATAGCTATACCATTTTGAAGTCCCAGCAGCAGTATATAATCGATTGCTCCACATACTAACCAGTACTTAGTATTGTCTGTTCGTTTGTTTTAACCATTCTAATAGGTGTGTAGTTGTATATCATTGTGGTTTTCATTTCTATTTCCCTAGTGACTAATGATGTTCAGCATCTTTTCATGTGCTTATATACCATCCTTATATTTCTTTGGTGAAATGAGTTCAAAGCTTTTGTTCATTTTCATTTGAGTTGTTGCTTTCCTTATTGTTGAATTTTAGGGTTCTTTATATATTCTATATGTAAGTCCTTTGTTGAGCATATGATTTACAGATATTTTCTGTAAATCTCTAGCTTATCTTTTCATTTACTAAACAATATCTTTCTTAGAAAAAAAGTTTTTAATTTTTATGAAGTCAAATTTGTCAATGTTTTTCTTTTATCGATCATGCTTTTGGGGTCATACCCCAAGAACTTTTTCTTAACATAGGGCCACAAAAATTTTTATCCTGTCTTTTCTTCTAGAAGTTTTACAATTTTACATTTTAAATTTAGATCTATGATCTATTTTGAGTTGATATCTGTATAAGGTATGAAGGATGGATCAGGTTCTTTTTTTTATTTTGCAACAAGATGTCCAATTATTCCAGCATCTTTGTTGAAAAGAGTATCCTTTCTTCAGTTGTCTTTCTGCCTTGGTCAAAAATCAATTGCCAAAAAAAAGAAAAACAAATGGGTTTGGACAAGGAGAAGCTTAAAAAAAAGAAAAAGAAAAAAGAACTTTGAAACTTCGTATTCAAAGTTAGGAGGAATAAGCTTTAGTGAGCTATTGCACCGCATGGTGACTGTAGTTAATAATAATGTATTGTTCAAAAATTAGCCAGGCGTGGTGCCACATGCCTGTAGTCCCAGCTATTCAGGAGGCTGAGGCAGGGGAATTGCTTGAACCCAGGAGGTGGAAGTTGCAGTAAGCCAAGATCACACCACTGCACTCCAGCCTAGGCAACAGAGCGAGACTCCATCTCAAAATAATAATAATAATAATGATGTATATTTAAAAATTGCTAAAAGAGTAGACTTTAAATGTTCTCATTGCAAAAAAAATAATTAGGCGAGGTGACAGATATGTTAATTAGCTTGATTTAACCATTTCACAATGTATACATATATCAAAACATCATATTGTACTCCATAAATAGATATAATTATTGTCACTTAAAACTGCTTAAAAAATCAATTGACCATATTTGTGTGAATCTCTTTCTAGACTCTAGTCTTTCCGTAGATCAGTACATTTATTCTTTCATCAATACCACACTACGTTATTATAGTAGCTTTATAGTTAGTCTTAAAACTACATGGTGTGGCCGGGCGTGGTGGCTCACGCCTGTAATCCCAGCACTTTGGGAAGCTGAGGCAGGTAGATCACAAGGTCAGGAGATCGAGACCATCCTGGCTAACACGGTGAAACCCTGTCTCTACTAAAATTACAAAAAATTAGCCAGGCGAGGTGGCGGGTGCCTGTAGTCCCAGCTACTCGGGAGGCTGAGGCAAGAGAATGGCATGAACCCCAGGGGGCGGAGCCTGCAGTGAGCCGAAATCCCGCCACTGCACTCCAGCCTGGGCAACAGCAAGACTACATCTAAAAAAAAAAAAAAAAACTACATGGTGTGAGTCTGTCTTCCAGCTTCGTTCTTTTTTTTTTTCAGTATTGTGTTAGCTATCTAATTCTTTTTCCTTTCTTAAATAAATTTAGAATCAGCATGTCAATATCTATAGCATTCCTGCTGGTATTTTGACTGGGATTGCAGTGATTCTATAAATCAAACTGGGGGCTGGGCACAGTGGCTATGCCTGTAATCCCAGCACTTTGGGAGGCCAAGACAGGCGGATCATTTGAGATCAAGAATTTGAGAGCAGCCTGGCCAACACACTGAAACCCCATCTCTACTAAAAACATAAAAATTAGCCAGGTGTGGTGGCAGGTGCCTGTAATCCCAGCTACTTAGGAGGCTGAGGCAGGAGAATTGTTTGAACCTGGGAAAGGGAGGTTGCAGTGAGCTGAGGTCGCACCACTGCACACCAGTCTGGGCAACAGAGCAAGACTCTGTCTCAAAAAAATTTATATATATATATATGTATATATATATATATATATATATATGTATATATCAAATTGGGAAGAATTGATGTCTTAATAGTCCATGGAAACAGTATATCTTTCCATTTATTTAGGTGTTCTTTTATTTCTTTCATCAGTGTTTTGTATACAGATCTTACACATATGTTATTTAATTTATATGTATTTCCTGTTTTTTGGTGCTCTTCTAAATAATTCCATGCAACTGAATGATGTTGATTCTTTGAAGAGGTTTTAGACTCCCTTTATTGTCAAGTATGCAGCATTTCAAAAAATTGTTCTACATGAACTTGAAAACAATGGGTATTCTGTGGGTGAGGGAGTAAAATTTATGTTTATCTAGTAGCTCAAGCTCCTTAATTATATTGTTTGAACTTCTGTAGCCTTACTAATGCTTTGCTACTTGATCCATTGGTTTTAAGAAAGTTCAATTAAAATGTTCCACTTTGTTTATATAAATAAATAAATGATTGCAATTTTTAAATTTTGTTTTATTTTTGTTTCTAGGATATAGAAATTCAACTGATTTTTATATATTAACATTATATCCTGTGTCCTCGCTAAACTTACTTATTCTGGAAGCTTTTTTGCAGATTCCTTGGGATTTTCTATTTAGACAATCATGTCACCTGAGAATAGAGAGTTTTATTTCTTCCTTTCTACTCTATATATCTCTTATTTTTCTTGCCATATCACATCAGCCAGGACCTCCAGGATGATGTTAAATAAGAGCAATGAGAAACTTGCTTTGTTCTTAGGAGAAGGTATTCACCAGTGTCTTTACCAGTGAATATGATACTATCCTTATGTGCTTCTCCTATTAAACAAATAAATAAATATGATACTAGCTCTAAGTTTTTATAGATTCTTTTTATCATGGGTAAATAGTATTTAAGATAAATCAATTTGGGAGTGTGTAGCTCTAATGCCTCCAGGTCTTTGGGAAATAATAACTTCAAACAAAAAAGGAACTGTTACTTTTCTGTATTGTCACAACTTGTGCCTTCTAAATGTGCAAAATGCACAACACCTGATTAAAAAAAAAAAAAAAAACTGTTACCAAGAAGTGGATGACATTGCAGAGCTGCACTGTGGGTCATCTGAGTCAGCTGAAAATGGGGCTGGGTTGCATTCCACCATCACTAACACTGACCAGCCTAAAAATACTTTTTCTAATTATAGAACAATATTTATTTAATGTAGAAAAATTTAAAATGCAATAGTGGGCCAGGCGTGGTGGCTCACACTGGTAATCCCAGCACTTTGGGAGGCCGAGGCAGGTGGATCACAAGGTCAAGAGATCCAGACCATCCTGGCCAACATGGTGAAACCCTGTCTCTACTAAAACTACAAAAATTAGCTGGGCATGGTGGTGTGTGCCTGCAGTCCCAGCTACTTAAGAGGCTGAGGCAGGATAATCGCTTGAACCTGGGAGGTGGAGTTTGTAGTGAGCCAAGATTGCACCACTGCACTTCACCCTGGTGACAGAGCGAGACGCCATCTCAAAAAAAAACAATAGCTGTAACGAAAAATTTTAACCCATAATCCTACCATTGTTAGGAACTTGGAGAGGAGGCAGTTTATGTCTTTTTTAGACTTTTTCTTCTCAATACATAGGCTTTTCTTAACTTAGAAAATGAAATTGTTAGAGGGCTGGCAAGATGGCCGAATAGGAACATCTCTGGTCTGCAGCTCCCAAGATCAACACAGGAGGCGGGTGATTGCTGCATTTCCAGCTGAGGTACCCAGCTCATCTCATTGGGACTGGTTGAGCAGTGGGTGCAGCCCACAGAGGGTGAGCCAAAGCAGGGTGGGGCGTCACCTCTCCCAGGAAGCACAGGGGGTCGGGGAATTCCCTTCCCTAGCCAAGGGAAGCCATGAGGGACTGTGAACTGTGCAATCTGGCCCAGATACTGCACTTTCCCCATGGTCTTCACCACCCACACACCAGGAGATTCCCTCCAGTGCCTACGCCACCAGGGCCCTGGGTTTCAAGCACAAAACTGGGTGGCCATTTGGGCAGACACCAAGCTAGCTGCAGGACTTTGTTTGTTTTGTTTTGTTTTGTTTTCCATATCCCAGGGCACCTGGAACGCCAGTGAGACAGAACCCTTCACTCCCCTGGAAAGGGGGCTAAAGCCAGGGAGCCAAGGGGTCTGGCTCGGTGCCTCCCACCCCCACGAAGCCCAGCAAGCTAAGATCCACTGGCTTGAAATTCTCGCTGCCAGCACAGCAGTCCAAGGTCGACCTGCGATGCTCGAGCTTGGTTGGAAGAGGGGCTTCTGCCATTGCTGAGGCTTGAGTAGGCGGTTTTACCCTCACGGTGGAAACAAAGCCACCAGGAAGTTCGAACTGGGTGGAGCTCACCACAGCTCAGCAAGGCCACTGCAGCCAGACTGCCTCTCTAGATTCCTCCTCTCTGGGCAGGGCATCTCTGAAAAAAAGGCAGCAGCCCCAGTCAGGGGCTTATAGATAAAACCCCCATCTCCCTGGGACAGAGCACCTGGGGGAAGGGGTAGCTGTGGGCACAGCTTCAGCAGACTTAAACATCCCTGCCTGATGGCTCTGAAGAGAGCAGCGAATCTCCCACCATAGTGTTTGAGCTCTGCTAAGGGTCAGACTGCCTCCTCAAGTGGTTCCCTTACCCTCGTGTCTCTTGACTGGGAGACGTCTCCCAGTAGGGGCCAACAGATACCTCATACAGGAGAGTTCTGGCTGGCATCTGGTGGGTGCCCTTCTGGGATGAAGCTTCCAGAGGAATAAACAGGCAGCAATCTTTGCTGTTCTGCAGCCTCCACTGGTGATACCCAGGCAAACAGGGTCTGGAGTGGACGTCCAGCGAACTCCAGCAGACCTGCAGCAGAGGGGCCTGACAGTTAGAAGAAAAACTAACAAACAGAAAGGAATAGCATCAACGTCAACAAAAAGGACATCCACACAGAGACCTCATCTGAAGGTCACGAATATCAAAGACCAACGGTAGATAAATCCATGAAGATGGAGAGAAAACACTGCAAAAAGGATGAAAACTCCAAAAACCAGAATGCCTCTTCTCCTCCAGAGGATCACAACTCTTAGCCAGCAAGGGAACAAACCTGGACGGAAAATGAATTTGACAAATTGACAGAAGTAGGCTTCAGAAGGTGGGTAATAACAAACTCCTCCAAGCTAAAGGAGCATGTTCTAACCCAATGCAAGGAAGCCAAGAACCTTGAAAAAGGTGAGACGAATTGCTAACTGGAATAACCAGTTTAGAGAAGAACATAAATGACCTGATGGAGCTGAAAAACACAGCACGAGAACTTTTTGAAGCATACACAAGTATCAATAGCCAAATCAATCACGTGGAAGAAAGGATATCAGAGATTGAAGATCAACTTAATGAAATATAGCGTGAAGAGAAGATTAGAGAAAAAAGAATGAAAAGGAATGAACAAAGCCTCCAAGAAATATGGGACTATGTGAAAAGACCAAACGTATGTTTGATTGGTGTACCTGAAAGTGACAGGGAGAATGGAACCAAGTTGGAAAACACTCTTCAGGATATTATCCAGGAGAACTTCCCCAACCTAGCAAGACAGGCCAACATTCAAATTCAGGAAATACAGAGAACACCACAAAGATACTCCTCGAGAAGAGCAACCCCAAGACACATAATCGTCAGAATCACCAAGATTGAAATGAAGGAAACTATGTTAAGGGCAGCCAGAGAGAAAGGTCAGGTTACCCACAAGGGGAAGCCCATCATACTAACAGTGGATCTCTCTGCAGAAACCCTACAAGCCAGAAAAGCTAGAAGAGAGTAGGGGCCAATATTCAACATTCTTTTGTTTTTGTTTTTGTTTTTTGTGTTTTTTGTTTTGTTTTGAGATGGAGTCTTGCTTGGTCGCCCAGGCTGGAGTGCAGTGGTGCAATCTCAGCTCACTGCAAGTTCCACCTCCTGGGTTCATGCCATTCTCCTGCCGCAGCCTCCAGAGAAGCTGGGACTACAGGTGCCCGCCACTATGCCCAGCTAATTTTTTTGTATTTTTAGCAGAGATGGGGTTTCACCATGTTAGCCAGGATGGTCTCGATCTCCTGACCTCATGATCTGCCCACCTCAGCCTCCCAAAGTGCTGGGATTACAGGCATGAGCCACCATGACCAGCCAACATTCTTAAAGAAAAGAATTTTCAAGAATTTCATATCCAGCCAAGCTTCATAAGCAAAGAAGAAATAAAATCCTTTACAGACAAGCACATGTGGAGAGATTTTGTCACCACCAGGCCTGCCTTACAAGAGTTCCTGAAGGAAGCACTAAATATGGAAAGGAGTAACCGGTACCAGCCACTGCAAAAACATACCAAATTGTAAAGACCATCAACACTATGAAGAAACTGCATCAACTAACAGGCAAAATAACTAGCTAGCATCATAATGGCAGGATCAAATTCACACATAACAATATTAACCTTAAATGTAAATGGGCTAAATGCCCCATTTAAAAGACACAGACTGGCAAATTGAATAAAGAGTCAAGACCCATCGGTGTGCTGTATTCAGGAGTCCCATCTCACATGCAAAGACACACATAGGCTCAAAATAGAGGCATGGAGGAATATTTACCAAGCAAACGGAAAGCAAAAAAAAAAAAAAAAAAAAAGCAGGGGTTGCAATCCTAGTATCTGATAAAACAGACTTTAAACCAACAAAGACCAAAAGAGACAAAGAACTGCATTACATAATGGTAAAGAGATCAGTGCAACAAGAAGCACTAAGAGACAAAGAAGTGCATTACATAATGGTAAAGAGATGAATGCAACAAGAAGCACTAATGATCCTAAATATATATGCACCCAATACAGGAGCACCCAGAATCATAAAGCAAATTCTTAGAGAACTACAAAGAGACCTGGACTCCCACACAATAATAGTGGGAGTCTTTAACACCCCACTGTCTATATTAGACAGATTAACAAGACAGAAAATTAACAAGGATATCCAGGACTTGAACTCAGCTCGGGACAAGCAGACCTAGTAGACATCTACAGAACTCTCCACCCCAAATCAACAGAATATACATTCTTCTCAGCACCACACTGCACATATTCTAAAATTGACCACATAATTGGAAGTAAAACACTCCTTGGCAAATGCAAGAGAATGGAAATCATAACAAACAGTCTCTCAGACCACAGATTAAGAAACTTACCCAAAACCGCACAACTACATGGAAACTGAACAACCTGCTCCTGAGTGACTACTAGGTTAATAACGAAATGAAGGCAGAAATAAAGATGTGCTTTGAAACCGATGAGAACAAAGACACAACGTACCAGAATCTCTGGGACATATTTAAAGGAGTGTGTAGAGGGAAATTTATAGTACTAAATGCCCACAAGATAAAGCAGGAAAGATCTAAAATTGACACTCTAACATCACAATTAAAAGAACTAGAGAAGCAAGAGCAAACAAATTCAAAAGCTAGCAGAAGACAAGAAATAACTAAGATCAGAGCAGAACTGAAGGAGATAGAGACACACAAAAACCCTTCAAGAAATCAGTGAATCCAGGAGCTGGTTTTTTGAAAAGATCAACAAAATAGAACAATAAGAGCTATTTATGACAAACCCACAGCCAGTATCATAACTGAATGGCCAAAAACTGGAAGCATTCCCTTTGAAAACCAGCATAAGACATAGATGCCCTCTCACCACTCCTATTCAACATAGTATTGGAAGTTCTGGCCAGGGCAATCAGGCAAGATAAAGAAATAAAGGGTATTCAAATAGGAAGAGAGGAAGTCAAATTTTCTCTGTTTGCAGATGACATGATTGTGTATTTAGAAAACCCCATTGTCTCAGCCCAAAATCTCCTTAAGCTGATAAGCAACTTCAGCAAAGTCTCAAGATACAAAATCAATGTACAAAAATCACAAGCATTCCTATACACCAATAACAGACAAACAGAGAGCCAAATCAGGAGTGAACTTCCATTCACACTTGCTACAAAGAGAATAAAATACCTAGGAATACAAATTACAAGGGATGTGAAGGACCCCTTGAAGGAGAACTACAAACCACTGCTCAAGGAAATAAGAGAGGATACAAATAAATGGAAAAACATTCCATTCTCATGGATAGGAAGAATCAATATCATGAAATGGCCGTACTGCCCAAACTAATTTATAGATTCTATGCTATCTCCATCAAGCTATCATTGACTTTCTTCACAGAATTAGAAAAAAAACTACTTTAAATTTCATATGGAACCAAAAAAGAGCCTGCATAGCCAAGATAATCTTAGGCAAAAAGAACAAGGCTGGAGGCATCACGCTACCTGACTTCAAACTATACTACAAGGCTACAGTAACCAAAACAGCATGGTACTGGTACCAAAACAGGTATATAGACCAATGGAACCGAACAGAGGCCTCAGAAATAACAACATGCATCTACAACCATCTGATCTTTGACAAACCTGACAAAAACAAGCAATGAGGAAAGGATTCCCTATTTAATAAATGGTGCTGGGAAAACTGGCTAGCCATATGCAGAAAGCTGAAACTGGACCCCTTCCTTACACCTTATACAGATATTACCTTAACGTGGATTAAAGACTTTAAATGTAAGACATAAAACCTTAAAAACCCTAGAAGAAAACCTAGGCAATGCCATTCAGGACCTAGGCATGGGCAAAGACTTCATGACTAAAACACCAAAAGCAATAGCAACAAAAGCCAGAATTGACAAATGGGATCTAATTAAACTAAAGAGCTTCTGCACAGCAAAAGAAACTATCATCAGAGCGAACAGGCAACCTACAGAATAGGAGAAAATTTTTGCTATCTATCCATCTGACAAAGGGCTAACATCCAAAATCTACAAAGAACTTAAACAAATTTACAAGAAAAAAAAAACCCTATCAAAAAGTGAGCAAAGAAGATGAACAGACACTTCTCAAAATAAGACATTTATGTGGCCAACCAACATATGTAATGAAAGCTGATCATCACTGGTCATTAGAGAAATGCAAATCAAAACCACAATGAGATACCATCTCACACCAGTTAGAATGACAATCATTAAAAAATCAGGAAACAACAGATGCTGGAGAGGATGTGGAGAAATAGGAACATTTTTACACTGTTGGTGGGAGTGTAAATTACTTCAACCATTGTGGAAGACAGTGTGGCAATTCCTCAAGGATCTAGAAGCAGAAATACCATTTGACCCAGCAATCACATTACTGGCTATATACCCAAAGGATTATAAATCATTCTACTATAAAGACACATGCACATGTATGTTTACTGTGGCACTATTCACAATAGCAAAGACTTGGAACCAACCCAAATGCCCATCAATGATAGGTTGGATAAAGAAAATGTGACACATACACACCATGGAATACTATGCAGCCATAAAAAGGATGAGTTCATGTCCTTTGCAGGGACATGTATGAAGCTGGAAACCATCATTCTCAGCAAACTAATAAAAGAACAGAAAACCAAACACTGCATGTTCTCACTCATAAGTGGGAGCTGAACAATGAGAACACATGGACACAGGGAGGAGAACATCACACACCAGGGCCTGTCAGGGGATGGGGGCTAGGGGAGGGATAGCATTAGAAGAAATACCTAATGTAGATGACAGGTTAATGGGTGCAGCAAACCACCATGGCACAGGCATGCCTATGTAACAAAACTGCCCGTTCTGCACATGTACCCCAGAACCTAAAGTATTCAAAAAAAAAGGCCAAAAAAATGAAATTGTTGTTATATATTGGTTTGCAATATCCCTTTTTTGGTAGCAACTTGTCATGACTACCTCTTCATGTGAATTAATGCTCCCCTATACTACCCTGTCAGTTTAGAGGCTATATGGTATTCCATTGTATGGCTGGACTGTAATGTATTTTGTTAAGCTCCTAATTTTATTTTTTTAATTTTTTTTTTTTTTGAGACGGAGTCTCGCTCTGTCACCCAGGCTGAAGTGCAGAGGCACGATCTCAGCTCACTGCAACCTCTGCCTCCCGGGTTCAAGTGATTCTCCTGCCTCAGCCTCCTGAGTAGCTGGGATTATAGGTGCATGCCACCACACCCAGCTAATTTTTGTAGTTTTAGTAGAAACTGGGTTTCTACTAAAACTACAAAACTACTAGCCTGTTGGTCAGGCTGGTCTCGAGCTCCTGACCTCATGATCTGCCCACCTGGGCCCCCCAAAATGCTGGGATTACAGGCATGAGCCCCCATGCCTGACATGTTTTTTTGTTTTTTTTTTTTTTTTTTGAGACGGAGTTTCCCTCTTGTTGCCCAGGCTGGAGTGCAATGGCATGATCTTGGCTCACTGCAACCTCCTCCTCCCAGGTTCAAGCAATTCTTCTGCCTCAGCCTCCCAAGTAGCTGGGATTACAGGCGTGTGCCACCATGCCCAGCTAATTTCTTTTTGTATTTTTAGTAGAGATGGGGTTTCACCATGTTGGTCAGGCTAGTCTCAAACTCCTAACCTCATGTGATCCACCTGCCTCCATCTCCCAAAGTGCTGGGATTACAGGCATGACCCACCTCTCCCAGCCCCTAATTTTAGCAACTCAGGTTCATTCCAAATTTTTGTTGTTAATATTGCAAAAAATATTTATTCTCAGTTTCTTAGGTAAATTTCTCAACCTGTAATCACTAGATCAAAGAGTCAGAAACCTTTCTTAAGTTTTTATAGCACAATTTTTTGAAATCCAGACTACCTTTTCTGTGTATGTTCCATCTAAGCAATTACCATGCTGAGCCGTGTCAGCTGTCATACCTGCCTCCTCTGCCAGATGATGGGCTCTTAGGGATCAGGATTATTTCTTGTGCATTTTTATATCTCAGAACCCACCATGGTGCCTGGGACGTGGTAGGCTTATAGAGATGAAAATCAAAACTAGCATTTATTGAGTACTTCCCAAGATCCAGGGCACAGTGACACCAAAGAGGAATGTTACCACCATTCCTATTTCACAAATGTAGAAACTTGGGCTTAGAGAGGTAAATATCAGAACTATGCAGCTCATTATATCACAGGACAAATATTTGTTGAATGAAGATGTCACTTCAGGAATATTGTTTCTGTGGAATAAAAGTAACTGCAAACTTGATGGTACATAGTATGTTTGAAGAACTTATTATTTTGTTTGACTTAGAGATGTTGATTTTGCATGCATTGATATTCAGTGTCCCATGTTTTAGATTTCTAGATTTCTCCTGATAACTTCTCCTTTATGAGCGCTGTAGGGGTGATTAAGTAATGTCCCCCATATCCTTCCATCACCAGCTTTTTTTTTTTTTTTTTTTTTTTTTGAGATGGAGTCTCACTCTGTTGCCCAGGCTGGAATGCAGTGGCACGATCTCGGCTCACTGCAACCTCCACCTCCTGGGTTCAAGTGATTCTCCTGCCTCAGCCTCCGGAGTAGCTGGGATTATAGGCAGGTGCCACCACGCCTGGCTAATTTTTTTGTATTTTTAGTAGAGATGGAGTTTCACCATGTTGGTCAGGCTGGTCTCAAACTCCTGACCTCAGGTGATCTGCCCGCCTCAGCCTTCCAAAGTGCTGGGATTACAGGCGTGAGCCACCACACCCAGCCTCATCACCAGCTTCTTTGCCTAATACAAAGTTCAAAACACTTGAATAGGTATCAGAAGCACGTGGAAGACTCATTAACGCACAGCTTGTGTGCTCCCACCCTGAGTTTCTGATCCAGCAAACTAGAGGAGGCCTGAGAATTTTAATTTCTAACAAGATCTCTGGTAAAACTGCTGCTGCTGGCCCAGAGACCCATTTTGAGAAACATTTAGTTTCCAGTGGACTGTTGTACCCTGTTTACACTGTTGTACTCTCTGCTGCTCTAGGTCCCCTCCCCACATTTTTGCTCTGTTCTGAAGGCACAATCTACCTATACCACAATGTGTGAAGAGAGATCCCTTGTTATAATCAGGCCCATCTCTTGGGGGCCTTTTAGCCAGCAGGTTGACCCAGTGAGGCAAGAAAAGCTCTGAAGTGGGACTGATCCACCTTGACTTCTAGATGCAGCTCTACCTGTCTTGACATAACCCCAGGCAAGTCCCTGCTTATGCCTCTTCTCTACACAGAGAGTGAGACGGCTTCAATCCCTAAGGACCCCAGGTCTCAGACTTTCTGTTTCTTCTCAAATGTATATTCAAGCAACTCACTCATCCCTGCCCTGGCCATGTAGCAGACCACTATTAAAAAAAAAAAAAGGCTATATTTATTGATCTGTCCTCATTTTCTGGTCATCAGACTTCAGAGGCCCTAATTGCCTTCACTGAATTTACTAATTCAGTTATTCTTTTATTATTTCTTAGCCTTAGGATTCTTTGCTCTCTGTATAGTGAGAAAGGCTTCTGTTTATAGTACATTATTTCATGCAGCCATACCGTGGCTTTTTTGTTTATATGAAATAATAAATAATATCACAGTACCACAGTTTAAAGGTTAACAAAGGGGTTGAGCGTGGTGGCTCACGCCTGTGAGTGCCTCCTCACTTTGGGAGGCTGAGGCAGTTGGATCATCTGAGGTCAGGAATTCAATACCAGCCTGGACAACATGGTGAAACCCCATCTCTACTAAAAATACAAAAATCAGCTGGGCATGGTGATGCGTGCTTGTAATCCCAGCTACTCAGGAGGCTGAGGCAGGAGAATCGCTTGAACCTGGGAGGTGGAGGTTGCAGTGAGCCGAGATCGCGCCTGTGCACTCCAGCCTGACATAGTGAGACTCCATCTCAAAATAAATAAAGGTTAATAAAAGGTTAAAACAATTTTATATCATATCACTTACAACCCGTTTCTCACCTCAGAGTAAATCCAGTGAGACCTATTAGAAAAGTGGCTGAGATCAGGATAAATAGCCCATGCATCTGAGGCTTAATACCTAGGTGATGGGTTGATAGGTGCAGCAGACCACCATGGCACATGCTTACCCACGTAACAAACCTGGCACAGGTACCAATAAACAATCAAACAATCAAGCACAGGTATCCCCTGAACTTTAAATTAAATTTTAAAAAAAGAAAAGTGACTGAGTACTGCTGAATGCCCTTGCAAATCCATGGGGTAGGAACAAATATAGTCTTGCTCCTTATGATTTAGGTATCCAATAACAAATGCAGGGACCCAGTGATGGTCCAGTGATAGGAACAGCAGCCTCAAGGGCTCTAGGTTCTGTGGGTACAAACAGTGGAGCCTGTTATCCTGAAGGAAATTCTCTGGAGGAAACACTCAAATCTCATTCAGCTCCATTTAATGCCAGTCATTAGAGTGAGGACAAGCTCCCCAGAAAGCATCCTTTTTGACTGGCTGACTACAGGGTAAAGTTCTAACCAAATATATTTTATGCATACAAATTCTTTTGAATTAATGTTTTTAAAGGGGGAAAAAAACATCTGAAAAAGGCCTCTTTTGAATCCAAAATACTTTTCTCTGTAGGGAATCCTTGCCTTTTGCCTTTAGATTGGAAAGAGCACCTGAGACTTTTAAGTCCTATCTCTTTTTCAAACCACTAGGGTGGGAGGCCTTCTTGATTTGGGGAGGCAGAGTGGTTTCTTGGTGCTATAGGTAAGATACTATCTTCCCTGGGATTTCTTTGGAGCAAGGACAGGATCCGGAAGTAGTTTCCCACCATCCTCACCCACCACAGGAACTGGATTGCCCATTCTTCTTCTGAGGTCATCTCAGGTTTATGAAGTCTCTGCTTCCTTCTAGGTGGAGGCCGAGTTGATTGACAAGCTGGACAGCATGGTGTCAGAAGGGAAAGGTGACGAGAGCTACAGGGAGCTCTTCAGCCTACTGTAAGCTGCTCCAGTCCCAGGCACACCACACTGGGGGATGGGATGAAGTGGGCCAATGAAAAGTAGAGGTTGCAACTGCACTGGCAGGCTTTAGAGGTTGGTTATCAAGAGAGACCTGGGTTGTTCCTGATGGTAGCAATGCACAACTTCTGTCAACAAGAAACCAAGCTCTTTCAGGGAGTCCCATGGTTGACTGAAAAGATAGAAAACAGGTAATCTCTGAGCTCCTAGATTTGCTGACAGGAAGAGGATCATTGTATGTCTTCATAACATGCACTGCATCTGGATGGGGGGCAGACGGTTCATGGAGACTCAGTTCTGGGCTCAGTGCTGGCATTTCAAGGTGGGGGATAAATCCCCCTTTGAGAGACAGGTTCCTGTTTGCTCTGCTTTGTAAGGTAGTACAATCATCTTGAAAAACATTGCAGTGAGCTCTTGAAGAAGCTGCAACACTCTTTCCAGGCCAGTTTTCACGTTTGTGGAATGAGATGGTTGTACTGAATGATGTCAGGGTTCTTCTGGGTCCTCCATTCCATGGTTTCTGGCTTGAGTTGATGGAGGCCAAGAGACCTGAAGAGAGACTCAGGGGAACTATGGCCCTCGCAAGTAGATAGTGATGTTGCTATTTTATCTTCCTAAAAAATGAAATCTTAAGATATTTACAGCTCTAGAATACCCTCCCCATCTTACTTATTTCCAACTTTGAGATGTTCTTTGTTTTAGTACCATTTTGAAGACAAACCTCTAGCATATTTTTTCAGGAATAATACTATCCATTTGCTTAGAATTTTCCAGTGTGCAAAATGTATTGGCATTTCTTACCTTATTTGATCCTCACAACATACCTGCAAGGTGTGCAGAGTAGAAATTATCTTCCCTCCCACTTGAGAGATAAAGAACTGGGCTCAGGGAAGTGCCAGCATGCACTCAGTTGGATGATCAGTAACAGGCAGCTCTGGAAGGAGGGCCCAGATCTTCTAATTTCAAAATGGGAGAGTCTTTCCGCTATACCATGCCCATTTTGTTTCTTGAGGAGTCATGAGGTAAAATGTAAATTTATTTTAAATTTAAGTAATTATAATTTGTGAAAATGAATCCATACTTTAGTATTTCTTTTTTAGCCGAAGATTTGTCTAATTGTGGAAACAAGGCAGTGTTCCTTGGCCACTAACAAATGACTACTACAAAGGAAAAAATACAAAAATAATCTGCAATTACTAATTACCTGACCAAATCATGTTTATAAGCTCTTTTAAAATCAGTCTAAGAACTGAGAATCACTGATAACATGGAGCATCATTTTCCAATTTGTGTTTTTGGAAGATGTTTGTAGGTATGCTAAAAAAAAAAGTAAATCATGGGTAAATTAGTTTAGAAAAAATTCAGCTAAGCAAAATTGAACAAGCCTGTTTATTGTAGGACTTCTCAAAGCCTTTGTTATGCAAAAGGATATGAGCTGGGTGCAGTGGTATGCACCTGTAATCCCAGCTACTTGGGAGTCTAAGGTGGGAGGATTGCTTGAGCCCAGAAGTTCGAGACTATCCTGAGCAACATAGCAGGACCCCATCTCAAAAAAAAAAAAGGATATGAAAAATCTCCAAAAGGAGGGTATAGTGATCAGCATTTTCCATGCTTGTGTGCTCACAGAACATTTCCACCTGTCCTCTAGGACAGAGACCTCTGTAGAACACAATTGAAAAATGCTGGTACATTTCTCAACCGATAAAGCCACAGAAGTCAGATTCAGTGTTCTTACCTTCTCTAACAACAGGAGTCACCTGGAAAACCCTCACTTTCTCAGAAGCCTGGCCTAGGCAGTATGCTCTGTGCAAGGAGACAGTCATCATTGTAGCAGCAGCATTAACAGCAGTCAGGCTGTGGGTTTGAGTCCTCAGTGCTAGACCCCTAGCTGGGTCTGCCACCCCAGGTGACTCTTATGACCTTAGAGAGCAAGGAACAGTGTGGAAAGGAATCAGGAATAGGATTGTATGGAGTGAAGGATGGACCTGGGCTCATCACTGGAACAAGCAGAATGAGTTCAAGTCATTGTCCCTTAGGAAAGACCTGTGGGATGGCAGAGGATCTCAGAAGCCAGGCTTTTGGAGAAGCCAGGGGCTGCCCTGAGGTACCAGAAGCATGGGGTTGTCAAGTAAGAAAAAAACCTGGGCATTTAGCTCCTGGCTGTGGCACATTTTGCTTGGGAGCATTCCCTGTGACAGTAGGATGGCCAAGTATAGCTCCTGGACTTGCTCACTTTCCCTCATGCTGGGGCCCCAGGACTAGTGGGATCTTTCCCTTAGTTTCCATGAAGATGATGGGTTTAGGCTGGGTGTGGTGGCTCATGCCCATAATCCAAGCACTTTGGGAGGCCGAGGCAGGAGAATCGCTTGAGGCTAGGAGTTCAAGGCCAGACTGGGCAACATAGCAAGACCCCATCTTAAAAAAGAAAAATTAAAATTTTGAAAAACAGACCTTGGTGAGGATGGCTCTGGGCAGTGATAAAGACAATCAGCCATTGGCAAAGTCAGCCTTATCCCTCAGTGGGCTCTTGTTCAACTACTTCAGAACAGACCTCAACTACTCTTTCAGAACAGAACAGAAGTGAGTTACAGTGTAGGCCTAAGGTGGCTGGAGCCGAGCCCCTCCCTCCCCCCACCTCAGTGGCATCCTTAGGAACTTGTACATGGAAATCGAAGATGTGTTTTCATTTGTTGCTGCCAGTTCAGTAACCTTCTTGTCTTTGCTTTCTGCTGCATGGAGTAGAACCCAGCTCTTTGGGCCCTACCCCAGGTAAGACTGCAGTGTGGTAAGTCTGCTGTCTCCAGATCCATCACAGCCTCCATGGGCTCTTGGACTTCACTCTTATGCCCAGGAGAAGGCTCATGAATTGTGTTTGCTTTCTCCACCCCTCCACCAATAGCCTGCTGGAGAAGGTTGAACAAGAAACATGGCGCGAAACCGGCATTTCCTTTGTGACCTCAGTCACCCGCCTCATGGAACGTCTTCTTGACTACAGGTATCTTCTCAGCCACCTGCTCACCTCTTCCCTTGTCAGGATACTCTCTCTAGCAAGGGAATCCCCCTGACCTGAAAACTGAGACCATGTGCCCTTCATGGGGAGGACTGTTGTGATATTGGGTGCCATCACCAGTCAATAGGAATCTGCTGATGACCAAGGAGAGACAGAGACAGAGACTTTTCCCAGGGGTAGGCTAGGTCCTCCTGGGATTCCCCACTAAAATGTGGACACATGTACCCAGGAGGGAGCTCGGGGACATGTAGTCATCTGGCCTTCCATCTAGAAGGGTCAAGGTTCAGAGGAATGGGCACAGCAAGAGGGAAGAGTAAAGCTCTCTCCAGAGCAGGGCAGGGAACAGTTGTAGGTCCTTAGTGCAGACCCTCCTCAGAACCATATGGCAGATGAGCATAGAAGTATCACCTGGAGGACTTGAAGTTGGCTTTTCCAGGGACTAGGGACCCCACTTTTCAATGCCTATATTCTTTATCTAAAATCTATTTATTTCTGTCCCCTGGTCATGGCCAGAATAGATTAGAGGAAACAGCCTGTGAGCTCAGAGATCTTCATATTATGTTCAGTCTGGGAGTTCATGTGGAATAAGAATTTTTTTTTTTTTTTTTTTTTGGAGATAGTCTTGCTTTGTCACCCAGACTGGAGGGCAATCATGGCTTACTGCAGCCTCGAAGTCCTAGGCTCAAGCGATCCTCCCACCTCAGCCTCCTGAGTAGCTGGGGCTACAAGCCCAAGCCACCATGCCCAGCTAATTTTTTGTTTTTTGTTTTTGTAGAGACAAGTTCCCACTATGTTGCCCAGGCTGGTCTCAAATTCCTGGGCTCAAGTGATCCTCTCATCTCGACCTCCCAAAATGCTGAGATTACAGGCCTGAGCTGCTGCGCCCAGCCAGAATTAGAATTTCTTAATGAAAGTTTGCCTTCTCAGTTGTATCATGGCTTTTGAATTGGTCCAAACATGACAATGAAACCACAACTGCAGGCTTAATCATTCTCTCAGCAGGGTTCAGGTGATGGCTGAAGGTGCCTTTTGGGAGCCTGGAGGAAGGTGAGGAGAAATGATAAATGAAACCCAGCTCCAAGCAATAGTTGCCTTCTCTGTGCTATAAGCTGTGCAAATGCCAAATGAGGGGAGCATTTTCAGCTCACGGATCAGGAAATGGGAGAGTTAAGCCTGGTTCCAGTTGCTGCTGAAGTAGAAGATGCTGCTATGCAAAAGATTCAGGTGTCCAATGCACTGGCCTGGAAATGGAAATGGAATTGCTGAGAAATGTGCTCATGTCTTAAGCATCCCCCCCATTCTGTAGCACAGCTATGCTTGTGCGAACTTTAGCCCATTTTTCCTGGGCCTTTTGAGTTCAAAGCTGGCCTTGGGGCCCCTTTTACAGCAGGAGACTTCTTTGTTCACACCAGGTTTGTAGCTTCTCCTGCAGCTGCAATTAGACAGGGAAGAGAGGTGGGCAAAGCGCTGCACCTCCCCCTTTCCAAAACATTTTCTAAAGTTTGGCTTTATTCACCATGGCCTAACGAAGGAGCATAAAATAATTTCTTAGGCTCCAAGGCCTTGTTCTAGCCGCCTGTTTGATTTCTTTAGCTGCCTTCTACAAGCAGCTCAAACTCATGCCCAAAACCAACTTCATTCTCTATTTCTTGTCTCGGTGGTAGTATCTACAAAAAGCCCAAAGTCTTTAATATGGCATCACTGGCCTTTGCTCACTTCTCCAGACCAATCTTCTGCTAGTCCCCAGTACTCATGCCCTACACCCCAGCCTCCCAGTGTTGCTCCTTGCTAACATGAAAGGAAACAGCATAATGTTGATGATGGCACCGGTCTATTGAAAATCTACCACATGAGTGCTCTACATACGTTTTATCTAATCCCATAAGCATCCTCATTCTTTTTATCCATGAGGAGACAACTAAAGTATACATATGTAATAAACCTGCAGGTTGTGCACATGTACCCTAGAACTTAAAGTATAATAAAAAAAGAAAAAGAAAAAAAAAAGAATAAGTACAACAGCTAGGATTTAAACTCAGATCTAGCTGACTCAAGAACCATGCCCTATCTCTGTGTCCATGTTGTCACCACTTAACCACTTGTATTTTCCCTTCAGGCTTCTCTGTATACTGTGTTCTCTCCCAAGAGTGGTCTTCCAACTCACCTCTATTAAGGAAGCTTTCCCAAGCCAGGAGCTTACCTTTCCGTGCACACATTGAATGATGATCATTTGTCATCTTTCTGTCTTACCTTACAAAAGAGGACCAGCTCCTTGAGGATAGGAACCTTGTCCTTATCTCCCTGTTCCCCTGTATGGGGGCCAGCTCCTGGCAGGTGCATAGTAAATAATGAGTGATAAACTTGTTGGAAAGACCATGCAGGAACCAAGCAACTCTTTGCCTCTACCTCAATGCAGTTAGTTCAAGAACTTACTAAGAAAAGAGTTGTTGGCCAGGCACGGTGGCACATGCCTGTAATCCCAGCACTGTGGGAGACCAAGGCAGGCAAATTGCTTAAGCTCAGGAGTTCGAGACCAGCCTGGGCAATATGGCAAAACCCTATCTCTATGAAAAATTGGAAAAGTAGCCAGGCGTGGTGGCATGCACCTGTGGTCCCAGCTACTTTGGAGGCTGAGGTGGGCAAATCACTTTAGCCGGGGAGGTCGAGGATGCAGTGAGCTGAGATTGCACCACTGAACTCCAGCCTGGGCGACAAAATGAGACCCTGTCTCAGAAAAAGAAAATAGTTGTTGATATGACTCAAGGGAAGGACATCAAACAAAAAGGAAAAAATAATTGTTCAAAGTTTTAAAATATATACATTGATTAAACAAATAATCAATAGATTGTACTCTAGAATTACCTGAACCTGTTATGTAAGACTCAATTTTAGACTGGCAAAACTGTAGACACTCAGGGGAATACCTCTTCAACTTTTATATCAGTGTCTTTAACTTTTGTGTGAATCTGACACTCTGTGTCAGACATGAAGATTCTCGCTGGTAGTAACTATATTTCCCAGGTTAGGAAGCAGAGCCCTGGAAGGGTTTTGTGTGTGTGTGTGCCTGGAACAGACAGGGACAGAGCTAGAGTTGCCAAGCCCTTGTGGCTCAAAGTGGAACCTCTACCTGGAACAGGCAACTGAGAGCTATGAAGCCTGCCTTTCCCAGGCCCCTCAGGTTGCAATGAGGGCTGCCTGGTCACTGATGTAGTCCCCAGCCAGCCCACTACCCAGGTGAGCTGGATGCTTCAGAAGCCTCTTTCTGGAGTCTTCCCTGCTCACCCTTCAGAGAAAGAGCAAGAGGAAAGCAACAGCTGCACCTAAGTCAGACTTTAAAAGGCATCCACCATGAAGTAGCCACACACAAGTGATGCAGAGCTGCACAAAAAAAGAGTCTGCTGTCAGCAGTGCAGAGGAGAAGCAGTCATAGAGCACAGAAGTGTGTAGGATGCCCTTGGTATCACAGTGTTGAGGCCAGTTCCTTTCTGTTTAAGGGACTTAGCTATGAAGTTCTGGTTATGGCCAAACAAGTTAATCCTTGGTAAATGTTTCAGATGCTTTATAGAAAATATAAATCACTAAATGCCAAAGTGGCTAGGTAAGATCTCACTGCCCTTCATGGGGCCAACTTACTGGGGAGACAGATGCCTTCTACTATTGTGTGGGTTGCTTGGAACAACTTGGCCATCTGACCTCAGGCTCACTCCTCGAAAAGTCAAGCAGTTTCCTGGCCCTGCTAGCACTAAAGGGACAGGTTCTGCAGAGGGATGTTCAGGACCCTCATGTCTGGCTACATAGGAACCAAATATCTTATGTGGTGAATGTGCTGATAGGTCAAACCCCCCTAGAAAGGAGGGCCTTAGTTCCAAACCTCACAAACCTGTCAACTCTGACAGGAGACTTCCACAGGAAGGACATTTGGCTTTGCAGAATACCATGAGAGGAGTATGGATTTTCAACATCCTTTTCTTTCAAAGAAGTCATCCCGATGTTCTTCCTCTGCATGATGGGAAGGTGGGGAGAACTGGGTTTGTCAAATGACCATCCAGAGGCTCAGTGACTTGGCCTAGGGACCCTGACTCCCAGCTATACTGCTCTTCACTGGCCCTGTGCCTGTCAGTGGAGCAAAGCCAAAGACACTCTCCAACCTGACCCTAGAAATCTGTATAAACCCCTTTCTGCAGCTTTTCCCCAGAACTGCTAATACACAGCTACACAAGAAACTAGATCTTCTCCATAGCAGTGTGGGCTGCTATGGAAGGAGACACATCAGGCAGATGGCACTCTGGCTGGCATAGGAGACGTCTTGCTGGATTCACCAGTCTGGTTCTCATTCTCCTTCATCTCCTTGTGCCAGGCTTCTGCTCCTTTCCAGAGGAGCTTGGCTTTGACCAACCCTCTCCCTATCTTGGAAAAATCCATTCTCAGTGTTCCTATTTTCCTGTCTCTCACAGGCCATCCCTGACCCCTCCTACACCCAGACCCTGCTAGGTATGAATGCAGCTCAGTCCTGGCTGATGCTTTAAGCATGAGACCTGCTGCTTCTGGTGATAAATGGCTCCAAACACTAGTACACAGGAAGGAAACCGTAGGGAGAAATGTCAACTAGGTGGTGAACATGTACAGGGCCCTGAAGCTAGGGCCCTGAAGTGGAGGGTCTTGGCTTCTATTCAGCACTCCCACAAAATGAAACCTGCCCTTTAAGGAGAATTCTGTGCCTCCCTTTTTGGGAAGTTGAGGATTTGGCCTTCCACTTAATTCATACACCCTTTTGTGCCAAGGACATTGGTAGGTGCCACTTAATACCCTGATGTAACTCTGGGCTCTCTCTGTGCTCTGCCACCAGAATAAGGGGCTCAGTTGAACAGAGATCTTTGAGCCCTGAGAATGGTTCCAAAGCTAAAGGAGCTCACAGTAGAGTCCTTATCTATGGAAGCAGTTCCTGTTGGAGGCCATCTCAATCTGGGATTTGGTCATACTAATGCCCCAGTGATAGTACAGTTCTGTGTGTTGTCTCAAGGCCCCATTTCATATCTGGTGCTCATCTGTGCTGTCTCTTCCAGGGACTGCATGAAAGGAGAGGAAACAGAGAATAAGAAGATCGGCTGCACTGTTAACCTGATGGTGAGAGGACATGGGCCCTGACTTCTCTCTGCCTACTGAAATGGTTTCTGTCCTGCACTGATTGGCTTGGCCCTTCTAGAATACATGGCCGTAGGCCTAAGGGTTTGAATCAGGACATCAGCCCTGTTACTGGTATCTTAGAGGCCTGCACTTCCCCAAACACATTCCTACTTGGGGAAGGAATGAAATGAGCTTCTCTTTGGAAAGAACTCTAGCCTGGCCTCTTGGCAAGGACCCACTAAACCTGACATACCCCAATTCACAGTCAACCCTGACTCCTGATCTGCCCTGATGCTTTTCCTCTTAACACTACCCAGGGCTCCCATAGACCTGCCAGTGGTTCCACCCATAGCAGGTGTTCCTTCTGGCTGGTGCTTTCTCCTTCTGGTGCTGTCTGCCTCCAGGGCCTGCCCTCCCCCTCCTGCCCGGCACACCCACGGCTTTGGCCAGCTGCCCAGAGCTTGGCTATGGCTTCCCCAGGTAGTTGACAGGTATTTCCTTCTCTTTATTATAGAATTTTTACAAATCTGAGATTAACAAGGAAGAAATGTATATCCGCTACATCCATAAGCTTTGTGACATGCACTTGCAGGCCGAAAACTACACAGGTAAGTGGGGAGAAGAGAGAGCCATGCCTGACCATGAGGACAAACTGAAGGGATTTGTGCAATAGGCAGAGAAAGGCTTCAGGCTGGTGCCTGCCAGATCTCAGCAGAATGTTGGGGCTTATGCTATCCCCTCACCTCACTCATTTCCCTCAACTCCTGTGTGGCACATGGTAGACAGCAGGCGAAACTTCCACTTGTGCCTTTGTGCCATGTCCTCCACTACTTGAGGCTGTTTCACTCTTCTTCCCTCCTATCCACCCCTCTGAAGTCTCAAGGGTGACCTCCAAATTCTGGTGCACCAGGTTCAGAGCATCCTGAGCTCACTGTCACTCCTTATGAACAGAGAGCCTTTTTTAGGACTTTCAAAGCTGGAGCTAAGGTTATAACAAAGGAATATCCCCCTAACCCTGGAACTTCCAGAACTCACTAGCAGACCTTCCTTGCAGGCTAGGCTCTTCAGACCCTGCAACTGCATAGCAGCCTCACATTGTGCACCCAGTGTAGAGTATGAAGAATGTTCATCTGACTTCTCGACAGGCCAGACAGGGCTCCTTTCATTGTATCTACAATTTAATCCAATATCAAGGCCTTTTCTAACTAGAACAAATTTTAAAGCATTTCAAAGTGGCTGTCACATCTGTTTACTGAGAACCACACTGAATCAGGGGATTGCGTGCATGCACATGTGTCCTATCTGATTGACTTAGGCCATCGCTCCCTTCAAAGAGCCATTTTCTCCACTGTGGTGACCAGCCATTATGTCTTAGCTCTTAGGCGATAGGACTTGAATTTGTGTGACAGACCAGGAAATTTAAGCTATCCTTGTCTGCAAACACTATTGCAATTCGGTAGATTTGTAGAAACAGAGAATCCTCCTTCTTTATCTCTAGCCGTTAGAGAGTGTTTGGCATAGATGGTATCTTATCTGATAGCACAGCTTGGCAAGAATTAAATCTAAAATGACTGAGCTTTGAATCTTAAATTCAGCTGGCTAATAAAATAAAATGACTGGGCTGAGTCTACCATTCTCTGCATCCACTCGCACCCATGATCCCAGCAACCCTCCGAGAGGGCAGTGAAGAGAAAGACTTTGATAAATGTTATGTATCAGTAGAAGCATTTGCTAAACTCCTAGGGAACTGGGCCATGACTGAGAGGCTGGGTCAGGGATTTTAATAGAGAAAGAGTGCTAAGCCTTGTCTCTGATGGCTCAGGGAATGACATCTGAAAAGAATATAGACAAGGAAGAAAAAGACGTTCCATGGTTTCCTAAGCTCCAGAGGGAGGCCCTGAGTTCCACAGGGCTTGTCCCTAGAGAGAAAAGGCTTCCTGATCCCGTGAGGAGGCGTGTACATTCCTTGGCAGGAAGTTCCAGTGGCAAGGGCACAGGCAAAGAGGCAAGGATGAGGAGGAGCCTAAAGAGTGGACACAGGCAAGTGGGCCTAGCTAAAACTGGAAGTGGGTCAATAAATGGTTAGAAATGAGATTCTTCAAAGTCATGGGGAGTAGATTTGAGTAGGGCCTTGAAAGCCAGGCAGAAGCACAGAAGCTAGAACTAATTAACTTGCCAGTAGGAGATGCCCACTAAAAATGAACAAATAGAACAGAAGAGAGAAAACTGTGTAATGAGGCCCCTGAGCCGTGGCTGTGATTCAGTATGACTCATCCCTTGGAATGTAGGGAGCCATGGTATTTCACTGCTGTTGTTTTACATAACCTTCTCTAATTGCTCCACACATAAGAGTAAGATGTTGCCAGGCCTTCACTCTGGGTCTAGTATCAATTTAGGTTCCTTTGGTAATGGAGCCCTAAGAGCCAGTTCTGAGAAGTTTGGAAAGGAAGCTGTAGTCAGTTGAGCAAAAAGGAACCCAAGAGCTCTCTCTGATGTGTCAACGTCTCCCAAAGCAAGGCAACCTGTGCACAGATTTTTGGGTAGCTGAACCATTCTTTATTAATCTGGAGGCCGGAACAGGTGACCAGGCCATGGAAGGAAGGTGTCTACCAGAATATTTGGCTCCTTCATGCTGTGGACAAGGGTTATTGGCTTGCTGCTGAGCAGCCCTACTGTTTCATCTTTGGTATCCAGTGTCCCTGACCTGGGCTGCACATGACTTGCACTGGCATTCTGCCCAGCATACTCCTCTGACACCAGGCTGCTCCTGGGCCCCTGAGCAAGGGAAGCCCCTGGACCTCCGTGCCGTCTGTCCCCACAGAGGCCGCATTTACCCTGCTGCTTTACTGTGAGCTGCTGCAGTGGGAGGACCGGCCACTACGGGAATTCCTCCACTACCCATCGCAGACAGAGTGGCAGCGGAAGGAGGGACTGTGCCGGAAGATCATTCACTACTTCAACAAAGGCAAGGTACGCATCATTAGGCAAGCCCTTTAGCCCTTCAGCTTCTGCTGTGATGCATGGCATCTTGACACCATAGGGTTAACAGCAGCTGCAGGGGTTAGTGTGTGGGGTGGTGAATGGGTGGGTGCCTATCTATGTGCCTAAGATGTGGAGGCAGCATGATTTTCTCTGAGGGAGAAAAAGACAACAGCCTAATTCTGTGGCTTGAAAGCCATATCCAGATTGTAGGTGTTAGAGACTACCCCACGTACCAGCTTTGCATATCTATAAATACGAATGCTTCTACAGCAGGGGCTTCTGGAACCCTGTTTGTTTTTATTGGATTTACTTAAAGAACTGATACGGCTTTCTAATCTGCTGCCATATAAAATATGAGTGGTAGAAATGAATGGATTTTAACCACAGCCAAAGGAGTCCTAAACTGGTATGTGTTCTTTTCTTAGATTTCCCTTCCCTACAGCACAGCCTGGGCTCCTCTCATATTGGGGTTATTTTCCATCAAACTACTTTCTATGGGATAGGCAGCGTTGTCAGCACTGGTTTAGGCTTCCTTGGGACTTCCCAGCCATTCTCCTCCCATCTCTGGGAGAGCTCTACATGGGGCCCTCTGACTACCTACTGTTAGATGTGGCCCTTGTGCTGGAAAAACTTGTTGAAGCCGTTTTCTCATTACTAAGCTTTGAGCACATTTTAAAGCTGAAATAGGGTCATTCATGGAATTATAGTAGCTGAGCCCCTGACTCAAATGGAAATTGTTTTTTGAGATGAGTTTTTTCATCAAAAAGAAAGATTTAAACATTAATGGCTTTTGCCTATAAATCAGAAAACATTCTTCAGTTTTACATAACATGGGGGACTTCTGTGTTTGTCAAAAATATTCACTCAGAAAACATTTCCCCATACAGAGAA